>NC_143014.1:136834220-137185887 GCF_055824585.1 Amblyomma mixtum | reverse complement strand
TAGACGCGATAGCACCTTTTCCTTCTATGACTATATCAGCAGTACACATCCCCAACGCACTTTACTGTCATACACACCACAACGCGTTCACTTGGTTCCCCTCTAAGACGCTTCAACTGAAGACCATGCGTGGCGAAGAATGAGAATGTGTGTCTACATGGCGGAATAGTATCCGTGCACGTAAAGCATTTGGTATCTCAGGGGGATTGATTTCTATGAAATAAAGAAGAAGGATTGTTTATGGCAGTTGCGTTGCGTGCCCGCCTCACCCGCAAAAGGGCCTGGGTTCGAACCCCAATGCCGGCGAATTTCTTAAATTTCTGGGAATATTTCTGCTACGTTTCTGAGGCCTTCCTGTCAATCCTAGGTCACGGCAACAGCTTTTCGCCCAAACGAGCTGTATACGCTATCTCGTACGAGTAGCTCACCGGCGGAGCTACCAGAGTAGTTTTATAACATAGTGCCCCCGAGCACCGTGCGAAACGTTTCCTTCTAGACATGCTGCGAAGTTTGTCACGATGTGCGACGCGCAGTTGCGCTACACGCATCGCGATCGGCAGTCACGACGCTTTGAACATCGCGTTTCGCTGTGTTCGCCAAGATGACCGTTTAACTTTGTCATGGAAGGTAAGTGCGCTTTGCCGCATGTTTGTCGCAGTAGTCATTGTCCAGGGAACGCATACCCGGTTTTGTCATTTACAAACAAACGAGGGTGCAGATGGTGGCACTAACCCCAAAAAGCTTTCGTTATCAATGGCGGGGCGTTTGAAAATGTTTGCGCCGCTGCAGACAACCCGTGTCGCGCTGGTTTTGGCAGCGCGGCATCGCGGCATGCGAAGCATTCAGTGCACTATTTGATAAGGTGCCAGTGCAGGTGACGCGCCAGCTTTCCATGCTTCCCTTTTATGCGAAGCATATTGCTAGAGCTACCACTCACGCCGTCGCCGTGGGACCCCCCGTGACACCGTGGCGTCACACCACGTGACACCGTGACATCACACCACGTGACACCGTGACGTCACACCACGTGACACCGTGACGACGCACCACGTGACGCCATGACGTCGCACCACGTGACACCGTGACGTCATACCACGTGGCACCGTGACGTCACACCACGTGACATCGGATGAGAGAGCCGGCCTCCACCTCGCGCCGTCGCCGCGGGACCCCTAGCCGTCACACCACGTGACACCGTGACGTCACACCACGTGACATCGGATGAGAGAGCCGGCCTCCACCTCGCGCCGTCGAACTGTGTTTCAACCAGTGCGGACAGTGGTGTATCGACTCTGGTGCAAGAGTTAAACTGTGCTTCAATCAGTGTGGACGGTAGTGAGTGTAGTAGTATGTCGACTCGTTTGGAGCGTCGGAATGCCTATAGACGACAAAGGCGCGCCCTGGAATCCTCCGAAGAACGACAGCACCGACTGGAAGAGCGTTGTTTCTAATACAACCACTTGAAGGTCCTTGTGTCTCTTACTATAAAGAGAAGTTTATTGACTTCCAAACGATCAGGACAAAAATCTCTGCCTCTCCCGTAACCGAGAGTACAGTAAGCATGAAATGTTTACGGGCCTAATGTCATCTCGGAGGACACCCGAACCGCACCGTACAGGAAGGGAGGAACGCCACCACCCGTTCAGCGCGATGCCTTGCCATTTGAACCCAAGGTTTCTTGAGGAAAGGAAATGGCGCAGTAATTCTCTGCCATCTCGGTGGACACCCGAACCGCACCGTAAAGGAAGGGAGGAACGCCACCACCCGTTCGGCGCGATGCCTTGCCCTTTGAACGCAGGCTTCCGTGGCAATCCAGGCGCTCACCCAACGCGCGTCTCGGGGTTAGTCGGCGTTCAGCTGTAGTCATGCCGTTGTCTTCCCCCACGACGAAGGCTTCTAGTGGTTGTATTAAAATGACCAAGTATTCAACCAAGGAAAGCCATGTATTACCAAGCCTAGCCACTGTTGTGACTTTGGGCATCCCACCGCTGCCACCAATGTTGTGCCATAGAGGTGGTCCCGTTGCGCTCGCCACCCGTTTCGTGACTGAGCGTTGCCAGCTCTCTTAGCGGTAGCGAAGACTCCGAGTCAGGCGTCGGTGAGACTAAGAAAATGCTTTATACATTATGTACAAGGCATAATATAGTTCAACATCGGCACGGGGGCCGAGAGCTATACAACGCGACTGTTCTCGCACAGCGACGATCAGTGAGACACCAGCACGTCACACCATCCGACTCCACTCGTGAGCAGCACTCGACTCACGGTGGGTCGGTCACACGGTCACTCTGGTAGTTGTAGCTGCTATCCAAGCGGCAGCGGTGGGGCTTATATAGCCTGAGGAACGGCGGCCCCTCAGAACTGGCCAATCCAAAGGCAGCACTCGACGGCAGTCCGAAAGGACCAACCAGCGACCGCGCCGGCCACCCGCTTCAAATTTTGCCGCGCGCGGTGACGACCCGGGGAAAGGGAAGTTGGCGCCTCGTAGTCTGGCACCCAGCGACGTGTCCAGGCACGCTGCTCGCCGATGCTTCTCCTTAAGACCCCGCTGACTTACGGCGCAGCATCGTGGCTTGTCAAGGGAGCGTTAGGGCGCGTTGCCTTGCGGCGCAGCACCAGGGCTTGTCAAAGGGACGTTCGCAGGAGAAAGTTTGCGGCCTGCAGATTTGGAATCCGGGCGGGTTTCCCGGCATAACAGCACCCCCGCCATCAGATAAGGCGCCGGGAAGACGAGCTGCTTCCACGTGGCTCGGATGCCTGGCGCGCCTCTTCTCAGGCTCTTCCAAGTTCACGTCCTGGTAACTTCACGAGCACCAGGTCCCACTCGCAGGCCAGGAGCTCTGTTCACCTCGTTGTCGCCAAGGCACCTCGACCAGCTTCGCTGAGGTCGTTCCGATCCCCTTGCTTCTCGCCACTGGTCATGGTTGGTCGTTCTGCACACTACAAAACCGACCGGCAAAAGGCAACACCCAACACAAGCAAGTGCCCTCTGTCTCCCGTCAAGCACCAGACAAAGCCATAATCCAAATCAACGTAACTAAATTGCTGTCCCCATTTTTTTCCCGCTGCAACAAGAGGCATGCGTACGATCTGGTACACAAGGTTCAAACAACCATTTTACAAAGTATCCACACACCAAAATAGCAGGAGAACTTAATAATCAGGAATAATGATGAAAATCATATTGGTCCCCTTGAAATCATTTGGACCGAAAACACACTACTGAGGAAGCAAATGAGGTCATTCATTTTTGCCCCTTTCTTCCTTTGAACATGATAGTTTGTTGCAAAGCGAGAGAAGGTAAGTAACGAGGAGGTCACTGAAATAAGCGAGGCCTAAAATGCACGACTTAGAGCATCGGCGTTCGCGTTCAACCTTCCCTTATAGCGGACAACGAGATTGTGCTGCTGGAGGGTCATGCTCCACCTCAGCAAACGACCGCTTTTAGACTAAATGTTACTTAACCAGGCTAGAGGGAAATGGTCCGTTTCCACAACAAACTCAGAACCGGCGACACAACAAGCCAGCTTCTGAACTGCCCACACAAGGAAGGCGCACTCTCTCTCCTCTGCCTCTTCCCTACAACTTAGTTTGCAACTCAAATACAAAATTGGTCGTTCATGACCACTAGCATCTTCTTGGCATAGCACCGCTCCCATTCCGCGATCGCTCGCGTAACATTCAAAGATAAAACCTTTCGGAAAGTCTGGTGCCGTTAGAACCGACTTATGGCTCAAGGCTTGTTTCAATATTTGGAACGCATTCTCTTTCTACGAGTCCCACGTCACCTTAACGGGCTCCGATTTTCGAAGCGCGTCTGTCAGCGGGTTGGCAAGGTCAGAGTAGTCTCTCACCTAGTGTTGGTAATATCCAGCTAAACTGGTTGGCTGGGGAGAGTTTACAATAACGGCTACCTTGATGTCGGAAGGTCTACGCCGGCCGCGCCCCACCACATGGCCCAAATAAGTCACTTCACTGTAACCTAGGTGACATTTAGCTGGTTTCACAGTAAGGCCTGCCTCTTTCAACCTGCACAATACGACTCGCAAGTGCTCGAGATGTTCTTCCCAAGTGTCCGAAAAGATGGCAACATCGTCGAGGTATGGCAATGCAAACTCGCCCAAACCATGAAGCACTCTGCCCATCAGGCTAGAGAAACAATACGGCCCGTTTCTAAGTCCGAAGCTCAAATTTTGGTCTGCCTCCATCTTTCCTTTTGCATCTGAGTGAATGACCAAAAAACAAACACTGAATACATGAAAGATGTATTCTTAGAATCCACAAACTTCAACCGCGCCCTGCGCGGTCGCGGTCGGACGGCCGCTAGACCAGCCTGCCCTTCACAGAACCTGAGGGATTGATTAGTCACGCCTCTCCGCGACATGCATCCAAAGCCTAGGCAGCGCTTGGAAGGCCGAAGGCGAGAGGGGCGCTTCCTCCTTTCACGGTCCCAGTCATGTCGTTTTCCTTTCTGACTAGCGCGTGCACTGTGGCGCTCTTCTGTGTGGCGACCGCGCACCCTTCTCTGGAGTCCATCACGCCCGTCCCGAATCCTAGGAATTCTACTGCGGTGCTTCCACAGCGGCGTAGTACGCTTTAGACCAGGCTGCGCCTGGTGAGTCGGCTTTCCGTTTACGCGACCCCTGCGAACTCTTGGGCTCCAAGGTGACAATTTCGGGCTCTTACGCACATTGCCGGCCCTCGATCGTACAAACTTCTTCCGCACTTTTCCCTTTTTAGCGCAACCATTCACATTGGTTTTTCTTCTACGCCGCCGCTTTTTGGGAACTGCCCTAGCGGATCTGTTGTGCGATTCTCCGGTTATTTCGGTGCCCTCATCCTTCAAGCTACCAGCCTTCGTCTGACCAGCAAAATCTGGTCTTGAAGAATCCATGCACTCGTCCCGAGCAAGACTTTGCTCGCGCAGCCACAAAACCTGCGCTTTTCTAGCAGTGCCAGGCGACGGTTCACCTGACGAACCGTTCGGTGCTATTTCCTTTGAGCACAATAGCTCGTTTTCAGGCAGTCTATCACAAGACGCTGGAGTTTGACCTTCACTAAGCTGATCTTTGTCTCGATGCAGCGCTGAGCGGCATTCCTCGCCTACGATCGAACTCTCAGTTGGCGCTATCGGTGCGCCACTGCCCGCCGCGAACTCAGAGCGACCTGTCTCAATTTCCGCAGAGTACAGCTGCTCGCTCTCCTGTGGTCGACATCTAGGCGCTACGCCTTCATCTTTCAAGATCGCAGCGGTAATCTCTGTAGCATCGCACTTTACAGCTAACGCTGCGCTCTGGCTTGGCGCTTCATCATCACCGTCATGTGACTGGGCCGCAGATTAGAGCCGCAGATTAGATTAATCTGGGCCGCAGATTAGAGCCTCAATGTCATTACCTTTGCACACGTGCTCAACTTTCTCGAGGCATCTATCCATATCCTCGCCGACGACCATGGGCGGCAGTTGGTCGCTTATTCTTGGACCGTTAGAGGGAACTGTAGTAGAAGCAAGAATAGGCGCTGGCGAGGTTTCGAGGAGCTCCAGCTCCATCATTCTTACCTCGTGCTCTCTAAGCGCCTTGCGCTCCCGCCTCTCCGCTTCTTCCCTTTTCTCCTCGCGACGTTCCTTTTCCCTCTTTTCCTCTCGCTCACGCCGTTCAATGACATCAACCCAGGCCTCTTCGGCTTCCTCAGCCGTCACGTCCTCAGTTCTCATGACCTCAAGGATCGCATTCTTTCTTTTTGCCGAGCCCAAATCAATGCCCAGCTCCTCACAAATTTGGAGAAGTTCTTTGACCTTGTAACCCTCCATCGTTCACAATGGCCTCTTGCTGTTTGCCCTTTTAGAAAATACTTTCCGTACACTACTATATCACTACTAGTTAGCCACGCGCAAGCATTTTACATATTGCCTTATTTTCCCCTTCAGCATCCCTTGGTTTTCAAAACACTCTTCCTAGGCTTGAAACACACAAGGTTAACACAATGCTACACCAAAATTCTCTAAGCTACCATAACCTGTGTTAGAGAAAGTCTGGCGTTTGAGGAAAACTTCAGGCACTCACTGCGCCGAGGTAGCTGATGCCGGTCGATCCCATAGCTGCCATCCAATGTTGTGCCATAGAGGTGGTCCCGTTGCGCTCGCCACCCGTTTCGTGACTGAGCGTTGCCAGCTCTCTTAGCGGTAGCGAAGACTCCGAGTCAGGCGTCGGTGAGACTAAGAAAATGCTTTATACATTATGTACAGGGCATAATATAGTTCAACATCGGCACGGGGGCCGAGAGCTATACAACGCGACTGTTCTCGCACAGCGACGATCAGCGAGACACCAGCACGTCACACCATCCGACTCCACTCGTGAGCAGCACTCGACTCACGGTGGGTCGGTCCCACGGTCACTCTGGTAGTTGTAGCTGCTATCCAAGCGGCAGCGGTGGGGCTTATATAGCCTGAGGAACGGCGGCCCCTCAGAACTGGCCAATCCAAAGGCAGCACTCGACGGCAGTCCGAAAGGACCAACCAGCGACCGCGCCGGCCACCCGCTTCAAATTTTGCCGCGCGCGGTGACGACCCGGGGAAAGGGAAACTGGCGCCTCGTAGTCTGTCACCCAGCGACGTGTCCAGGCACGCTGCTCGCCGATGCTTCTCCTTAAGACCCCGCTGACTTACGGCGCAGCATCGTGGCTTGTCAAGGGAGCGTTAGGGCGCGTTGCCTTGCGGCGCAGCACCGGGGCTTGTCAAAGGGACGTTCGCAGGAGAAAGTTTGCGGCCTGCAGATTTGGAATCCGGGCGGGTTTCCCGGCATAACACCACTAATATGCTTCGCATTCCCTAGGCTTAGCCAAGCTGAGCCTCAGCAATTTTTTCCCTGGGGTAACTGCTTGCTCGAAACACGCACCCTCTTCAAACAGGAAGTGTTCCGGGGCTAAATCGCAGTTTTGGCACAACATGAAACGCTCGGCAAAACCGTGTGTACGCTGTGCTCAGAACCACCGTCACCACGAGTAACATGCTCTTCGCGATCGTCCACGTGACAGCTGACGATCCGGTGACAAATGGCCGGTGAGGATAATTCTATGCCAGCGGCATCATGACCCTTAATCACAAAGCCTGAAAAACAAGGACACCTAAGGAGGGCTTCCGCGACGATTGTAAAGCGAACACCATACTGTAACTGTCGTGCATCCTACGCGAAATCGTAACTGACCTCTATTTATATATATATATATATATATATATATATATATATATATATATATATATATATATATATATATATATATATATATATATATATATATATATACAGCGACCGTATTATTTTGGAGTATTTTGTGTGAAAAAAAGAAATGCCAGTGGCTGAACTCAGCTAGGCCAGTATTTACGTAGCGAAAGCAGTTTCGTCTACACGCCGTCGCTCTCGTTCAGCAGCTTGGCGGCGTCTCTTCGCGAGACGTTCCTCTCGTCCTTCGGGCGTCTCGGCCACCCGCTTAGCCTTTCTCGCCTCGTTTTCACGCTGCCGGCCGGCCTTGTGCCATGCGACGACTTCTGGATCAGAAGACTCAATTTCACGCAGCCTGTATACTGCTGCCGTGACGAGCCCGGCCGCTCTCCTTCTTCCATGGTGCGCGTCGAAGGAGCGAGCGCATCGCTTCCGGCTTATATCCCAGCTGCACGGCGCGACTCTGCGCATGCGCACTGTGGCGGCTGTGGCGCCATGGTTGTCTTGGTAACGGCGCATGCGCAGTAGTGGCCTTTGGTAGGCACCGTAAAGTGTACTTCTGCTATCCTAGTGTAGCTTTCGCGACAAAAACACATCCTTCCACCCAGGATGCCCTTGTCTGGCTATGCCTTTATCTATTGCTCTATTGTTTTTGTTTTGTATTTGAAACAAAGTTTAGCAACTTTAGGCTTTGAACATTCTTCCTTCTCATCCACCCTTTCTTTCTGTACGCCGCTCGTTGCCATTAAAGCTTGTTCTCATCATATCTGCAATGTTCTAGCAGTTGTACTCCATCTTTAAACTAGCACTTCTTCACGCGACGCAATGTGTTCCGACTACCTGCATTTAAAAAAAAAATATTGCATAGTGAATTCAAGAACCAAACCGTAGCCTTAACAAAAAATATCACGCAGTACTGGGTTTTCACGCTGTATTTGTTTATTCAATGCGCTCCTAGGAGCTATCGTCGAGGAAGTCGAAATTTGGCGCGATCAAATTGGCTATATACCGTATGTTATCGTGCGTCGATGACGAAGTTCTGCTCATATGACAGTGGTGTTACAGAAATCCCAGATGGTTCCACTTTCCTTCCAGCGTGCGTAGAATGTGGAGCGGGATCCTGGCAGTAGCCTCAGTTCGTAGGGAATGGACGTCAGAGCTGGCAGATGGGGCGTAAACGTGTCTCGTTTCCTGGTGATCAGTCTTCTTAGCGGCGTGGCGGTGTTGGGCGTCGTATTCGATTGCGTCCTATCCCGCCTGTGAGTTAGGCCCGACAGCCTGGTGGTCAACAGCAAGGCCATTGTCAGACCTCGTCTTCGGTGATGGCCCCTGCGCCCAACTATAGGTACACGAACATATAGGAGTTCAGCAGTAATTGTTTCTTCCTAGCTTTTTCTCTTCAGTGCATTCCCTTCATTGCGCATCTGACACGTTGATGGTACATTGTACGCATTTTCCAGCATCATCAGGTCCTGCGATTAGATGTAGTGCAAGCGTCATTTAACTCTGAGGACTCGCTTCATATTTTTTTTTTTGAAGGGGGGGGGGGGGGGAATGGAGGGAATGGAGGGTAGGCATAGCGGAAGTTTTGAAGTCTGTGAGGCTCTTTTAAAAAGGCTTGATTAACAGAGCGGCTATAGCAACGTCCTTGTGTAGGAGGATATGTCACGTAGGAGCTCATCATTAAAGGTGCCATATCCCACTCACCAGAAAGCGCACAATACACTTGTGCGGCGCAGCCGGCCTTGCCATTGCAACAACTGTCATAATAACTGGCGAACGGCTTCCAGCGGTGTCCACTTGCTTCGACTGCCATTTGGTCTAACGCAGTCGTTTGGGCCGCTAACGAGCTACTAGAGTGCTACTACGACCACAAAGAGAAAATACCAATGCTGAATTACAATTGCACCAATTTCTTGAAGACAAATGTGCCATTCGAAGGACAGCACGTGCATCTTTCCGCTGTGCAATGTTTGAGTCTTGTCGAATAACGCGGCGAAGCCCTGGCATTTAATGACAGTAACTATAACACTGCGAGGAGTCTGAAAGTGGTGCGGCGTAAATTGGCCTTCAAGCGAGGAACAATCACAATGTTATATGATTCCGAAACTGGTGTTAACAGCACTCGTAATACTTGCTTCTCAGATTCGCATGAGGAAAAACGACGTTAAACGCTTGATTACCCCACCGAAACCTAAGGCTGCTTCGCTTGGTTCTCGTTATCAGGTAAGAAGTGCAACATCCAAGCACACTCATTTTCTCACGGCATATATGACCTCTTCCGTAGGCTCGCGGTGACATAGATGGTGAAGTTAAAGCCAAGAGGTTTGGTATAAACTAAAATGAGAAGTAACTGTCTTGCTAATTTTTTAATCATGTATAATGTCTAGATCAACTCAGGATCAAAACTGTTCGATCTCGGATCGGTGAACCAATTCTTACAAGCATGCTGAACTATTGTTCCCATAGCTAGAAAAGCTCAAAGCTTGGAGATGGACACGGAGCTCGCCTTTCTGTTGTAACATAATTGTCCCTCGCATGAAGGCGTTGTGCCTGTTTGTGCGTGCGTACGTAAGTGAGTGAGCCCAAACTCTTCTGCGCCTGTGAAATAGCTGTCGTCAGTTTTTTTGTGAAGCCGTGCTGCAGCACAATAAGGACGACAGTCAGGTAGACAGACGGACTCTAGAAGTGTTTATTGTTCGGACAAATTTACACATTACGTAAACAGCTTAACGCAAAACCAAAGCGGTAAATGGGCTAAACATAGTGCTTAGCGCTCGTGCCGTGTGACTCTCGCCTTTTCTCGTGTGTGGTTGCGAGAAGTTGTGGACGAACTCTTATGCGGATTGTTTACCAGGCAGAATTGGGCTTAAGACAAAAAAAAGAAGCAATGGAAATAGCGTAATTTGAGAGCTTTTATTCCACATGTACTGCCGCTAACAGTCATGAACATCGCAGCAGCAATCGCGGGCTTCGACATTGCTTCGTAAGCAAGCCAGTTCCGTCGCGCGAACGTGCCTTGCATAGCCCGCCCCGTGAGGCGAAATGGAAGACGGTGCAACTGTGCGCCTGTGACAATTAACAAACGGGAATTGAGAAAGCGAACGCAACAAAACTTGGCAGAAATATACAGGGCGTCCTACAAATGGAAAAGCCAAGGATTCAAAGAAAATCAGTTCGCACTTGCTGTGGGACGCAAACTACATTATATTAGCACTGTTTTCGGTCTCCTGCAGCGATAAGGCTTACTTGTTCTTTTATGTGAAATATAATTCTTGGCAAAAGAATAAGAGTTTTTAAACGACCGGAGGCACCAAGAAGCTTCGATTTCAAAGCTGTGGGAAAACAAAAGTTACCACTGCCCATCACCCATTACTGGGGCGATTTTCTGCGCGATAACGTTCTCACAAGTCCGGTAATTTCTCCTCGAGGCACGCCTGAAGAACTCTCCGTCGGTCCGTGTGCATGCATATATGCGTGCGTGCGTGCGTGCGTGCGTGCGTGCGTGCGTGCGTGCGTGCGTGCGTGCGTGCGTGGTTAGGACTGAGCTCATTCCCTCGTCGCTCGTCGAGAGCATTTTCTGTTTATGCCCGCTACGGGAGTGAGTTCCGCGTAAGTTCGCTCGAAACCTTGCCCTCTAAAATATTCATAGATATGTGGGAAAGCCACTCTTGCTTGCCGGATCCATGGTCATAGCAGTGGTGGCAGTGTACGCTCGTTTCTGCACCAGGCTTATTATCTTACTCTCGGCCCTGGAACGCATCTTTATTGCAAGCAAAAACAGCGATCCAGAGAGAGAGCAAGCGGCTGAGTGGGCGAGCTTGGCTATATACGTGCGTAGGCGACGCTGCCGGCATTACTTCACCCTAATAAATTCATGCTAGATCCCGCATGCCAAACTATCAAAACATGTCACGGCTGCGGGATATTGCTGTACTGTGTACACAAGATACGTAATCACCCTTAGCCCCCCCAACCCCCTTTCGTCCGGAAGAAATATTAACGACTTTCTTTTGATATAATTACTGACAGCGATACCTTGCTCCATATAAACGCTCGCAGCCGATGCCTCGATCCATTCACAACTGACAAGGCTGATGCCCTTGACGTTTTGAAAAATTTAGGTGCTAAAGAGAGATCCGCATGAGACATCATCAAGAAAGCATTTATAGTTCAGGAAATTCAGAAATCGCAGTAAAATGCCTGGACTTAATTAATGGTTTGCAAAGTGTACTCCCCTTTCCTTTCTGGACATCCGAAAACGGCATAAGTGATCCCTGCTCACAAATACAGGAGAAAATTATGCTTGTTAACTTTAAATCCGCATGAATAACTCACACGGTATGCTAATAACTTGAAACGCATAGTTTTCAGGCACACAGCTGCTAACTCAGGCATCAACGTATCTAATGAGCTCTTCAACGCCATCCTCCCAGGCGAATATCTGTGGTCGCTCAACTCAGTGAATGAATACGTGATATTTCATGAAGTGGCAACCACAACAAGCGGATAACCTTCGTTTTATAGATGCTTGCAAATTGTATTCCATCGAGTACTACTCAGGAAACTAATTGTAACATTAGTATCCTTGCCAGGTGAAGCCCAATTGCTGACTGGAATAAAAACTACTTTCTGGACACAGCCTAGAGAACTTAATCATCAGAAGTCAAGATTAACGAAATTTAAGTGCGATGTACCCCACGAAACTGTTCTCGCTCTTTTTTTTCGTAATTATTATAGAAAACCTACCAATTAGCGTTTTTTTTAACTTGAGGCGTTTCCTGGGATGATTGCCGTATTGGGCCATAAAATCAATTCTTCTGATACCCGCGTTATCCTTATTACTGTATGAGGACAACGAATCGTTGTGTCAGTTTTAGAGATGTGTTTCACAGCCGTCGCTGTCCGCCATTTCTCTCGTTAGAAGCGGTCAGGCAGCACAAGGCGATTGCTGAATAGTGCGTAAAACTTAAACCGCAAAGTTAACGCTCCACATGTTCGTACTCCCTTCGGAAAACTTCACTGAGACTAAAGGCTCCTTGACCGCACTTCATTGCTATTTATCACCTCCACTCAACTATTGCCACACTTAGCCATTGGTCCAACATTCGTCGCGTCGCGTAACTCGCCCCCATGGGCTAGCTTTCTTGTCCATGACAAAAAGTCGAAGCTCCGGAATGTAGTTAGTGGTTTACGCTTGCACGCACAGATGAGCACAAAGGCGGAAACAATTACAGAACCGCACAAAAAGAATGAATCGCAGCATTTTTACGCTACTTTTGGGCGTAAAATGCTGCGACAACATTCCTTTGAGTTCATTAAATCCCAACAAGCTTTGTAATGTACTCATGCAATACATCTGTGACGACACTCCAGCACTCATTCTCATTTATTGGTGTCCCTTGTATTGTGGTGTACCCTCTTCTCTGCCTTCTTTTCCGCGTCTACGTTGCTTTTAGAGCGCAGCTCTTAGGCGCCCGTTCGTGGGTTCCGCGTCGTAGTCGTCGTAGTCGTCGTACCCGTCGTCGTCGTAGCCGTCGTCGTAGCCGTCGTCGTCGTAGTCGTCGTAGTCGGCGTTGTAGGCGTAACACCCCACCTGACAACCGTATTGAGGAAGCGTAGCTTGATGAGCCAGTTGATGCATGATCACGGAAAAAAACTGCACAAAAGGACGCGTTCACAGGGAGAAGGAGTAGAAAGGACGACGCTGGAACACAACTGAATTGTACTCGGTGAAATTTGTCACAACAATCCGGTGCGCAAGCATGCAAGCAACAACGCCTACGAAACATAACAACGACAAAAACCAACAATAAAAAAGTCGTTTGATAGTACAGGGCTGTTATCTTGCACGTGAAAACCTACCGTTCATAAAGAGTAATTTGGATGCAAATCGGACCGAGCTGTTGCTGACGCATTCAGTGTCTAACTTCTTTATGCTTCCAGGATTTCGCGTTCTAGCTGTGTTTTTGGTTTGGTTTGGTTTGGTTTATGGGGTTTAACGTCCCAAAGCGACTAAGGCTATGAGAGACGCCGTAGTGGAGGGCTCCGGAAATTTCGACCACCTGGGGTTCTTTAACGTGCACTGACATCGCACAGTACACGGGCCTCTAGAATTTCTCCTCCAAAGAAATTCTAGCCGCCGCGGCCGGGATCGAACCCGCGTCTTTTGGGTCAGCAGCCGAGCACCATAACCGCTGAGCCACCGCGGCGGCTAGCTGTGTTTTTCAGCGGCCGATGAATCTGAAATCATGGAAGGGGGATTGCAGTGTGAACAATGATTGCAGTGTTTAGGCAGAATGGCTGTGTTATCCGGTTGCAGCGAAACATTGCATTTCTTCGTAGTGCTCGCATTGACTAGGTACAGGCACACAGTGACGCCACCTGCAAGCGGGAGCAGGTAGCGTGTGAAAGGCTACACTCAAAGTTCGCACTAGCGGCTATCGTAATCGTCTGCCAATTTTTCTTTTTTTTTTCTGGGAAGTGATCCTGATTTCAAAAAGGCACTCTCAGAACGTGACGAAGGGGTCATGCACTAACTGGCCCATCAAGCCCGGCTTCTTCAATAGTGACGAAGTCTGCAAGAGCAAAGTGCTTACTCGTCTTCACTACTCGTTAGTGGCGATACACTGACCATTCCTTGGCAAATTGCCAGTCATGTGCGAGATGAATTTCGACGTGCAAGGTTTTCGTAAAGCTGTCATCACAGGCCACGAGTTAGCCCCTCATCATTGCCCCGACTGCATTTTTTAAAGCTCAATGTTCACTCCACAAAACGCATTTCTCACTCTCTATCCCTCTCTCTTTCTCACACATACCGCCCCACAAATTGCTCTCCACCCGCAAATGCGAACTTCCGTCGACCTCGGCTGCAGGGACGCCGCTCTTCGCATATCTCTCCGTTCGTGGTATATCACTGATGCGGAACGATTCTGCACAATAACTTCCGCTCCGGCCTGAAAAATGGAAAAGCTGTCAGCGTAAACCGAATCTCCATGAACGAATAGTGATAATAGCAATAAAAAAGTCTCTCGCACTTCGCTTTGCTAGTTTTGTTGGGGCTCTGGAACAGCGAGAGAGCAGTGCCTCGGGCCCCGCAGCCGAGTCGGATATAGCGTGCGCCCAAGACGCTCCATCATCCCGTATGCCACGCAGATCTCTTTTGCCTATGCGTGCGTGGTTCCGTTGTATGGAGATAAAACGGCGCGTTCTGCGATTTTAGTTGTTTCTTGCGTTACATTGCCTTTACCCTTTTGCGGGCGAAACCAGCACAAACTTAGAAAATTCTGTTGCTTCAATGACAGAACGGCCCCGTTATTGCCAACTGCCATTTCGCTGCCCTCACAAGTCGTGCTGACCGAAGCATACAGTCAGTTAAAGCTTGCACCAAATTTCTTAGTGCAGCAGAGAATGAATGAATGAATGAATGAATGAATGAATGAATGAATGAATGAATGAATGAATGAATGAATGAATGAATGAATGAATGAATGAATGAATGAATGAATGAATGAATGTTTTGTTGAGAAGAAATGAATGCCGAAAGGCTGAGAATACAAAACGGCAAAGTGTTTGTGGTCTTTCATTAACGCTACTATATGGGCCAAAGTTTTTGCGCTGGCCTTTGTGAGATGGGTGGAGGTGGTGGCTGTAAGGGCAGGCAGCCTGCCTTTGTGATTCATTCCCACGACACTCAGTTGGCAGCTTTTACATGATTTGTAAGTAAAAGCCACCATATGTAGGTATTGATTTTTCTATTTCTTTTTGAGTGCCCTAGCACTCAAAAGCCTTAGGTGGGTCACTAGCAAAACAAATGACAGACAATACAGCGTGACTAGGGCCAAATACAAATTAGGTGCACTAGCAGTTCGGTTTTCACTTAGGTTTCGGTTCGAAGCTCGGTTCTCGAGGTCTAGTAGGCTTCAGAATAAGATCGGCGAAATCGGCGAGTCGGAGATTTAGAAAGCTGGAGAAGACACTTAAGCTCCACCGGATACGAAATTCGAAGGTCGTGGGTTCGGATCCAACCGGGGGAATGTCGTTATTTTTTTCTGCTTTAGAACAACTCATCTTTCATCGATAAAATAATAACTCTATTATTATCTCCTCGGTTAAACCCGCAAATTATATTTTTTTTTAAATAGAAACATTCCCCTATGCTACGAAGTTCGGTGACTGCTGGCTTCCTTCATATATACTCAGCCTTAAGGATAGGACGCGATAGCGTGAACGAGTTAATGCCCATATGTTTGGAATTGGTTATTCTCTACGTTCATAGGTCACTGGGAGTCCTCATACCATTCCTGGCGCAGTGGTGAAATACTTCTGAGAAAGTCCTCTCGGAAACAGTATTTGAGAGCATTGCAATTCCTGATTTTTTTTTTCTCACTGCATCATGTTATGTGTTAAAACTGCACCCTTTTTAACATTTTAACACACGCACAAAACTTAACCGACCAATTTAAAAAGGCTGCTGCGGAATACCACTTGAGAAGTTAGAAATGCGTCTTTTTGCATGTCGTGAATCACTTTTTACGTTTTCAAATGTTGCGAAGTTGGTTGCTCATTTCGTCGCTACCTGCGCGTTAAAACGTACGCCTAAATGCATCTTTTTCACGCGCCGCTGTGTCTCAGTGGCTTTGGCGCCCGGCTGCTGATTCCAAGGTCACGGGTTCGATTTACGGCCGCGGCGGTTGTATTTCGATGAAGGTGAAATACGAACAATGCCCATGTGCTGTGCGTGTTATACCGCACAATTTACAATTTGCCTGTTTTCCACGCGTTGAAAGGTTACTTTAACATGCGATAGCATTTCAATAAAGATTTTCATCGTTTTGGCCCCTCTAGAATCCTCGATAGCCTGACAATCCACAAGGCTGCTACACCAGCAAATTACAGCAGCTTGTTTGGAATAATAACGAACCTACCAGTAGTCAGGTAAAAGGATTACGCATACCCGCCATAATCACCATTAACACCGTTTCCAGGGAATCAAAAAAAATGAGAGATTGTAACGAGAAGTGCACATGCTATCACATCCGATCATGAAGATCATAACAATAAAAGAGCAATCGCCGTAGTTGAACTCGCTCGGCATTATTATTACAAAATTCAGCCCCTATATTGCGCAAAGCGGGTGACTTAGTGCTGACATTTCTCAAGCTCGCGCCAGTCACCTTCCGCGCAAGAGGAGCGAGCTCGACCATGTACCGCGGTTATATAGCTTCGGCCGAGCGAAAACGCTTGCAGCAGGTCGCGTGCCAAATCCGTTTTGCGTTCTGCTCAAAGCTGCTTCCTCAGCTCGCTAGGATATTTCTGTTCGCTGCTCTTGTCGACAACGGGAACTCCATGGCAAGTTGCCCATTATTCGCAGATGCGATTCCTCTATGCACAGGGAAAGAAGCTGCACCGCCGGGATTGGGGACGTTAATTGAGGCATAGAGCATAGGCAGTGAAAAAACTGCCTCTGAAAGTAGCTAGCCATAGCGCAAACACCGCTGTAGTTTTTTGCGTGAAATGGAAAGTAGATATTGCTCTGTCGGAACTCCATTCGTGGCTGATGACTTTTCGATGGCACCTGGCGTGCAGTTCTTCTAGCATCTGCTTGCGATATAAATGAGAAAAAGCTGTGACTAAACAGTTCATGGCTTTCAGTTCCCCTCCTTCGAAGGCATGCTCTCAGAAACTTTAATGACATAATTTATTTAGCATAACTTGGCTTGAGCGTTTGATTGAATAGGGTTCGATGACCGCATAAGACAAGTATATTTCACAGACTTTTATGGCACTACAATCTTAACATGTATGAGTTAGTGTCGTGTAAATTAATCAAAGAGGAACTTTCGAGCTCGGCAGGAGGGCACAGCAGTGTACGCCGTTGCTTCAGAGACATAGGGCATTTAACGGCTGCGGTCACGGTTACGCCCGCCAAAAGAGCTGGAATTTAAAGAGCACGAGGTGTAAACCCTGAGCTTAAAACAGGAATTTCCCATATTCCAAACCATCCGACGAGCATTACATGAAGCGAGGTTTTCGTTAGCTCTCACTGAAATTATAATTATATCGAAAAATAGTGCTTACGCAGGCTGGCTCTTTCATGGCTAGAAATGCGAAAAACTGCGATATGGACGGGACGTACAAAGGAGAGCGAGGACAGCCCTGATTGTTTCTTTGAGCAGCTCTGGCTGGCCTGTGGAAGTTTACTTTCAGGGAGCAGATGAGCATCAAATGAAAAGTTTATTGTTACTACTAGTACGATACCACCACTAACACTACAACTACTATACTACCGCACTCGGCCGAGGTCTCTCAGACCTCACACTACAACATATCTGCCACCACCACTGCAACACTCTAGTACTAATATATAATATACTTACTACTTCTATTATACTTCTGATTACGACTACTACTACTACTGCACTACCACCACTACTAGCATCTCCACAACCACCGCACCACCACCGACACCCCAATTGCATCCGCCTCGAGGAAAATTGCCAGAGGCTATTCGAATCTGTTCAGAATCGCGCTGCTCGTTTCATTCACTCATCCTACTCTTATGACATCAGTGTTTCGTCCTTAAAAACAGCATCCGGATTGTCACCCTTATCGCTCCGCCGTCGCATTGCTAGCATGTCTTTATTTCACAAATTCTTCCACAGCCCTATGCACGTCGCACCTTATATTCTTCCACCCGCACGCATATCTCACCGCACCAGCCATCGCCTACAAGTTGCCCGTCCACGATCACGCACCGTCACTTTTTCTAATTCCTTCTTTCCTCGTGCAGCCGCAGACTGGAACGGCCTTCCGAACAACGTTGCCATCATCACTTGCCCAAGTCTTTTCACCGATAACGTAGAAACTTTCCTGTCATTGTGAATTTGTGTTTTTACTCTTGCCACCCCTTATGTAACACCCCTTTTAAGGGGCCTTTAAGGTAATAAAATGAAATGAAATGAAATGAAAGTTCCTAAAAGAAAAATCTTTCTGCAAACCTAAACGCTGTCCGTAGGACCTCAACTGTTTACCTCGTTATACATTTCTCTACTGCGTTCTTTCCGCTCAGATGACCACAAGCCGCTCCGCTCGTGCAAAAGCGGCGCGGCTGCAAAGAGAAATTGCTCGTGAGCTACCGCTGCCGGCGAAAACTGCGACGTACGAGCATCAATGGTCTGAAAGAGCGCTTAGACGTAAGGCGCGCAGAAACCAACGATCCATTTCTTTTTCGGACCACTTCCGGCTTCGTGTCGGCTTTCCAAGACAAATAACTTGAGGTGGCCATGTCTGTCATTCGCGAGCTCCTTTCCCAGATTTCTCGCGTCATTATTTGCTTGTCTCCGCCTGGGAAGGCATTCTTTCTTTTTTTGCCAGGAGCAGAACAGCCGGGCTTAGCCACTGATTACTCTTTGACTTCAAGTCGTCCGAGCGGATTGTGTGGCTTACGACCATTTTGCATTAGTAATTACTGGTAGCCTGCGGACATGGCTGCACTTGATAGCCTGCAGCTGCACAGTGAGCTAGTGGCTTAACGCAAGAAAGAAAAAAAAACCTCACACAAGTCGATGCGCAATTTTAAGACCGCAAGCCTTGCTCGTTTGGCTAACGCACTCTGAGGGATTAATGAGCGAATTTAAAACGCCACTTAAGCATTTTTTTTATTGATTGAAGTATTATTCTGTTGCGCCGTTTCATTCCCCCAGGCTCAAACGGAACACAAAAAAAGGACGCGAGCTGATCATTCTAGGTGAGCGCAAACTGTCAGAGTAGTCTCACACTTTCATTGCAGGTCTTTGAAAGGACTTTGAGCCTTGCCCGAAATGCTCAGGAACACAAGCATATGGCTACAAGTCCAGTTCCAATAATTACACCTTGGCCCGCAACAAGCACGCTAAATAGCCTCTCGTGCAATTTCTCGGCGCCCTACAGGAGCAGATCTGCGCGTGGGTCCACCATCTTTATCTAAAAAGCAGCTTGCAAAGCAGCTTATTTAAAAAGCAGCTTGCATATCAATCTGTCTGAAGTTGACCGCTCTTTGAGCAAAGCACTTAAAAGTTGACACCGACCGTATAGTACACGTGTTCAGATACGTAAATGGTTGTCTAGTGCTTACGAAGGGAACAAAATTTATATTTTGACAACGCTGCACCTGATGTTTCAGAAGCGTTTGGTCACGGCGGGATGGGACACTCTTTTATTCGTGAACTGCCCAGCAGTATCAACCAACGTTGCCAACGTACAAACCTATTAGTAACATTGGTAACAACCAGCTTCAGTTATTAGACTTGGTTCTTAGCCTTAGATTTGCTTCCATGGCTTCTTCTTCATTAAAGCTACTGTTCTACAAAACCCTATAGCGCGGCCGAAATTATAGGACCCGGACCAGTCCGGGCCATGAAACTATTACTAATCAGTTAGAATCGTAGTTAGCGTTTTACATTGACTAACTTTTCCCGTACTGCTAGCGCAACTGCACCAAAAAGTCCCTCTTCTGGAAGGTACCTTGACCCTTCCTAGCCTCTTCTTGCGTAGAAAACTCTCGAGAATGCCAACTTTTCACAAGATTTATGACCAAAATCAGCAGATAAAAGAAGATCTTCTTTCTCAACCATCATTCGTATCACTTTGCACAGAACATCGCCGTAAGGCAAGCATTCTACACTGCCCGGTAAATTCATATTTTAACTCATTTATTCCGAAGACGGCCTGCGATTGGAACCACCTGCCTACCTCGGTTGCTGGCACTTGTTTGTTTAAAACTGCCGCTGAAAACAATGTATTCAATTAAACTGCCTTGTACCTCATCTGACGTTGACTTTTGTGTCAACTGACGCTTTTTAGTTGCTGCATTACATTTTCTTTGCTTTTCTGTGCTTTGTGACTACAATTTTTATTTCCATGGAGGAAAAAAAACTCAGGGGAGAGCGTGACGTCACGCGGCCCGCCTTGGCAAGCAAAGTGCTAATGAAGTCGTTCCCACCTCAGGCTTTTCGCTCTCCGAGTCAGTCCCTAGTGCTTTGGTGTGGTATGTTTCAGTGTACGTGTGGCCATGGCGCGGGTGTCTACAGCACGAAGGTTAGTCTACACTTTTGCCGACCTGCTCAGCGCATGCGCGCGCTCAGCGTTGATGGATATCCCCCTACGCTATCCCGTGCTGTGACCACATGGGGGACCGACTCTCTTCGTTTTACTTTTTATGGCTAGGCTTCAAGGTTATCGCCTGACGCCAGTTCTTTTTTTTCTTCATCCATGCTGGACACGCCCTCCATACTCCCCCCTGAGTTTTTGTTTTTCTCCATGTTTATTCCCAAACCTACTGAAACACCTTCTGGGGCCTTCAAGGCGTTATAACAAATAATAAATAAAGAAAGAATGGGCCATGACCCACAGCCTCCTGTCCTTCCGTGTGCGTCTCCCTTGTGCGCTGGCCACTATGTCGAATTGTAGCAACCAACTAGCCAATTAAGAGCCTTGTATTACTCCGCTGACTTGCCGCAGCACAAAACGAAACCATTGTTTTGATGTTTCATTCCATCAAACAAGTCACACGCACCAAAATTCTTGCGTACATGATATCACCTTATGATCAGCTTTTTGTTGAAGTGAGAAGAAAACTTTAACAACAGACTATTTCCTTGTCACAGAGGGATGATGAGTGACGGTTATGAATCTGGGAGGAGTACAGCCGACTTAAGCTTTATATACAACTATGGGCTAACGCAAGCTGCGCAAGCTGCAGTCTGTAAAGTGAGGCGTGAACACGCAACTCTGCTCCCGTTGACAGGATATGAATTCTAGCCTCGCGTCACCCGTGCTGTCATCTCTCACAATGCGGCCATACCGGGAGGGCTGTCGTGCAGCGTGCACTGCGTTTAAAAAACAGCATCATCTGAAAACTTGCTGCTTTTTTTTTTCACGAAAAGCGCGAAAAGCGCTACCAATTTCTGGCATTTATGACTTCAGTCACTAGACTCTTTCTGACAGCCTGGTGGCGACCTCCGTCATCGTCACTGCGGCTTATTCCCGGTGAGTATTTCGCTCAATAAAGCTAGATGGCGCCAGAGATACATTGCGCTTAAGGTCGTGGCGGTTATATTTGATATGTGGATTGGTAAGTGGATTCGTTTAGTTTCCGTAATGTGTGATGTCTTTCGCTGTGTTTCTGGAGCCACATTCTCAAGATCTCTAGCGTTAACTTCCTTCCCTTTTCTCCCTTACCTTTATATCCCTTTCTCCCCAGTGCAGGGTAGCAAACTAGTTTCATCTACCGGTTAACCTCCCCTCCTTTCCTCTTCCTCCTCCTTCTTCATAGTCTTCCTGTCCAATCGGAAGTTAATCTCCTCGGTCTTGTATCGCCTCTTGTATATACTGATGAATTCAGTTTTTTCTGGCACGCATTTCATGCCACTGCTTTTCGCGAAGGAGTGGATTGCTTCTAATGCAGTCTGTAGCTTCTCCTCCTTTTCTCCTTTTGATTCGGTGATTGTCCACACCGTTACGTCATCAGCATAGAGTGTATGCCAGATCCCGTTTATGGCTTTTAGCTTCTTGGCGATAGGGATCATATCTATATTAAATAGCGGGGTTAGTATTATGGGGTGGCCCTGTGGTGTTCCTCTGCCGGGGTGGGGTTATTCCTCGGATTTGATAGATGCGTATGGTCGTAGTGCGATTTTAGAGAAATTTCCTGACGTAGTGCCATATTTTCTCCCTGCAGTCTAGCTCAGATAAATTTCTGAGGATAGCTGCGTGGCTGACATTATCGAAAGCACCCTTTAAATCGATGGCCAGGACGACACTTTCGTGTTTTGCTAATATATTGTCAAGGATTTCCTCTTTAATCTTAAGCATGACACCTTGCGTGGCTAGGTCCCTCTTGAAACCGAGAAACGTGTCTGGAAGCACATCTTTCTTTTCTAGGTAGTCGCTTAAGCAGTTATTGAAAACCCTCTCAAACCACTTTGCTGCGCATGAAGCTAGCGAAATCGGTCTGAGGTTGTCCAGGTCGGGCTTCCTGCTTGGTTTCGGTATCGTAATGACTTCTGCACGCCTGCACTCCTAGGGGATGTCCCCTGTTTCCTATACCTGGTTGAAGAGCGAGTCACCTCTCGAGTTTCTTCATCTCCGATGTTACGGATTGTGGCATTTTTATCTGATCTCGTCCTGGTGCCATGTTCTTGTAGAAGGATATGGCTGCTGCGAAGATTTCTTCCTCCGTGAGGGGCTTGTCCAATTCCTCGTTTTTCTTGGTGTCATACTCCGTGTGGCAAAGTTTTTCTTTATTCGGACTGCAGTACTTAGCCCAGGCTTTTTCCACGATTTTCTCGTCCGTGCCAGCGTGCCAGAGCAGGATTCTCTCTACGGTCTCATTGCTCTCCCTCTGTGTCTGACTCGGGTAGATGAGTTACCGCATGAGCTTCCAGCTATTGGCATCGCCCATCTTGCCGCTTAAATTGTCGCATATTTTTTCAATACCCCGCGGGTAAGGTCTAATGCCTATCTGGGTGATCTTCTGTTTCAGCTTTCTGCTGAGCTTCTGTCTTCCTCTCCTAGTAAGCGACCTACGTGCCCCCAGAGGTTTCGAAGGTGGCGGTAGGCCACTGGTGTCCTCCGGTAGGTCGAGATTATTTTGCTTTTCCTCTTGGCTTTTTGAGTCCATTCCTCTTATGTTGTTGACTTTTGCGTCCTCTTTCTCTTCTCTGAAGTTCTGTCATTCCGTGATTTTTGCTTTCCATCCTTCCCTGATGAACCCGCCGCGGTTTACTTCGGTTTCACAGACGAAATGGTAACTCCATAAGATGAGCCCGAGGTTTGAACATTTCGCTCTCAGCCCCTCTGTGATGAACGTTCGGCCAGGGCAGGTGTCCTGGTTCACAAAGCTCTGGAAATCGATGAAGATGATTTTTTCTACTGCGACAGTGTGCTTGCTGGCATAAAGTAATATTTATAAGTATAGGTGCGCACTGACTCTCTAAGGAAGTCCAGTAACGTGCAGGGGTGCGGCCCACAAATCCATTCTACATCTGGTGGACGGCCTGGGGGCGGTCCGCACCGGAGCAGAGTGATCCCACTCTTCGCGTGTCAGGTGCTCGAATTGGGCTTGGTAAATCAGCCTTTGCTGTTGCACAGAACGTATGAGGAGGCGTGCGATGGTATACGTGGCACCACCTGACTACTGAGAAATGCGGCGGATGAGATGCAGCATTTGGGACGCTTTCTGGCGTGCCGTGTGAAGCCAGGGGCTTGCGGAGCCGGAATCATGCATGTCAAGGCCGAGGACTCGGAGTTAGGTGAAGGCTGGAATTCTATTTCCGTTCAGATAAAGGCCCATAGGGGTGCTGCTAACGCACGACGGCCCCGAGAATCGCGATGGGGAGTAGAGCCATCTTTTGGGGCGACGTGTGTCATGCAAAAGAATACCATTGATCTACAATTTACAGAGCGAGTTGTAAACTTGTGCCCTGAGTATGGAGAGATGGATGAACGGACCGGAGTGTAATGTCATCCGCATAATTGAGTGCGTGCAGGTCAGCAATGTGGTCCAAGCGCTATGCCAAGGATAAGAGGCAAATCTTAAAAAGTATTGATTCCGAGAGGTCAAACACCACCGGCGAATATTTTACCAGTTTCAAGCCAGCTGCCACTGCTGCCGTAACTAGTGAGTCACTCACTACAAACGGAATTTCAGTTTTTTAGGACAAAGACGGCAGAGAGAACACACATCACATAGCTCTGCTTTTGCTTACTTGCATATGGATGGAAAACTTTATTAAGCAAGCGAGTTTGGCCCGTTCAAGGTCTCAGGGCCACGCGCATGTGTCCAGGTCACGTAGGGCCATGGTACTGGCACCCCGGTTCACGCAGTGAAGTTGCGTGTCCGTGTCCTGCGACGCAAGGAGGGTCTCCCATTCCTTCCATGTACCGATGGCGGACTGTCCCTACGGGGGAGGGTCGGCAGGGCAGCTGAAGAGGATGTGGTCCAGGGTGGCGTGCAATTCTCCGCAAAGAGTACACTCTGGGGAAACGGGGCGGAAGAGGGATAGAAGCTGAGGGGTAGGAAGAGTTCGGGTATGCAATCGCCTCCAGAAGATTTGTGGGAGTGGGATAGGCGGAGGTGGGGAGGAGGTAGAGTTGATAGGCAAGGCGTGCATGTTGTGTGAGTTGTGTGACCTCACGCGGCGTCTAACTAGCGCACATCCTCTTAAGTGCCATATTCTGAGCCACTCAGCCACCGCGCCGCCGCGGTGTCTCAGTGGCTATGGTGCTCGGCTGCTGGCCCGAAAGACGCGGGTTCGATCCCGGCCGCGGTGGCTGAATTTCTTTGGAGGAGAAATTTGAGGCCCGTGTACTGTGCGATGTCAGTGCACGTTAAAGAACCCCAGGTGGTCGAAATTTCCGGAGCCCTCCACTACGGCGTCTCTCATAGCCTTAGTCGCTTTGTGACGTTAAACCCCATAAACCAACCATCTTTATGGAGAGCTTTGTCTCGCGCAACTTGGCGGGATTGATGGCATTCAGGATGGAAATTCTTGGTAAGGGATATGATGATAAGCGCCGCATGCACGGTGCGAGGGAGAGAGATTAAGTCTGTAGCGTGTGCAGGTATGCGAATTTCCCAGAGAATCCAGTATATATATCGTCCTGTTTTAGTGCAGGTCAGACGAAGGTACTGTGTGTGGCGATGTGCATCTATAAGTTCTTGTACAGTGTTATGCATTCCTAATTTTAAGAGCCTGTCCATGCGAGCGCTCTTTGATAGGTTGAGCGCTGCTTTGGTAGCCATGATGATTAGAGGATTGATCTTATCTTTATCCGCACAAGAGAGGTTCAGGCAAGGAGTGGCGTAAAGAATGCGACTAAGCACAAAGGCATGCAACACCTTGGGATTGTCGACTTCGTCTAGACCGGCTCTTAAATGTGAAACCCTTCTCAGAAGATAGATGGTGCAGTGAGGGGACATATGTAGCGCTTTCAGGGTAAGGCTGTTTTTCCCCGTGCTTTGTAAATGCGGGCTAAAAATGCGGAGGGCAGGTGTTTGCGGTATGGGAGTGTCATGCAAGTAAATTGTGATGGGGACGGTAGGGACACGCCGTGGGCGGATTATGAGGAGTGCTGACTTTGTGGGGGAGCATTCAAGGTCGATGCTTGCTGCGTGGGTAGCTATAGCTGTGGCTGCTTCCTGAAGGGTCCATTCTATGTTTCCATCCGAGCCGAATGTGGTAGAAACCGTTATATCATCCATGTAAAGTGTGTGTCCTAAGTGCGGGATGCGGCTGAGACCCTTGGCTAGGGGGATGCGGGTGAGGTTGAGGAGGAAGGGTGATAACACCGCCCCTTGCGAGGTGCCACTGTTACCAAGGGTGAAGGAGGGGGTCTGTATATCATATGCAGGGAGGTGGTGCAGACGTTTAGGAAGGCCCGGATATAGCTATAGGCCTTAGACCCTAACTGTAGCTGTTGGATGCCCTGCAGGATGTCGCTATGCGTAACTTTGTCAAAGGATTTGGTGAGGTCAACTGCCAGGATTGCTCTGGCGTGATGCAATATGTCATTGAGGATAGCGTGTGAAATCTGCAGCAGGGCGTCCTGTGCCGAGAGATGGGCTCGAAATCCTACCATACTGTGGGGACATAGTCCATGAGATTCCATGTGCTGCGTGAGACGGGTGAGGATGACATGCTCAAATAGTTTGCCCAGGCACGAAGTCAGCGAGATGGGACGGAGATTTTGGGCATTGGCTTATTGGGCTCAGGGATGAAAATGCTTTTCCCGTGCTTCCATTCAGCAGGTAGTTCCCCCATTTCCCAGCACTCGTTGAAGTAGTCGGTGAGAAGGGAAATAGAACGGTCAACTAGATTCCTGAACATGACATTTGTGATTGGTCCTCAGCAGGGGTTGAATTTCGGAGCTTGATGAAGGCTGCTCTGACTTCAACCTCCATAATGGGGGCGTCGAGGGAGGGTTGATCGGGGCCTCTGGATATGATACAGCTTGGCCCACAGTGGTGTAAGTGGAGTGCTTTATGATTATGTCAATTGTGGTGAGTAAGTCTTTTGAGTGTAAGCCGGGTTTGGTTTCTAGCTTGAGTGGTGTCTGTCATATGTCGTAGAAGATGCCAGGCCCTGGAGGAGGACAGATTACCTCGTAATCCGTCGCATAATTGATGCCAGTTAGATACTGAGTGCGGCACTCTGCTCTTCTATTTGTTTTTGCAGTTGAGCCAGTTTTAGCTTAAGTTTGCGATTCTGTTTCTGAGTTTTCCAGCGAGTGAGGATACTGTTTTGTGCTTGGAGTAGGTAGCTAAGCGACTATCTGCAACCGAGGTCTCTGGGCTGGAACGTTTGCGTGGATGCCCGGACATCCTGTTTCAGCTCTGCCATCCATGTGTGGAGGTTAAGGGGGATTCTATATTGGCCTCTCTGTCCTTTCAAAGATTATCCCAGCTAGTTGTGCGGACACGGTAGTTATTAGCCTTTTTGGCGAAGTCATGCTCTATAGTTACGATACAATGATCCCTGCCCAGGGCCTTATTTGAGTCCCTCCAGACCGTTGTGGGAACGTTGCGACCAAAAAGTAAGATGTGGGTTAGTGTCAGCAGGGACACTATTGCCGATTCTTGTGGGTGTGCTCACGTGAATCTGAAGGGTGTTGTACAGTTCCGCTCCTCTCTTGTTGGTGCGTCTGTACCCCCAGACTACATGTGCGCAGTTAAAGTCATTTAAGATGATGACGGGGTCCTTGTTTGCAGTGTTGGAGGCAGCTTTAATGAGAGACATTAAAGATAAGACCAGTTTCCTAGGAAAGAGGTAACAGTTAAGGATGAAGAGTGGATGAGGTCTATGAGTGGAGAGCATTAATTCTAGGAATATGTGAGCTACCAGAGAGGTTAGTACATGACAAGCGTATGGTACAAAATGTTGACCATACGTGGTAACCCTGGGGTTTGGAGTGATGTCAGAGGGTACCAGAGTGTATCCTGGCAGCAATAAATTTGTGCCAACATCCAGGAGTGCTACTACATCAGGGGGCGGGAAGGAAGCAGAGAGGAGCTGCTGCAGGGGCCTCGTTGCGGCGAAACCCCCTGCAGTTCCATTGTAGGATGCCTAATTGAAGATTAATTCCCGTCAACTGGGCTATGCTGGAGGGTGGGGAGGCGAAAAATGAGAGCTGCTATGGGGTTGCTGGCTGGAGTGTGTGAAGACATTCCAGAAATTATTTGTGGAATTTGTTGTAGAATGATGGTGGTTGACTGATAATCATTTCAGTAAGCTTAGGGATGGCGGCTTCAATGTAATTTTGAGTCTGAGCCAGAGTACTGGCTTCCAGCTCTTGGGCAAAGTTTTTGAATTTAGAATCGATGTCTGGAATGTCGTCTTGTCTGCGTTTCTTTCGCGCAGGGGGTGTGGGGGTTTGAAGTGTTGGTGAAGGAGTGGGGGGAGGAATGGTCGAAGAGGCAGAATTAACGGCTGCCCTAAGATGCCTTACCTCTCCCCGCAGGAGAGCTATCTCTTCCTCCCGCTGTGAGGTTTGGGGTGCACTGGTGGCTTTGGTACAGGCTCGCTGGCGGTCTTGATGAGGCACTAGCGGTGGAAAGTCATTTGGCGTGGGCACTGCTTACTTGTATTTGGGCGCGGTCTGTCTTCGAGGTAGAGGGGTCCTGCTTTGCACGAGCCTGTACCGGTAAGGTGGTTCCCACCACAAAGAATGCATCTCGGTGTGCAAGGGGCCTCTTGAGTGCTGTGCTTCTAGCCACACTTCGGGCAGAGTCAAGCTTTTGGGACAGGGCATACGTCTTACCTGTTACCAGGTTTCCTGCAATTCGTACAAGCATCAGGGCTGCCCTTGTACTTGGTGCAGCGGTGTACCACACACATATATTTAACGGTGTTAGGCACACGGACCAGAGGCGAAGGTTATTAGAATCGATGCTGGTTTCCCCATGCATCGGGCCGCTGTGATGTTAGCCTCCGGGTTTCGGTATTGCAAGTAATTTAGAATTTGCTCTGGTGTTTCATTCCAGCATGCTCGGGAAATCACACCCTTGACTTGAATTACTATGAGGTATTCTTGGGGGGGGGGGGGGGGGGGGGGGGGGATACTGGTCCCGACGTATGTTGTCCAGGTGGTGGCATCACTCTTGGAGACCAGGGGAAGGGGTAGAGGGATGTAGGGGGAGGGGAAGGGAGGGGGGATTGTCGTCGCCGCGACGGGAGCGGTCCATGTCCTCACAGGGAGGGAGGGGTCTTGAAGGCGCGCCGCCGCCGCAACAACAGCTCGCGGAGGGGAAGCCTCGATGCACTGGGATTGTGTGCAAGCATCGGGCAGGGGGAAGGCAGTCTTCTAGACCTTCATGAGGCTGGGAGGAGCCGAAGAACTAGAAGGGTCCAGGTCCAGGGGTTGCAGGTCCAGGTGGCCGCAGGCCTCGGGCTGTAGGTCCAGGCTCCTCGGGCTAGAGGAGCATGTCAAGGCCTGTCTCCTTGAGGTAGGCTAGCAAGATCCGGCGGGCGGATAGGAGGTTCCGGGCCGGGAACAGCAGCTGGTCCTCCGTGTCTGCTGGCAGGCCGAGGGCACGGTAACCTGTAATGAGCCGGCTACGGGGCAGATCAAAAGTAGGACATGCACTCAACAGGTGTCCCAGGGTGCCTGCATCACCGCACGATGGACAGGCAGGGGAGGAGGCCATTCCAACAACAAACTTTCGTGTCGGTGTCCATGAACAACCGATCCGAAGTCGCTGCAGGAGGGCACGTTCCCTGCGGGGGATCTTGTCTGGGAGCCGGTGGAAGGGCCTGCACGCAGCTAGTAGCCAGCATCCTCAAGGGCGTGCAGATGGATACGCAGGACACTCGTCGATGTCTGAGATGTGGGGCCTGCTCGGGAGTTGGAGGGCAGGCCGGGAGTCACACAAGACAGCGACGGGGCCAGGTGGTGTGGTGGACCCGATGAAGCCCGCTGCCAGGTGGAGTCCCGCCAGCTCAGCTGCGGTAGAGCTGTCCGGGAAGGACAGTTTGCAGGACCGGGTCTGCTGCAGTTGGGGCACTGCCAGAGCAGCTGCTGCCTGCCCCGTGGGTGGCAGGACCGAGCCATCGGTGAAGAGGAGGGTGGTCCCTTTACACTCTTCCAGGAAGGCTGCAGTGGTCTGGTGGAGTGCTGCAGCAGGGGAGTGACGCTTGGTCACTCCGTCAAGGCCCAGGGTGACCTGCAGAGGAGGTCGGGTTGGGAGGGGGAAGAACTGGGAGACCCTGGGGAGGGCCTAGTGTCTCCACGTAGAGAGCGTGGAGCTTCCCCATCTTGGAGCTGGAGTTCGCCTGCAGACGAGCACGGAGGGCCCCGCCATCACGAAGGTGGGCGAGCCGGTCCGTGTGGGTCAGGCCCCTCTGCAGGAGCAAGAGGTTCAGCAGGTAGACGCCCGCCTCTGCCAGCGTGGCCGGGACCTGCGATCGCAGTGGAACACCCAGAAAACGGCGGATCCATTTCCTGCGAGAGAGTTCCATGCGATTAAGGCGGGTGCTCCAGAGCGTGACTAGGGGGAGGGCGTAGAGGATGGCTGATGTCGCTGCTGCCTCGCAGAGTCGGATGGCCCAGGTGGGGGTGCAGCCGTTGCCTCGGGCTGGGATGGATAGGACTGCTCGGCCGACTGGGTCCATGTGGGACAGGAGGGCCTTGTCAGCAGGAATCCAGGAGAGCCGATGGTCGATGGTGAGACCAAGGTACTTCACCTGTGATTTCCAAGGGAGGTTAGTGCCGTCAATCTTGAGGGTAGCAATCTGAGCCGTGGCTCGTGCTCCCCTCGGATGGAAAAACAAAGCCTCCAATTTCGTGGCTGAGAGACACAGCCCCTTGGTCGCCAGGAACTGCTGCACCCCGTTGAGGGTACGCTGGAGGGCCTGCCTGGCAGAGGTGATCTGCCTCCTCGGAGCTCGGACCCAGAGGGCGACATCGTCCGCATACACAGAGCAAAGGACTCTGTGGCGGCGGTCCCGCTGGATGGAGCGAGGGAGGCCTGCCATGACCAGGTTGAAGAGGAAAGGGACCGAACCCTGAGGGACCCGGTGGTGATGGGGCGAGGACTGCTCAGGGTGCGGCCAACCCGAACCTGCATAGAACGGTTGGAGAGGAAGGAGGTTATGAACCGTCGGAGGTTACCTGTCACCCCCAGCTCGTCCAAGGCCATCTCGATGGTGCTGTGGGGCAGACCGTCGAAGGCCGACTGGACGTCCAGGAGGACAAGAATGGCAACGTCTCCTTGGTACTTCGCTTCCTCGAGGGATGACACCACGTCCGCGATGGAGTCTCCGGTACAGCGGTGCCTGCGAAAACCTCTCTGGTTCTCGGGGAGGAAGTTGGTGGCCTCAGCGATCCAGGTGAGGCGCTGGAGTGCCACCGACTCCATGGTCTTGCAGGCAGCTGAGGTCAACGAGACAGGTCTGTAGGAGGACAGCTCCCCGGAGGGCTTGCGGGGTTTGAGGATAGGGACCACGATGGCTGTGGTCCAGCTCTCCGGAAGGATGCCGCTCGACCAGATGTCGTTAAACACGGTCAGCAGGCGGTCCTTTTCCGGGGAATCCAGGTTCCGCAGCATCTGCTATGTGAGCCCTCCCCCCCAGGAGCGCTCTTCTTTTTGGACCGATGGAGTGCCCTGTGGAGCTCGTGTGGGGTGATCGGGTCACTGCACAGGGAGGTCGCGCCAACAGAACCTGCAAGGACAGGGGGACATGGGATTGGACGCTGGGAAGGAGGTCCCAGTGGGGGGCCTGGACCCGGGTGGGCTGCCTTGGTGAGGTGGTCGGCCAGCTGCTCCGCCAGTGCCTGGTACGACACCCCGCGGGCTATGGCGGCACCAAGGACCGGGTGTCGACTGGCCGTGACCTGGAGCAGGGACCGCAGGAGCCGCCAGGCCGTCGCCGACTGCCGTGCCGAGCGGATGGATTGGCAGACGCCAGCCCAACCCTCTCGAGCACGGCGGTTCGCCGGGCGACGGCAGACAGCATCAATCCGCCGGTGGGCCGTCCAGTCCTCCGGCAGCGACGTGTTCTCCGCCTTCCGCTCGGCTCGTCTTCTGGCAGCTCGAAGGCCCAGGAGGCGAAGGTCGGGAGCAGGGGCCTGCACTGGGGTAGAGCAGGACACAGTAGCACTTTGTGCACACTTGCCCAGCAGAGTCAGGAAGTCCTCTGCATGGGGGATGTCCTTTGCGAGATCCCTGAACAAGGGCCACTTAGTGATCTTATGCACTTTTTCCTTCTTACGCCTTCGGGAGGAAGGGTTTAGAAAAATAGGAAAGTGGTCCGAGCCCAGGGAGTCCGGAGCTCTATCCCAGGAGTAGTGGCAGGCATGCGACAGCAAGGCCAGGTCGATGATGGACGAACGACCCGATCGGATGAAGGTAAGGGCCCTGGGCTGCAGGACCCTGAGACTGGCTGCAGTGATGGCGTCCAGGAGCTTCCTGCCTCTGGCGGACGTGGTACGGCTGCCCCAATCGCTGTGGTGAGAATTGAAGTCTCCACAGATTAGAACATCCTTACCTAGACGTGCATGAAGGGCCGTAAGGCAGGAAGGATCCCAAGGCACACTGGGAGGGAGGTAGACTGACGCCACTGTGGTGTCCGTGTTGCCCATGCGGACACGCAGAGCACAGATCTCCAGGTGACCCAGGTCAGGGTCATCGACTGCCAGGACTGTATGGGGAATCCCATTCCTGACATAGATGGCCGTGCGGGGTCTCTCCTCGGGGTGGGCCTCGTCCAGGCAGGGGGCGTCACTGCAGTCCTGGAGGGAGCAACAGGAGCGGCCCGAGTACTCAGCGTACCCAGGGAGGCGGGACGTCTCTGCAGGAATCCGAGTCTCCTGGAGAGCCATCACGTCGTAGTCCAGGGAGCCCTGGAGGACAAGGTCTTTTAGGTCCGCCCGACGGGCACGCAGGGAATTCACATTCCACTGCATGACCCGAGGCCGTGAGGGGGCCGGGTTACGGCGAGCCATGATGTTGGGTGGCGGGGCCCTCGGCAGCGAGGGCAGCCATGCACAGCTGGCGCGCCCCCGAGTTAGGGGGCAGCTGTGGCAGGAGGGCCTGCACAGCAAGCCGTAGGGCAGCCGTCACCGTCTGCTGGGCTGGGACCTCGACAGCAGGGCGGGAGGGTCCGGGGCTCCGAGACTGCAGGGCCTTGGCATAGCTGAGCCCCCCGATGACCCTGGAGGGCCCGGGTCCTGGTTCCCTGGGGGGCTGCTGCTGGTGGCGGATCTGGGCCTTGGCCGCCCGGCGGGCCTCAGGCTCTGCATACCTGCGGAGAGCAGTCGCCACCTTACTTTGTTCCTTCCAGATGGGACAGGAAGGGTCCTCCGCACAGTGGCGACCGCCGCAGTGTAGACATCGGGGGACGTCCGCTCTGCAGGCCCGGTGGTGGTGGGGGCCCCCGCAGAAGGTACAGCGCTGTGGTCTCGTGCAGGAGGCGGCCACATGGTTGTAGGCCCCACACTGGGAGCATAGCAACGGCCGGGCCTTGAAGGGGCGGACCCGGAACAGCATCCCAGCAATCTGGACCTGGTCCGGGGGCTCGGCAGCGAAGCGGACGGTGACGGCACGGCCACGGCACCGGATACCCAAGATGTCGACGGAGGCCTCTATGGTGCCTGCGATGTCCCTGTCAGACACCTCTGGGTCGACACCGAAGACGGCGCCGACGAAGCCGTCCGGGCGGGAGGCCTCGAAAGCACGGACCGAGGTGGACAGCAGGGAGCTGAGGCCAAGGAGAGCTGCCCTGGACTCAGGGGTGGCGACGTCCGCAGCGATGATGTTGCGCCTGCGGTTAATTCTTACCTCCATGACGCCAGGCCGGGAGTACATTAAGGCACTAAAGTCTTCCTTGACGACGTCCCGGAGAGAGAAGTACCTCTGGCGGGGCTGGAAGAGGATGGTGGCAAGGCGGGAGCGTGGGCGAGCTGCAGGGCTCCTGGCCCTGCGGTTCACCTGGATCCATCCATCTGGCTCACGTTGGTTCTGGCTGGCTAGAACCGAGGGGGGAGGGTGAGAGAGCGAAGGCTCGCCACTTACCTCTGTGGAGCCATGGCCAGAGGGGGAGAGGAGGGACTCCTGGACTGGTGGGGTTTGGGTGCCGGTCCGGGAGGAGGCAGCCTGTGAGTGCTGACTGGCTGCGTTGAGCAGCTTCTCCAGTGCCGGGGACCTCTCGTCTGTGGACCCGCTTGGGGAAGAGACCTCTACGGAGGGGGTGTTTAGAGGGGAGGCGTCAGCGACGGGCAGCTGAGCAGGCACCGTTGCTCGGGGGATCCCTGCAGGCAGGTCCTCCGGGGCCGTCTCCAGGTGAGGCCTGGGACGTCGGGGTTTCCTGGGCTGTCGCCTGGGACCTGGGGGCAGCTCCGGGTGGGCCTTCAGAAACTGGGCCCTCTGGCGAGTGACTGCCGGCGAGGGAGAAGGGCTGCGCGCAGGCGGGGGGTGCCTGGAGCTAGCAGGGCTGTTCTGCAGGCTGGCAGTAGCCTGGTCGCTGGTTGCCAGGGGGGGTGGGGGGGGCCTGGAAGCGGTCCGGGAGGTCCGGCATCTGCAGGACCCACTGACCCTTGTTGGCCTCCGCCAGAAGGGCTCCCACCCGCAGGCGGAGGTGGCGGAGGAAGAACTCCGGATCAACGGCCAGGCTGGCGGACCGCTGGTGGCGGAGAGTGCGCCTTGGGCTGCGCGGGGAGTGGATTGTGCCAGGGACGGGCTCATCCCTCACAGTGTGGTCCCCCATGATGGTATGGGGATCGCCTGCGAGTAAGGAGCGCGGGAAAAGCCAACAGCAGGACAAAAAAGAGAACAAAGACAGACGGACGGAGTAAAAGAGAGAAAAAGGCTTAGGGGGAGAGGGATGTGAAAGAAGTGGGGGAGGGAATAAGAGGTGAGCGTAAGAAAGAGACACAAGAGCTATCAGAGCAGATGTGTGCTGTTGCGAGAAAAGAGGAGTGAACAAGAAGGAAAAGGCAAGAACTACAAGGGGAAATGTTAGCCCTTGGAGAAGAAAAAGACAGGAGTGAACTCGTGATAAAGGATAGAAAGACTTGGAAGGAAAAGAGAAAATAAAGAGAAAAGACTAGACTTGTAGTAGATGAGATAGGAAAGCTGTAGTGTCGAGGTGTGTCCCACGTGGGTGGGCAAGGAAAAGGCTTAGGATACGAGTGTGGAAGAAATAGGGCTAGGGGAGGGACAAATGGATGGTCAGGGAAAGACACAAGAGCGGGGAAATGTTTGCGCTCGAGGAAAAACAAAGACGCAACCGAGTTCGCAAAGAAGAGTAGAAAGATTTGGAAGGAAAAGAGAAAATAAAGAGAAAAAGACTAGTGTTGAAGTAAATGTGTTAGGAAAGCTGAAGTGACAGGTGAGTCCCACGTGGGTGGGCGAGAAAAGGCTTAGGACACGAGTGTGGAAGAAATAGGGCTAGGGGTGGGACAAAGGGATGGTCAGGGAAATAGACAAGAACGACAAGAGAGAATGCGCGCTCTTGGGGATAAAAAACACTAGTGAATACGCGAAGGGTAGGAAGATTTGGAAGGAAAAGAGAAAATAGTGAGGGAAGACTAGTTGTAAAGTGAGTGAGATCGGAAAAAGGCGAAATCAGGAGGCGCGAACCACATGGGCGGGCGGCAAAAGGCCTAAGAAAAGTGGCAAAAACTTGCTTTTGCGGCCGTCAGTCCAGGCCCCTAAAGAGACACGAGGAAAACCACGCCAGGTAGTTGGTATGGTGGAAGGGCCGAGGAACACTTGGTTAGGAGCGGTAATCCATACACCAGGGCTCCAAGGCACAAGGCACACACGATCACGGTGGGCACAGGATGGCGGAGGGCCGCAAGAGCCGGCGGCACACGCCGCAGCCTCGAGGCGCGAACGAACTCGACTGAGCGAGCGCCGCGCGCGACCGGCCGCGTTGACTGCTAGGGCGAGACTGGCACGACCCGGCGGAAACGAGGCAGCGAGGAACAGGGAAGCGAGTGACGCAGGTCCGCTCCCTTCGAAGGCTCCGAGGAGACGTTGACTGCCGCTGGAGGAGCCGCGATGTACGCGGTAATCGGGTATTGCTTCCCATTTAAAGGGATTTCCTGTATTTTCACCAAAGCGAGACCTGTTGCCTCCGCCACCGTCACCACGGTGAAGGTGTTGCTGGTGGGATAAACTCTGATGTGCAGTTCGCCCATCACTGAGCAGCTGGGTGTTGAGTAAAGTGCCTGCAGGATACTTGGAGCTGGGAACTTCTCCAGGGAGACACCGCCTCGCGGGCGAAAGACGACTCTGATCGTTCCCGCCGGCAGTATGGCAAGTTGTTTGCTTCTACGACCGCGCACGTCATGCGTAGCAGCTTCGGCGTCTCCTTGAACACTGATCGAGAGGTTCCAGATGCAGCGTCCGGTGGCGCGCAGGCGTTGCTGGCGTTTGGCTTAGGTTGAACCGAGGCCGTTGAGGGGTGTTTCGGGGGTGAATTCGAACCCGGGGTCCGATTTCGATAAGCACAGAGCCCAATTTTCCTAAGGAAGGTAACAGCAGTGCAAAAAAGACGGGGACACAAGAGACACACAACCAACAGGACTGACGCTGAACTAACGACTGAAATTTTATTGAAAACAGCAGAGCTTTAAATACCAACAGGTCATCACAATTCCAAGAAGATAATGACTCGCTAAAAGAATATATAATGCCAGCATCAAAACCACTCAAATGGATATCACACAGCCCGATAATCACTAGAAGCCATGTGCAACTACTTACAAAACCGGATGAATCATGAAAAAACAACAGAACAGGATGTAATCTCGTGTCAAAAACTGATACACGGAAGTCAGTAGCGTGGCAAACGCCGAGTCAAACGCGTGAAAGTAAAACAACGAAATAACACACCAGGGGCCCCCGGCAACAACAGAAGTGAAACCTTGAAAAAAAAAGAAAAGAAAAAGAAAAAACGTAGTGAAAACAGCGACAAGGAAGTGAGAGAAAGCAGTAAGGAAAAACAAGGCACCCTGCGAAGAGAAAACCCAGTTTTCCACTCACCAGGGTGATAGTCCAATGGGCTAATGGTCTTTCCATCCACGGGCACCTCCATGGCTGTTGGGGAGTGCGGAACGCAGAGCGCCGGCGAGGCTTGCCTTGATGGGCGACGCTTGGAGCAGCGGCGTCGCTGCCAGCTAGAGACGTTTTCACCGGGTAGTTCACCGTGATCATCGATCGGGCACATCTGAAAGATGGTAACGGTTAGGGTCCGTGTACCTTCCTGCATCCGTTGAAGGCCTTGGTGGGTCCTAGAAAGGACTTAGCTGGGCACAGGAACCGGACACTGGTGGAGCCGATACGAAACGCATCCGCTCACTCGGGCCCCCTCGCTCCAGGTGTCTACTTTGAGTAATAATGCTCCTCGGTATGCACAGAAACCAACCTTCATCATCTTCTTTTCGCTAAGCACTTTGCTGGTTTTTCACGGATATCTATTTCTATGGACGACCCGATATATGGACACGTTTTGTTGCGGACACAAATGGCCATATTGTAAGGGAAGACTTCACGGAGACTTTTATTCTAGCCCTTTCGCCAGAGACGTCTTCCAAGAGAACAGCCTCAAGCGATGACGATGGAAATCTTCGGGTGAAAGAGAATGAAGTCGTAGCCAGAGAGGCGACGACGACGAAGGCGAATAAATCATCATCATCATCAAGGAAGGACTGTATAAGCAAACTTCCTTACAGACACTAAACGGCTGCCGTCTTAAGCTGTGCTCTTTCTCATGATCAATATTTCTCTGGAATCAAAGCTTTCTGAAACGTGGAATATTTAGCCCCGTTCTCTATTTCAGTCACCGATCTCACAGCATTTGTTTAGCCTATTTCAATTACACATCTGAGATCCTTTCATTTATTTCCTAATTGCTATTATTATCATGATTATTTTATTTTTCCCCACCATTATTTTCTTGTTTAACATTTTGTACACCTATCAGTTGCCCCCTGTGTCTTGGCCAATCCCCCGCAGTGGGTATGCGCCATTTCCTAGAGGACAACAACAACAACAACTGCTGAGTACAGCTTACGCATACATAACTGCTTTATCTGCGGCGAGGAATCCTACTCGAGGAATTAAACTAAAATCACTGGAGCCGGCCCTTACAAGAATAAGCCCCGAGTTTTCGTTGACATTTTGCTGGGCCTTTCTTGACCCAGTAACTTTTCAGTAAGACATCTAGAATCCTTGATTTCTATCAGCCGTGAAAGCACGAATTTTTCGCTGAGCACTTTGCAATAAAGTAGTAGCTCTTAATTTTTTATTGTCATAGCTGTAGCGTCAGCAACGTCGCGCACCATCTTGCGCTCTTGCGTCGTTACCACGCGATCGTTCCTGTGAACCGGCGGTGGCCGGTTTCATTTTCCCACCTTCAACGGCATGGTGCTGTACGCGCCAAAGTGTTTTTTTTTTGTGCTTGCTGGGTAGTATTTTGAGACGCAGTGTGATCAAGCGTCGTGTGTTTCATGTGCATAAGTCATCGTAGAAGCTTGTACTCGTATGTCTACGCGTATATCTGTCAGCGCGCTGTATGAAGTGCGCGGCGAGTATGAACCGATGTTGTAGCTTCTTGGGCGCGCAATTTCTTTGTTCTTGGCTGCCGGAGAGCTTGCTGTCTTGACGTTGGAATACGGAAAGGATATGCGAATTTGTTCGACGTGCGTGCTGCCTATCCTGTATGCGTCGATAATCACCCAGTTTTCGTCTTCCCATGAGGTGAGTGCCATGCATGTTCAAGAACGTGTTTTGTATTCTTTTTTTCAACACAGGCTAACTGAAGGACCGGTTCGCTATTGGAACAAAGGAGACGTTTTCTGCGTGCTGGGTGTTGAATTGTCGTATTTTTGCTTGGCATAGGTTGGGAAAAATTGGTATTGTACTTATTGCTTGCTCGGCATAGTTGAGGGAAAATGCCTACTGCACCAGCAGTGCGTGACAGCTCGCTAAAACCAGCTAGATAGAGTAGAAACCGTAAGTGCTAGAAGACACGTTTTGTCATTGCTTTTTATGTGCTTCCGGCTGTTAGCCATCTGACACCGCTTTGCGTCTTATTTTCTTTCACTTAGTAAGCGCTAAAACAAATCTGCCGGTTTCATGACATCACGGTCATACACGCAGCCAGGAAGAGAATTGTCTATGGTTCTACGTTTCTCGGGGCAATGCGTTGTAATTTCAGGCTCCTCTCCTGACCCGCTAGGTGTTCTTCTTCTCTGTGCATGCGCGTGCGGCCCGCGTCGAATGCCCCGGATCAGTGGACCGCACTGGTAACTCTAGCCGATTAGGCGACCGTGCCTTGCTGCAGATCCTTCAAGACGCGCACTGTCTCATTGCTAAAAAAAAGAAAAAAAAAGAAGAAGGAAATGCTGAAGGCGTGAGCCCGTCGAGCTGTGAAGAACCCCGTGGTTTGCCGGCACGGCAATCGCTTTTCTTTCAATTATCACCTTTCTTTCATTTCCTTGCAGTGAATATATTGACAGTTCTTTTCAAAGGGAACTAAGGAAATATTAGGAAGAGATACAAGTTCGAGTCCGTTTTTTTTTCCTTCACGAGAATATGTTTTATTTTTTAGCACAACGTGGTTTGCTTTTATTTGTTACAAATACATTAGACAGGATTCGCGCTCTGATCCTTGGATTGTTAAAAATACAGCGCCTGTGCTGGATATTGCTGTAATTAAAGTAATAAAACTGGTTCAAGCAAAACAGCAATTCAACGACATTTCAATATTTCAGCAGCACAACAGCAGTTCAACAATATTTCAATGATGTTTCAGTGGGAGATGTCATGATTTCTCAAGGAAATGTCGAGGAACAAAACAATAAAATCTCACTACGGCAATAATTACCGGTGCTAATGATAAGGCGTGGTGCAATTTTCGGAAAATTTTAAGGCACCCTCAAATTTTTTCCGCAGTGGCAATACGACGTTCCAATAGAATTTCTCAATATTGACCAACAATGCATCAGTGAATTTACAACAAATTTTTTTTTTACATTTTGAAAATACCGTGGTTTTCTTTTGCGCGCCACTTTGGGATCATGTGATCAAGCTCCGCCATGGATGGCCCGTTCGCTCGAGGTGACTCAGCGCAGTGCTTCCGCGGTTCTTGGCCGGCGTGTTTTGTGAAGTAGCTTTTTTTTTTTTTCAGTACCGCGCTGTGTGCATAAAACGTGAACAGCGTAGTATATCTGGGTCGCAAAGGGCACCGGGGTGCTGCGCTTTCAGATTCAGCAACAAGTAAGAACCCGGTAAAGCCCTGTGTGAGATTCCCAGAGGGAAGTTTGACAGTTGTTGAAGGGCTGTGTGGGCGCATCGCATTCGGCGCGAAGGCGGTGAATGTGAAGTTTCATAACAAACGGCTTACCCAGCAGAAGAACTCCGCAGCACAAACAAAATTAAGACAGTAAACAAACGCGACAGGACGAGCGCTGCGTTTACTATCTTAGTCCCCGTCTTGCTTGTGCTCCGAAATTCCTTATTTATGTATCAACACCAACTGGCCAAAGCATCGGTGCTTCCCTAGGGCTTACCCAGAACAAGGCGCCACAGATAATATTACAATATACAAATGCTAGGACAAAGCAGTGTAAGCCTGCTCAATATCAGCCTTGACAGGTGCATGGATGTTAAGACAAAATCTATGGATGACATAAGAAGTAAAAGAGAACGGAACGTTACGCGAACAAGGAAACAATAGTAGTCGAGGTATATGTAGGAGAACGCAAAAGAAAGTAGTTGGTGAGAGCGAGAAAAAGCGGAGGTCTAGGTTAAGGCTGGGGTTATTGTTAGCTACTGGTGGCATTAGCCATGCAAATGTTTCTGTCGGCAATTGACTGACCGTAGCAACACTTAGACGTTAATTAAAATCGGCAATTTTAGGCACAGATCTGTGATTTGGCAGGCCTACGTCGGCAGGCGCACAATGCCCGGCAGAGCAGCGGGTTACTACTTCACTAGGAACGATGGTTCGGTCAGAAGGAGCATTGGCTGCGGGTGGCTTAATGTGTCCCCGCGGTTGACGAATCGTGCTTCGGCTAGAGTTTTCCGCGAGCCGACCATTTTCCTTGACACGTCCGCAAGCTAAGAATTCCCCAAACGCTCTCTTCGGCACGGCATTTCCTTCGCTGCCAAGCCGAATTCCCGCCCGTCTCTTCCACCCACTGTAAGTATAGTTGGCAGCGGATTTTATCGGGCGGCCATCTGAGAGTTGCGAGACCCCACGTTCCAGAGTCCTTACATGGAGGGAAGAAAAGGCGGGTAGGGAACAGCAAGTTTAAAGAGAGTATGTTTTGTACGCGTCAAATTTCTAAGTGAACCGATTTCCTAAACGTTTTAATATCCCGCTCGTACGAACGCAGCGTGCCTTCTGTAAAAAAGGATGGCCTCGTCCCGAGAACATGCATTCGTGAGCCTATTACGATAGCACGCTTCGACGGTATCAAGCAACGTCTTTTGCGCTGCTATTATCGAAGAGAGCGAGAAGGACATATGAAGCGTTAGAACTGGCCTGCTTCTTGCGCTGTGAGTGCAAGCCCGTGGAGTCAGAAAGCGACAGGCTACGCAGCTATCGTGCGACGCATACAAGGCTTTCGTAAGCCTGCGTCTCGTCTAGGTTTTAATTAACCAATACTTTCATTCGTTATTCCATGTGCAAAAATGATCAACACGCAGTGCTGGATCATTTCTGGTGACAACAGCCCAATGCTACCCGCGCGCCGCCCGCTGGCCCCACATTCTTCTACCCTGCCCTGCGTCCTCTCCCCCGCTGGGCATGTGCCCTCCAAACCTGGGTGTACTGGGAGACCTCACTGCGGGCAGCGGAACTGGTCAGGCAGAAGATCGCCGTCATACGTCATGGACCAACACCACATGAATGTTTAGACCGTGAGTGGGGTCGTGCGGAGATCCAGGGGGACTGTGTGCCTCAAATTCTCTTGCAGAATGGAGTTTTACCACTACTACGGTACTTTCAGGGTACCAGTGACTTCAGAAATAAGCTGCCCTACAGCGCCACCCGCACAGCGAGTGGCGCGGCATTGCATATTGGCTCAGCACGCGACGTTGGTAGTTCGGATTGTTCAGAGCCTCCCAACCTAACCTCCCAGAACACTAGGCTATCTTAACCTGCGACGCGATTCTTATGTGGGCTGGGTAGGTTCTCAGCTATGATGTGAGCGCCTCCAAGGTCTGCGAGCGTATGATGCAGTGGCCGTGACGGCACTTGGCCAAGTTGAGACGAACGCTGCATAATTTTCTCAAGCTTGCAGCCAATCAGCGAAGCTGGCTCGCAAGCTGAAAGTGGCTTCATTTCTCGAACGTCTCCATCCAAGGACCTCAGTAACAAATATTGGAGGACAGGTCAGGTATGCAGTTCACTTAAATCAATACGTTTAATAGACAACTGCGAATTCTCGAATGTTTTAGTTTACTCAAGCGTTCCTCAGTGAGGCGCACTGGAGCCCCTATTTATTCCTTGTCCTCCCAAATGTCCTCAACAATACGTCTTTTTGAGGACGATTGCATCCTGCGTAACGCGTGAGAAACAGACTTCAAGGGTATTCAAGGAGAGCTCGATGAGTTATCTTTATAGTATTGTAGCCGTGAATGGTTAATGGATGTGAATACTCCTAAGACCAAGCACATGAACTTTTCGACTCGCGAATTGCCTGTTGTATACAACTACACTCTCACCATGGTGTGCCTGAGGACAGTGTCTCAATATAAGTTCTTGGGTGTGCGCCTAACATCCACTCTTGGGATATCCACACCGATAATGTATTATTGGTCGCTAGTCGTAACTTGTGTTTTCTCCATCTGTCTGCGCGTTTTTCTAACACCATTTCACCAAACTCATTGCCTAAAAAGCCCTCGTTATGCCTAAGCTAGAGTATGCCTCTTGCATTTGGAGTAGTCTAATATCTGAACTTTGCAAGAGCCTCTCGTTTTCTCCTGTGCACTGTTCCAATTTTCCTCACTTTTCCCGTGCACTCCCCCCCCCCCCCCCCTCCCCACCGGCCACTGTATGCTCCGAGCAGCGATTGTGGGTTTGTAAATAACTTTAAAAATAAATAAAATAAACTGCATGGCTGTCGCTTTTGGTGAGCATCGAATCACTACGTACAATTTCTCTTGACCCCGTGAGAGCGCATATTCTCCATATTACTATAGGGTCGCCTATCCCCGCTTTGCAAACCTTTTCGCAACAAAGGGTGCGTGCAGGGTTAAACAAAAGTCTTCGTGCTTATCGCGGGGCCCTTTTTTCATCGCGTTTTGCGCCTGATTCACCTTCCTCATGCAACTGACGGCTGCTACACTATCCGCCCGTTCAAATTTAACCTTAATGATAAAAATAAAGGCTGGTGTGTCATTGCGAGCCCCAAAAACGAGTGATCGGTCAGTTCGTGTAGCATGTTGAAAACATCAAAGCGCAGGACAAGACATAAGGTATGACAGAACTGGACAGGAGAAGCACTTCTTCAGACCAGTCCTCTCGTCCCATGTCTTCACGTGTCTTTGTCTACGGAAACGGACTGCACGTCAAAATAGGCAGCTAACTCTACAACATCTTCAGGCGCAGCATCCATCCGGATAGTTTATTCTGGTCAAGGCTAGGAAGCAATTTAGCCATCTTCATTGCTCGCGGAAGTCGCTGTTGTCCGCGCTACCGCTGAGTTTAATAATGAAGTGGCCTCTTAACAGTGCACCACATTACCTGACTCTCCCTCCAAGGTTTACAAGCTGCATAGCATCGCAGATCTCATAGCTGTTATTCCTGCAAATCGAGAACTGCGTCACCGCAGCCTCGTAAAGCTCCACAACAATATATCAGTGCTTGCAAGGACAGTGCGGCGTTGCCGGTAACTGCATTGTACATAACGCTTACTGCGAACAACCGAGCAGCGGGACACCCGTAATCCAGCCGCCGCGGTGGCTCAGCGGTTATGGTGCTCGGCTGCTGACCCGAAAGACGCGGGTTCGATCCCGGCCGCGGCGGCTAGAATTTCTTTGGAGGAGAAATTCTAGAGGCCCGTGTACTGTGCGATGTCAGTGCACGTTAAAGAACCCCAGGTGGTCGAAATTTCCGGAGCCCTCCACTACGGCGTCTCTCATAGCCTTAGTCGCTTTGGGACGTTAAACCCCATAAACCAAACCAAACCAGACACCCGTAATCCGAATAGATGTCGCGCTTTAAGGATTTCAGACAGAAATGTTGAGGAACCACCAATTTTTTTTCTTTTTTGCCATCTGCAGAACGCCTCAACGGTCCAGAATAGAAGCACAGAAGAGAATAACGATTCTTCTTCCGAAGTGGTGTCCCTCAAAACTAGCTCTGGCAATGAACGTCCTAGTCTTCGTAGGCAAGGAAATCATCGGAGAGCGTGTGCAGCACCTGCTCACTGCCCAGTCATCTAAAGGCTCGGTGGTGATGTTGACGGGCGGTATCGTGTCTGGTATACGTAGACTAGGAAGATTGCCAAGATCGTCAGGAAGGCCATGGTCGCCATCGAACAGAACACCAATGGCCCCAACAGTCCGTTGCGCAGCGACGGCTGTCGGAAACTCTCCATGGGCCGCGGCGGGGCGGGGCCCACCTGATCACTTGCTACACCACTGTCCAGCGTCTTGGGCCCAGCGCCCACGATGACCGCCGAAGGAATGTCGCCTCCTAACTCGGGATCACGGTGCTCGAACACTTCCGGAGGTGGCTGGTGTAGGGTCTGTCGCCCGACGTCGTCGCCTCCCTCGCTCGTCCCTCTCTGCTGCTTTCCCGATTCTTCCCCGTGGATTGCTATGCCGGTCATCGCTGAGGTTTCTGGTAGTGGAACGTACCGGAGCGTTGAAAGCCGGCGAGCGTCACACGGTTGGAACGTGGCTTCTGCTTCTTCACTTTCGCCTTCTGCATGCGCGATCGGTGGGTTGATGTCTATGCCAGGCGGAAGGCTGAGGTGTGGCATTTAGCTCAAGCTAGTCCAACGTCGGCAGAGTTACAATCCAAATAGAAGTGGAAAAAAGGAAACGTGAAAATGCCGCCATGTGAAAGAAGCAGCCTTGGCGCGCTGAAAGTATGAATTTCGTAGCCACAACAATGATGACAATCGCACGTTCCGCAGCCTTATCCGCCGAAAAGACGAACTTACTTCATAGGACGATAAATGGAGCTTTTTAACCAGTTTTGTTCACACATCAGTACTATTTAACGATGTTCCTTAAAAAAAAAGAGCGAAATGTCAGCCAGTGCCATCCGCCCAACGACGATGAAGGAAACACCTGCGAGGTTAAGACACTGATCTCCACCAGGAGGTTGGAGATCAGTGGGTTAAGACGTTACTGAATGCAATTTTTCTTAAAATATAACGGCTAGGATTATATTTCCTGAATTACAGCACAATGACCGTGCTGCCTTAAAGGAAAAGACGAGAAAAATAGGGATCTACGTAGCAACCTCTACGAAACGATAATGAAGTCTTGAATGACTTTAATAATCATAAGACCAGAAGCTGCGACGATACGGCCATAGAGTGCGATAATACGGCACTTCTTAGTTCTAAAGGATACAAAGCGATAACCACAGGAAAATGTGTGCCCAAATCTGTGGCGTCAGTGAGAATCCTACCGCGAAATCAGTAGAATTTTCTGAAGGACAGTAAACCCAGGAGTTAGAGGTGACACCCCTACGATGCCCCTCTTCAGAACTATTTGTTGGATTCATATTAGTTCTCAATGAAACGTGAATTTTTTTAAGCTGGTGATCCAAGGGGCGACAAAAAAAACGAGCTGAAATTGAAACTTGTGGAAATCTGTGAAATAAAGCCAGTCGAGCGCTAAAAGAGAATTAAATTTTGCTCAGTAGCATGCGAAGAAGTCCAATGATAGTAAAAATATAGATGGAGTACCAAGGAATCGGTTTAGACCAAACAGATTGCACGAAAAATAACCTATCGATATCACCCTGAGGAAAGCAACACACCTATAGTAAGCATAACAGCCGCCGCGGTGGCTCAGTGGCTATTGTGCTCAGCTACTTACCCGAAAGATGCGGGTTCGGTCCCGCGGCGGTCGAATTTCGATGGAGGTGAGATTCTACAGGCCCGTGTACTGTGCGATGTCAGTTTACTTAAAGAACCCCAGGTGGCCCTGCACTACGGCGTCCCTCATAGCCTGAGTCGCTTTGGGACGTTAAACCCTCACAAAACATAAACCAGTAAACATAACATCTTGTTTATAGCTCTGCAACTACCGAACTGATTGTATATACCATCGTTTCATCAAGTGTCATGTTGAAAATAAGCCCAATACGTAAGATGCTGAAAGAGGTGGTGTTAGTAGGTCTGGTTATTAAGATAGCCAAGTGAGTAAGGCAAGCGAGAAAAAAATTATCCCCTACATGGAGAGAGAGCTTCCAACTGCCCGTGCCCCTCTTCTCATCGTGAGGAACAGCAACGGCGGCGCGCATCCGATGATTGACAAATGAGAACCGCCGTCGCTTCCTCGCCGTGCACTGTGTTGACCAACGGGGCAGATAAAGAGGCAAGTTAAAACAGAGCTTTGAAACTGCGATGAACGCAAGGAAGGAGACCTAATTCTTAGTATTTCTGATCTGTTCCTGGCGAAGTAGTATAATGCTCACAGTTTACCGCCAGGACAACTGCATCGAAAACAGGTACTTATTGCGCACTTGAGGAGTAGCAGGAAACGAAAACGCGCTGAAAGTTTCACTCTAGCGGACCTACAATATGTTTACCTTTTGTGTAAGGGCTGTAAACAACTGCTTCGAGAAGATCTACATACATAATTCGGGAAATTTCATGACCAACTGCTTGAGGCAACCCTCCAAGCCGACCTTGCATGCCTCTGGACGAGTGTCACATCCCTGACAGACTCTTACAAAAACTCCTTTTTCTGGCGGGCACTGTCAAGGCAGTGGAAATCGCGGACGCAGCTCTCTGCTAGCAGCATCGAATCAATTCTGAACTCACAAGGAACTGCCGCGTTTCCCAAACGAGCCAAGGACTGAATTACAGGGCTGTGACTTGTAATTTATTCGAGTTGAGAAGCACTAATTGCATTTCCAAAACAAGTCTCAGGGGTTCTTGCTGGCGAACTCAAAATTCCGGCGTCTGGACACTGAGGAGGTGCTGCAAGCACGCTCCACTGACGTCGATGTCCAGTCTGTTGCGAGGCATGCCAGCTTCTTTCCTGCGAGAGAAAGTGAAATTTTAGTCAAAAAAGAAAACACCGGGGATAGCGCTTTTTGGCTGTTTTCATATCTTTCTCAATAATTTCTTGGCAGCATATGGTCATTCTGAGCTTTAAGCGTTAACCTCGAGCTTCGACAAATACTCTCACAAGCTCCTTTAGAGGGTATGCGCCGCTGCGGAACTAGCGCTAATTCCTGTAATATTGAAGACGTGCTATCATATTTTTGTGCAAGCACTTAGACATTAAAAGATTGCATAGACCGCGGGAATTCCTTCTCAAATGCGTTTCGTTAGACTGCAATGGTATTCTTCTGTGCCAAAGCTTCCCTCTAGTGGAAGTCCATTTTCTATACAATGATCGCCCTTTACACCCTTCAAAGCACGAGCTTCACAAAGGCCGCTCTTGCGAACTAAAAAAAATCGTAGGGTTTTAACGTAGTTAAAGCAGGTAGGACGTGCAAACGCACTTGAGGCAACATCGCCTCAAAGGTAAGCGCCTACTAACGTAACCAGCCGTTCGCCCCTCGGCAGCCGCTAGCGCTAGGAGCACTAGCGGGGGTGCCGGTTCCGCACATTGACGAAGCAGCTGCGTAAGGCCTCCGCCGCTGGCGCTCCTTCAAAGGACAAAGGTTGGGGCTTCACACATATCTCAAGTTTTTCAGCTTTCCTCGTGATGTAGTGCTTTTCGTACTAAAAACATTTTTCTAGCGTGGCTAGCATAAGTAGCTGATACTACTGTACCGACAGTGGCAGTGACCAAACTGTACAAAAACTGGAGGAAACACTTAAGCTCCCCCTTAGGGTATGACGCGATAGTGCTAATGTGTTAATGCCCATATATGCGGAATTGGGAATTCTCTACTTTACGTTCATAGATCTCTGGGAGTCCCCTCATACCTCTCCTGGCGCAGTGGTGCAGTGGTTAAGTGGTGCGCCAACTGCCCTACGATGGTAGGTGTTGCCATCGGTGCGGCTTGTGCCACCCAGCTTGCAGTTCCCGAGCAACCTCTAGCTACCATTCAATAATTTAACGCTCACCTGCAACGGTGGGCGGTTTTCTCACAATCCAGTGGGCAGGTTGTGATGACGCCACAAGGTCACGTGACCGAGGTTGCTTCTCTGGGGAATTTTGCGTGGATTTTTCGCTCACAGCGAACGACGCCGACGACGACGCCTGCTTTTCAGCGACCGGCGCTCCTCAACGCTATCGCGTCCAAATAATTGAACAAGGCCAATTAATATCGGCTATTCCTAGCATCAAAGCAGCTTCGAACTGCATAATTCCAATTGATGCTTCCCTTCAAGCTTTGTGAACGTAAACTCCATAAAACCAAAAAATTCTAGTGCGTGAGCACTAGAGCTTCCACTCCGCCGCTTAGCCGTTGTCTGGAAGGTCCTTCTGTGTTCCCACCTCGTTGTGGGCAAACTGCCCTAGGTGGCAGTGGGCCTTGTGACGTCATCACAACGTGCCCACCGGATTATTGTCAGCAAACTGCCCTCTATGGCAGGTAGCAGTCAGGTCAGTTAATGATTAGTCGCAAGAGGTCACTCTTAACGCGATAGCGTTAAAGCAGCCGTTACCCAGAAAATCCGGCGTCGGCATTGTCGGCGTTGCGAGCGAAAAATCACGAGCATGACTCTGGCAGGTGGCGCCCACACAGCAAACTAGGAGGCAGGTGTGCTACCTGGGTCACGTGACCTTGTGGCGTCATCGCAACCTTCCCGCCGAATTGTGAGCAAACTGCTCACCGTGGCAGGTGGCAGTTAGTGATTGATCGCTCGGGAAGAGCAACCTGGGCCGCACAAGTCCCACCGCTGGGAGCACTTGCCATCGCAGGGCAGTGGCGCATCGCTTATCTTTCGTTACCACGAGAAAAAAGACCGTTTTTTGTATGTTTCAGACAAACATTTTTTTCTAAAAAAAAGTGTGATAGGTTAAAGTATATGATTGAGATAGAATGCGCTTTCTAAGTAAATTTATTTGGAAACAAATTCTGGCTCGAAATGTGAAAAAAAAATCAATAAACGCAACACAAAATAAAAACGAACAAAATTTTTGTGTTTATATGACAATAACTCTCAGAACACTTTTAGTAAATAAATTCTAGAAATTACAAAACAATTCAAATTCTTTCTAAAACAAGGCATTAAAATATTAAAATTATAACTTGAATAGTTTTCGAGCCAGAAATTTTTTCTTTATGCTTCTTCAAAAGGCTCATTTGAGAGTGTCCTTGATATCATTTTTACAGTTCAACAAAAAAAATTTAAGTGTAATGTTATGTGCGAAATGAAAGCTTGGTAAGCGTGGCTTAGAAAAACAGAAATTGGAACTCATTTAATTTACCAAAAGAATTGGGGAAAAAATGAAAACACAACAAAGTATAGCAGGCATATAGCGATATATAGTATGCGATAAGCATAGCTGCTATATAGCTGCAGAATCGAAGTCCGACGTTAAAGGGGCTGCGAAACACTGCCTGGGGGAATACCGGCTATACTTCAGGTGGGTTCTTTATGTCGCACAGATGCTGACTTAAAAAGAATTACAGGAATCGATGCACTGGAACGGGAGTTATTCAGTGAAGAAATTTCAAAATACAAGCTAACAAAACGCTGCCCTCAACTCGATTTTGGCGGGGCTTCCCACTCCTATTTCGCTCTCCCAATGACGGCACCTGGCGCAACCAATCAAAACAGCCAGCCAGAGCACGTCGCGGAAGTTTGTACTCCATGATTGCCTGCTCTCTGTAACTCGTTCTTGCTGAGACTGACAGCGTTGTTTCCATGCCAGAGCGCCCCTGGTGGTGTATTTTTATTTTACTTGCTTTGCAGGGCTTTTATCTAAGACAAGCAAGTTGTTTTTGTTGATCTAATATAAAACGCAGACAGGTGACAAAATGTGTCTGTATTTATTCACACAATTTGCAGTATATTTACTGTTTGTCTGGTCATCAAGCTCGCGCCAGGTGATGTCATATCCGCTGCTAAAAACTCGCCACTGTGTGGCGACACCATCAGAGCCATGAAGTTGTTTTTGGGAGGACATTAAAATATTAAAAAACGGAATGTACGCGGTATTACCGACGCTAATAGCACCATTATAACTCACTGTATGCAATCAACAGGCAAAACAGTTAACTAAGATTGCGTTTCTGGGCCCCTTTAAAACATCGTCGTCCGAGTCACTGCTGCTTGAAAATCAGCTGCAGAGGCTGAAGAATCACGTGCAGCGGGGCTCTTCCGAGCGCGCGAAGTGCCCGAGCTCGACGCCATCCTCACCGCGTGCTACGTCGCAATAAACCTCTGGTCCAAGGTCACTTCAAAAATGCACGACTCGTGGTGAAATAACGAACTGGGTCGAAAATTGAACTAACTGTCTCAACGGCAAACCAGATGCGCCCGCACACGGACGGGAAAAAGAAAGCGAAACTAACAGGCCAACGTTCCAGGATCGGTTTGTGCAGTTACAGCGTCTGAATCAAAATCCTACAATGCAACATCGTCACCAGAGACTCTGCTACTCGTAGCATAGAAAATATTTGCAGTCGATGCAGTAGAACTGCGTGCAGCAAGGATTTTTCCGAGCGCGCGCCGTCCGCACTGCTTCAAGGGCATTAAAAAAATTTGCGCGTCATGGGAAAATTGCAGTCAGCACAGAAACCGAAACTGCAGTCTCTGAAGAACAAACTAGATGGCGCCACATCATCGCAACGGCTATAATGAGAACATGGAGGAAAAAAAACTAAGGAGGGAGCGTGACGTCACGCGGCCAGCGTTCGCAAGCCGAGTGTTTACGACTCCATGGTTTACGAAGCCGTTTTCTCCCTCAGTTTTTCGCTCTCCGAGTCTGTCCTTTATGTTTTCATTCTGGTATGTTTTAGTGCGCGCGTATGTGCGACCCGCGGCGCGGGCGTCTACAGCAAGGAGGTTGATCTACAGCACGGTGTAAGAATATCTACAGTCAGTCTGCGGCGCTAATCTGCGCATGCGCGCGCGCAGCGGGGCTAGATTTTACCGCACGCTATCACGTGGTGTCATCACGGGGGGGGGGGGGACACACTCTCTTTTTTTAATATATCTTTACTTGTTAAGACTAGGCTTCAAGGTTGTCGCCGGCCGCTCCCTCCTCAGTTTTTTTCCCTCCATGTATGAGAAGCTCCGGTTCGCACAAACGGACCGGAAGCAGGAAACTGTACGCACAGAGCACAGTTCCGGACTCTCGCTGCGCAGTTTGAGCTTCGAAACAATACCTGATGATACAGCATCGTAGTCAGGGCCCGTGCTAATCGATGCATCAAAAAATATGTGGTGCAAACGCAGCAGAAGTGTGTGCAACTTGGTTTTTTCGAGCGAGCGCCATTCCCGACATTGGCGGCTTGTTCGGAGCGCCCGACGCCGCACCCCCAACTTCAAGTGCGTCTCAAAAATTGCCGTTTTTTGGCAGAAAGAAAAACTAAACAGGAAATTTAAGTTCAATCTGTGAACAAAACCGAATGACTAAGCAAGACCGTAGCGGCCACGGTCGCGCTGCCGTAGCGCTTCGAATTTTTCGATCACCGGCGATCGAAGCACAGAGGCGCGGTATGCAGCAATGCGCCAGAAAGGTGTGAGGACTCCCAGGGATCTATGAATGTAGAGTAGAGAATGACCTTCTGCCATGGAGGAAGGAAATATGCCTTCTGCATATATGGGAATTAACCCATTGCGCTATCGCGTCATACCCTTAAGGCGGTGCCTAAGTGTGTCCTCCAATCTTTTTTGTTTTCTCTTTTGCAACATGAGAAGGCTTTCAAGCCGCGCATGCGATGCAAAACGAAAGAGGAGCGGCAAGTAAGAGCAACAAACTCCAACGCTGCTACTGGCGGCGGAAAACGCCAATATTCCACCTCCCCCACTCACCTGTCACAGGTCCGCCGGAGTTGTGTCATGGTACCGCGTTCGGTAAATGTAGGCCAGTAGGCCTATCAAGACCGTCGCGAATCCCAACGACGCCAGTATGCAGAAGACGATTGGCCCCAGTAGTGCGCCACAGAGAGACGGCTGCTTGCAGGCAGCAGTAGCGCGCGCCTCGGCGGGGATGTCTTCGTTATCAGGTACTCGGTCGTCTCGCGGTTCCGTCCCCGTATCCACGATGACGGCTGGAAGGAGGTCGTCCCCTCCCCCGAGATCCTGCGCCCGGCGCTGGGGTGTGCCCGTGGACAGCTGATGCTCGACCTGCAGGTCGGCGCTGACCTCGCCCTCGCTCGTCAATTCATCGTTCGCCGCCAACACGGTCAGCTCCATGGCATCGTCCGCTGCCGGTTCTTTGTCGGCCATCACTGGAGTTTTCGGCGGAGTCAGCCTGAGCGCTGAGGGCTGGCGAGCGCCAAGCGATAGAATAGTGACATCTACTTCTTCGCTTCCAGCGTCCGCTTGCGCGCGCGAGCAATAGGCTGATAGGCACACTACGCTAAAGGCTCGGGCACAACTCGCTCTGATGTCTTCACCCTGGAAAAAAAAAAGAGCCGAGTAGCATCACGTTGATGAGAAAAACACCTAAGCAGCCGGGAAGCGCAGGAATCGCCATCACATTTTGATCGCTTGCATTCCTTCGTGGTAATGACGATGACACCACGTGAGCAGCGCAGCCTTTACCGCTGACAAAGGGAATTGATATAGCGGCACGGTATATTACATGGTAAATGGAGTTTAACGTCCCAAAGCTGCACGGGCTATGAGGGACGTCGTAGTGGAGGGCTGTGCATTAATTTCGATCCCTTTGGGTTCTTTAACGTGCACTGACGTTGCACAGGTACGGATGCCTGCCTCCATTGAAACGCGGCCGCCGCGACCGAGATCGAATCCGCGTCCTCGGGCTCAGCAGCCTAGCGGGCTAACCGCTGAGCCACCGCGGCGGGGCGGAATTGATATAACGGCAATGGGAGCTGTCGGATGCAGTGCGCGCATGTCTGAATATCATCGAAAAAGAAAAAGCCTGCAATAAGTAACGGTGAGCTAACTAGACACAACCGACGCAGATCAAGCATCTAAGGTCGAGTTTACTGGGTGTACCTTTGGTAACGACTTAAAGTCTCTCTGTAAATGCAGTAAACCGGACGTGATTTGTCAACCGCGAACGTTAGACAAAAAACAAGCATCGATTGCATCATCAGCCTGACTATGACCAATGCAGGGCAAATGCCTCTCCTATATCTCTCGAATTAACCCTCTCATGGGCCAGCTGCGGCCCCCCTATCCCCGCAAATACCTTAATATCATCCGCCCAGCTAACTTTCTGCCGCCCCCTGCTACGCTTGCCTTCTCTTTTAATCCAGTCCGTTACCCTTAACGACCATCAGTTATCTTGCCTTCGCATTGCATGCCCTGCTCAAGTCCATTTCTTCCTCTTGATTACGACTAGGATGTAATTAACTCGTGTTTGTTCCCTGACACACACTGCTCTGTTCCTGTCTCTTAACATTACTCCTATAATTTTCCTACCCATAGCTCGTGCATTGTCCCTTTTAGTTAGCCTCCACGTACACAATATACACCTTATATTTTCAGTTCATCCTCCATAACTACCAACAGCAACGACGTTTTATTTCCAGCAGTTATCAGACAAAAAAAGCTATTGATGCCTTCATCCCTCTGAACGCTTGTATGCAAGTGGGCGGGCATCAATCGATGGTTCTCGCATGACACTCCTCAACTCTAACGGATGCAACACGGTAACTAGAAAAATGTTTCGGGCCTTCAGGAGCTCGCGTCGAAGTTGCGAGTGCGAAGCGCCAAGGCATAGCTCGTGGAGATATCTCTGGCATTTCCCAAAGGAGATCCGCATTAAGCGTAATATGTCATTTCTGCTATGTTCCACACCCCAAAAAAATGTAGAGCTCCTTTTCGTTGGCCAAAAAAAAATAATAAATGAGCTCAAGCTAACATTGTTTTTTTTTTATAAACGCAAAGGCTTAAACGCGGGAAGCTAGCAAAGCACAAATACACTCAAATAGCGCGACATTATCAAGGTTCGAGGAATGCTGAGCCGCTCTTTCTCGGATCTTCGCCTCACAATGAACGCAAGGAACAGTCTATCCTATATGTTACAGTATACAGGGTGTTTTATATGGGAAAATGGCGTTTTCGGCATGCTAACTCCAGTGGTGGCGGACATGAGAAAACAGGTGAATCATGTTAACTAGTAAGCTGCAAACTAAATTCTGACCATTAACTATGTAATTATTACATTAGGTGCCAGGACGCAAGTAGAGATTTGTGCTGTCCCTCATTAACGCTATATCATATTTTAGTATTTCGAACACATTTTGCGGTCGGCCCAGAAAGCGCCTCGAATTCTCTCCATCTCACTCGTCGTTCTAAAAGCGCGTGGCTGTGAAGGCTCGCGCAGCCATATACCAACCAGCGCACATCATTTGGCGTCGAACATGTCAAGTGGCATTCTGCGTCCCAGATTCTCACCTGGGCGGAATCGAGAAGGCCACGGGATACGTGACAGCCTTAAAGCAATTCAAGCGCATGAATCAATGTTGCAATATCGTAGTTTAGCTGAGAGGCACCCTTTGTTAGGAGCACACTGAACATACATGCTGCCATACCAATCCTCGTTCTGTTGCTCCGTGCTTTTGGCACGTAATTCCCAATCTTGGCTAAAGCACGGTTAGTGACAGCAACATCGCTGTCTACTTTCTGCGGCTCCATATAACGGCCGCGGCATCATCGGGAGGCTGACAACGACGTCCGGAAACACGACAGGATGCGAACTATGCTGTCTGAACATGAATGCTCATGGCAAAGGGCCGACACGATTCTGAAGTGTTCGCCTGACGAGGGCAGTTTTCAACGCATTTCTGCGGGACGCAAGCCCTTATTACAACATCAGGTGCTATTGAGGTTCGTGATATCGAATCCTAAATACGAAAAGCAGCACCTCTGAAGACTTCTGTACAAAAGTTTCGAACGTCACGGTGTTTGCGCGTATGTCTGTTCAGCAAGGAGAACAAAAAATTGCCGACGATTATGTTATTTCCTAACGCGAAATTTGAGCGCAGCTCATCAGCTGTTTCAGCTTTTCGATAGATTGAGGCAAAGAATTCGAGCAAGACATATACCGGGTGTTTTTTTTTTAGAAGGTCCAAAATTTTTAAAGAAAAGTAAATTCCTTTAGATTTATTTTAACCCTGGGGCTATACGAGGGCTACGGCGGACGCCAGGTGAGAGGCAAACTACTTTAATTAGTTCGCTGAATAACTGAATACGTTAATTAACTTTTATAATTTTTATTTTAGGAGATATGTTGTATTAGCAGAATTGGAGATCGTCTTCCAACAGTCCAGCCAAGAAAAAAAAATTAATGAAAAAATTTTTTGAGCGCGTTACGAAGCGAGAAAAAGTCACCCTGGCAGGCAGCTTCACACTGCAACAAAGGGTCTGTGAACGCCTGTGACGTAGTTCGCTCCGCCCTGCGCTTTGTGTCAGTGCGTTTTTGTTCGAACGCGGCATTCCGTGAGGCCGCGGAGCGAAGCGAAACAAGCAGCGATAGCGCAGGCCGCCCGTCCGGGCTTCAGGTGACGTCAGCCGTGTGAAGCAAAACGCAGGGCGGAGGGAACTACGTCAGAGGCGCTCACCGCCGCTGAGTTACGGTGTGAAGATGCCTACCAGGGTGACTTTTTCGCGGCTCGTAACGTGCGTGAAATATTTTTAATTAAAATTGTTTTTTTCTCGGTTGGACTGTTTGGAGGACGATCTCAAATTCTGCGAATACAACATACCCCCTAAAATAAAAATCAGAAAAGTTTATTAACATATTTAGTTAATCAGCGAACTAATTAAAGCAGTTTTCCTCTCGCCTGGCGCCTGCCGTAGCCTCCAGTATAGCCCCAGTGCTAAAATAAATCTAAAGCAATTTACCTTTTTTTTTTAATTTTGGACCTTGTAAAAAAAACACCTGGTATGTACAATTACAGACAACTTGTCATTTTTCCCTCATATTCCTTCTTCAAGAAACACTCCACTAACAGTTCTTGGTTGTCGGGAAGGAAGCTTTGTGGTTAGAGAAATAGATGGATATATGCTCCACTTGCTGCACCAATGCCTGGTTCTCAAAGACGAGGTCTATGCAAGTATTTCGCGAAGTTGTCACAGCCGTGGCAGGCGTTACGAGCGAGAGGAACGGGATGTTCTCCTGCATAAGTGGTAAGAAATTCCTGTTTGTTTTTTATATCTCCATTAAAGTCCCCAGCCACCCTGGCAGGTGGCAGTTAATGGTTGATCGCGAGAGTTCGCTTACCGTTGTCAGCGTTAACGCATGCAGCCCACATCTCTGTCTCATCACCCAACGTACCTATAAGCACGATTCAGGCGTCCACTGACCCAGGGAGCCAGTTATGCACACTTCCTTTCCTTAAAATGGTCGCATTGTAAAACGTTGTCGACGCCAACGCAAATGAACACAATGAACGCCGACGGCCTATGGCTTCAGCGCCGCGTTTCTGGCACAACGTTGTCATTGCCAACGCATGCAGCGCACATCTGTCACTACCACCACCACCCGCCGCGGTGGCTCAGTGGTTAAGGCGCTCGTCTACTGAGCCGGAGTACCCGGGTTCGAACCCGACCGCGGCGGCCGCGTTTCGATGTAGGCGGAACGCAAAAGGCGCCCGTGCGCTTTGCGATGTCAGCGCACGTTAAAGATCCCCGGTGGTCGGAATTATTCCGGAGACCTCCACTACGCCACCTTTCTCTCTTTCACTCCCGCTTTCCTCTCTTCCCTGCGGGGCGGTTCAGGAGTCCACCGAGATATGTGAGACGGATACTGCGCCATCCCCTTTCCTCAAAAACCAATTTACCAATTTCACCGCCCCGTAGCTTAAAACACGATTGAGGTGTGCACTGTTCCAAGAGGGCAGTTATGCGCCTTCCCTCTGCTTTCCAAGCTCCCGCTCCATTGATTTCGCAGTATAAAACGCGACAAAGGTGTCCACTGCTCGTTACAACGGACAACGGCGACGCCGCGAAACGCTGAAACGGGCGCCAAAGAGCTGCGCTCTAAAATCTCAAATTTAAGCATGAGTTGATTTGACTACGGTAAACCTCTCTGGACGATACGCTGCTCAGAGAGGTTTAGTTTCTACCTCTTTCTATCTACCTGTTTCTACCTCTTTTGTCTACCTGTTTTGGCTGAATATTTCATGCTGATTTTTGCAGTGACAGCTGTTTAGCTCCCGTTCCGTTCCTGGGTGTTAAGCGCTCGTTCCTGGGTAAGCGCCCGGTAGTAGTATGCCGCAGTCGTTGCCGTAACCGGTGGGTGCGTTGCCATGGGAAACAAACGCAGGATGGTTACCATGGAAGGAGGAAGGTATCGCGAGAGCGGAGGAATCCCCAAACAGAGAATGGTTACCATGAAAGAAGGGTATGGCGAGAGCGTAAAAAGGCGCATCCGGTGGGTGGTTCCCATGTGAACCACCCGGAGGGTAGGTACCCAAGAAAGAGAAGGGTTACCGCGTGGAAAGAGGAGGGTATGGCGCGAGCGTCAGAAGGGGTAACCGAAGGTTACCACGGAAACTGTCCGGAAGGTGGTGGAAAGAAGAGGGTGTGGCGAGATCGGAGGAATCTCAAATCGGACGATGGTTACCTTGGAAGGAGGATAATATGGCGAGAGCGCTGGAAGACGTAAGCGGAGGGTGGCTACCACGGGAACAATCCGGAGGGTAGTTGCGGTGGAAGGAGGAGGGAGAGTATGGCCAGAGCGGGCACCCTAGGCCTTATGCGAAACTGCTGTCATCTATCGGAGAAAAGCGAAACCGAGGGAACGTCGCCATGTTGGAGTATGACTCCTCGGTAAAGTGAGCTATCCTCGGTTCCTGCTTTGCTCTGGCTTGAAGCGTATCCTTCCATAGCTTGTGTACGACGTGTGCTCGTCGGAAAGTCGCGTTTCCTGGCACTTGAGGCTGTAAAAACGAGGGATGAGCGGTCAGTTGACCTATCCGTGCTGCCCAAGTTTCCAAGTGATTTTGCAGAGACTTATTACGCGTCCAAAACACACTCGGAGCGCCACGGGAGCGACAAGTTTTGCATGGAGTCATACGTCAGCCTGGAGACGCTAAAGACGAAGAAATGAACCAGGCAAGTACAATTTTCGTTTGCTGCTAAAAATCTCGTGTGAATTTGGTCTAGTCTGGGTCAGCTTTTGTTTCTTTCGATTTGTTTTGCGAACGGACCTGCCTCTCAGGTAGCTGCTGCTATGGTAGCGCTTTTTGTGCATTTGGACGAAGCCGTAGGCGGGAGATAGTAAACTTAACACTCCTGTTTGCTGGAATTTTCAAAAATAGCGGACTCTCACCCTGCGCATTTTTAATTTTCCTTTCATTACTTTACAACCAGGCAGATTACAAACTTGATGCGGAAATTATAGCTTAATTACTTGTTTGCCTCAGTGCTTAAAACTGCTCCGTCTGGACAGCGGCAGGTTTATTTGCATACCTGTTACGTACGCCATTTTCCGCCAACCACCTACATCACGCTCTAGGTTCGCCTGGTCCCGTACTTGTGGATAAACATTGCACTGCGTCGTTTCTAAGCAAACACTGCAGTTAGCGAGGAATTTTTTGGAGACTTCTATGCGCGCCATGCATACAGGGTACATGTTGAAACTTGTACCCAGTGGCTCCCTTCATGATCCGTATTTGTTTCAGCACTAACATCGCATAGCACACGGCTCTCTAGCATTTCGCCTTCATAGAAATGCGACCGCCGCGTCATGGATAGAACTTGCGCCCCTCGGGTCAGCAGCCGCCACCACTGAAGAGAAGTGACCACGCACTGCTTACAGTGAAAATTAAACCTTGCGCTATCTTTTTTTTTTCGATAATTGCGCTACTGCTCAAATTTGTGGGCAGTGTTGAGAAGTGCTTGAGCAGAGCGACAAATTCGCGTGGCTAACCGGCCGGGTAGCAGACGCGGCTTGTGATGCGATACTCGGTGAAATCGCTACTTGCATGCAAACCGTCGCTCCGCAGAAGATCACCTTTCCGTGATTGTGCCCGGAACAAGCTGCAGGAAAGGTATATCGGTCAAACACTTTACGAGAACATAAATGATTGACTGACATCGCGTAGCGCAAAGGCTTCGTGCGACGGGCGCTCAAGCTAACCACTTGCACTCGTGTGTATTTCCGTCAATAGCCTTACCGCAAAACAAAAGTTCGACACAAATTGGCTGAGGTTTAACTCTTTTAAACCTAGTTAGACAGCGCGCAAGCTCCGTTAGCCATTGTCTGTATCTCAGCCACACACTAGACCGCAAGAGTGCCAGGGCAGGCGTTCTGGCCGCACTGCCTCCCGCACTCTCATCCACGGCGAAACTGAATGTGAACAGCGGTTTTATCTTCTTATTAAGCGAATGGCGAGTCACGTGTTTGTCACGTGGCCACAGCTGGCGAAGCGACGGGTCGGCGTGGCGGCGCTCCTTTGGCAAGCCACGTGGTATGACGTCATACTCACGCCTCCGGCGCGCCTCTAGCTTGAAGGTCAAGCGGCAGCACACAATGACCTTGGTGAAACATGGCATAGTGGAGTTTTCGCTCCAAAAACTAACCACGCGTGAAAACTCGGCGTCGGATAGCGGTAGCAGCGGCAACTGAGACAAGCCGCGGCACGCACCATAACAGCGGACCACGATGGCCCCTTGTGAGGTCGATATTTGCAGCTCTTTACACTGAACCCCAGGGACAAAACAGCTTTTGTATGATATTTTCTTGGTGCCTACAAAATATTTTCTTCCTAATCTCGTTTGCAACCTAGCGATGAAGAAATGTGTACCGCGATGCTCTCGATCAACAAGTGGCAACTGTTCTGCAATATCTGTGTCGCACCGGGGACGAAAATAGAAATATCTCGAATCAAGCGCCCTTACCTTTTTTTTCCTAGTCGCCCTTGTTCCCCTTTGTACAGCAAGGCACGAAGCAATATGTGGGCATCTTGAGCAAGATGAAACTTGATCAGAGCACTCGACGTGCGCACACAGATATCCAACAGGGGAGATTACGCGCGGCGGCCGCTAGATAGCACCGTATTTCGCATAAGAATTGTGGGACGGTCATGGAGGAAGAGGACGGTCCATCTGCAGCTACACCACTACACATCCCTCCATGTGCATATCTGCAATTATAAAGAGGATGAAGAAGAAGAAACAGCTGCACACGCGCCACCCGAAGATATCGTAGTGGCAATCATCGTTATTACGACTACTGTGTGCAGTAGTCGATGCGTTGAGTGGTTTGTGCACTGCTGTGTTCCTAACGCGTCTCCTCTCTTTCGAGTCATTTTGAATCCCTCTCTTGTCATTAGGATGGTCACATTGCAGACTCTGTAAAATACTGCCGCGACCAGCACAGACATGTCACGTGGCTACGAGGCCCATGATCCGGCAAGCAGAGGCGCGAAGTGAAGAAGCAGAAACAAACGTTTCACAGGGCTCCCCACCGGCTCTCCGTGGATTTCTGCTCATCAAACCGCTGTCATGGCACACCAACACCGCTGCGAGGAGGACGGAACCCGGACCAGGGAAGGTAGCCGTTCTTCGAAAGATCCTGCTGGAGTGCGCGGCGGCGACCACCAGCCGGACCGCGCCTCAGGGCGCCAAGGACCACCGGAGCCTCATGAGCGGCCTGCTCCGCGCGCCGCTGTCGCCGACGGGGCCAGCGCGGCTGAGGCCGCGCCAGGCCCGCGGGAGGGTGCTGCTGCACGTCGGGCTCCAGTGGACGCTATCGACGCGCTCACTATGGCTCATCCCATGTGGCAGCTCCCGATGTGCGCCACGGAGATTGGTTCGACCATATTCTTCTTGCTGGCGTTGGTGGCAGTATTGACGATAATACTGACGCTATCATTTTACATGTTCTACGTTCGACTTGCGACCACTACGATGCCGGGAAACCGTTCGGTGATGAGCGAGGCAAGCACTATCCTCTAGAGACCTCACCCGGAGCTCCACGGCATGAACGGTCAGGACAGAAGGGGGCCGTAGCAAAGCCACAACGGGAATGTTTTCATCGTGATTTTTTTTTCCCGCAAGCTTTCAACACTGGAGACAGAAAATAGAAAACGTTTTTGTAACTGTGGCAGCTGCGTAATCTACTAAATACTTTCCATGGCTGTTCATTAAAAACCCTTAAAATCATTTCGGGTACTTAACAATACCCGGTTAGTTCTTTTTTTTATTTACAATTGCGGCTGAATACTGCGCAGCTTTATCACCGATATAGCAGACGACACACATGAGGTTGTGGCATTGAGCGGCTGTTTCAATTTATTATTATCAGTAATTAACGTTCAAGGCTTCTGTGACATGGTATTAGTGCCGAAAGTGTTCGGTACTTATAGGGACCTTATATTCACGCTGCAAATTCACAAGGGTATCTATTTAATGGTTTAATGCTTTATGGGTGTTTAACGTCCCAGTGCGACTCAGGCTATGAAGGACGCCATAGTAAAGAGCTCCGGAAATTTCGACCACCTGGAGTTCTTTAACGTGCACTGACATCGCACAGTACATGGGCCTCTAGAATTTCGCCTCCATCGAAAATCGACCGCCGCGGCCGGGATCGAACGAGGGTATCTGTGTTCAGCAGAAAAAACGCCGCGGAACTCATGGGGCACGCTTTTGGATCCCAACAGGATAGCGCTCAGTGCGTGGAGTTCTCCACAGGAATTGCGCTTTCGGAAACAGAAGATTTTTTCGCACATGAATAGAGACAGCTACTTTGAGTGCCTCGTCGCTCCCTCACATCAGCTTTTGGCTAAAAAGTGCACAAGTGCTAAAAAAGGAAAAGAGAGCAGCCATGTCCGATTAGGTTAGTGTTTAATGACTCGTCGTTTCTCATTCTGTGGAAAATATAAATTGCCGCCAGAAGAACACGGCCAGTTTTGCGGCATAAGAATAACTTCTGCTCGCTGCGCTCTCCTAGGGTGCCTAGGCTCGAAACGCTTGTTTTCGATTAATACCACCTTCATTTCTGGTTGCTCCTAAAAGCGCGACGATGAGCGTTTTGTCCACTACATAGATTTTGTTCGACCAAAATACTTGGGGGCTCACCTTTAGATTGAGAGGCGACAGCGTTAAAGGGACCCTGCAGTCACTTGTTGGTACCCGGGCGCACCCTTTCCCAGACGTTGGCACGCTTGTTGGGACCGAGTGCTGCTGTATTACACATCATCGTTCATAATAACTGACGACACTAATTCGTGACCCTAATTAACTAAGTGTTCCTGCAATGTAATTCGCCTGCTCTGCGCTGTAAGGTGCTCGTACATGGCCTCCATTTATTCCACGGAACGAACGTTCCTCAGTGGTGCAGAGGTAGCGTTATCGTTAATATCGCGTTAATATATACAAACCTATTACGCTTGAGAATTTTTTTAGGTACTCCTGACGGGTGACACATGCAGAAAGCTTTTACGTGCCTACGTATTTGGTCAAGAGCGCGTGCGTCGAGTGCGTCCTCAGAATGTGATGCCTGAGGCTCCACCTGATCGCCTTCAATGGTCCCTGCAGCCGTTTTCTTGAGCTGAGCAGATGCGGTTAGGTTCGACATTTTTCTTCTCTGGTGAGCGGAACGGGGTATCGACGACCTAGAAAAATTTCGTCGCAGAACAGGTCGCTTCCCAACAAGAGCCATGTTGGTCGTAATTCGGGCTTTATTTTCGGACGCTTCTACGCGACGTTGAAGCCAGATCGTCCAAACACCGCCTACTTTGAGCTCCTCCTTGCGAGAGAGGGAATGTCCAACGAAAGAAGGACATTGCCACTGCGGGCACAGTGCCGCTGCAATGCGGACATTGCGGACATTTCGCTGCGACGCGGGCATGTCCTTTCTGCTCTAACTTTGTACGACCTTCCTTCTTGATACTTTCTAGCGATATGGGTGATTTGAGATCCATGATGCTCGCAAATAAAGGTGCTACATGACCAAGTTGGCTGCGATTCAATGTGCGGTTCGGTTTGGTTCGGTTTGGTTTATAGGGGTTTAACGTCCCAAAGCGACTCAGGCTATGAGAGACGCCGTAATGAAGGACTCAGGAAATTTCGACCGCCTGGAGTTGTTTAACGTTCACTGACATCCCACAGTACACGGGCCTCTAGAATTTCGCCTCCATCGACATACAGTGCAAAATAAACTGCGAATATGATGATGAGCTTTGTCTGAAGAAAAGAATGGCCCGCATATCAAATGCAGATCTATGGAAGAGAGTCTCTCTGAAGGTGTCATACCACGATCCTACATATGGGGAGGCTTAGGATAGGCGGTTATTCAAAAAAGTCATCGTTTCCATCTCTGAATTTGCGTACAAAAACCGTAACAATCAAGACCAAGAACATAGGTTACAATAATCCTCATATGGACACAAGACGGAGCCCATTGTCAAAGAAATCTGTTTAAGTAAGGGTGCTAGACTGGCTTGTTGTTTGAGATTCATTATGGGACACGCAGTTTAAAAGAACAAACGCTGAAAGAGGTACTGGGACTCAGCGTTTTCCGACGGTAAACGAATGTGACCGCGACCCGTCCGCGATGGCCGTGATGAGTGACGTAGGAAGACAAATGGATTTGATGTTCGCGTCGTAGTGGTAGCAGTAGCCGTCGTGATAGTCGTAGTAGTCGGCACAACCGGCGACTGCGTTGTAATGGGAACCACTCGGAGGCTGGTTATCGTGGAAGGAGGAGGCTATAAGGAGAGAGTAGGAAGGCATAAGCGAAGGATGGTTACCACGGGAACCGTCCGGAAGGTGGTTATCCTGGAAAGAGGACGATGGGGCGAGAACGGTTACCGTGGATGGAGTAGGGCATGGCGAGAGCATAAGAAGGCACAGCCGGTAGGTAGATGCCACAGGTATCACCCGTTACCCTGAAAGGAGGAGGAGGTGTACCATAGAAGGAGGATGATATGGGCAGGAGCGTAGGAAGGTGTAACCGAAGGGTGGTTACCACTGGAATTGTCGCGAAGATGGATGCCGTGAAAGGAGTAGAATGTTGTGAGGTCGAAGGAACCGCCAGCCAGAGGATGGTTACCGTGGAAGGAGGAGGGTATGGTGAGAGCATAGGAAAGCTTAACCAGAGGGTGGTTACCATGGAAGGCGGAAGGTACGGCGAGAGCATAAGACGTAAGCAGGTGGTAGTCGCCTTGTAACGAGGTCGAAAAGGGTTACCGTGGAATCAGGAGGGTATGGCGAGAGCGTTTGAATGCGTAAGCGTAGGTTGTTTACCACGGGAACCATCTGGACGGTAGTTACCATGAAAGGAGGAGGGAGAGTATCACCTGAGTGGAGGAATGTAGGCCTTATGCAAAAGTGCTGCCATATATCGCAGAAAAGCGAAACCGAGGGAACGTCGCCATGTTGGAGGATGACCCGGTTCTCGCTCTGCTCTGTCTTGAAGCACGTCCTGCCATAGCTTGTGTACGGCGTGCGCTCGTCGGAAAATCGCATTTCCTGGCACTTGGTACCTCAACATATCGTAAAATTACACATTGGTGTCCATCTTGTCACTTCTTGCTTTGTTTTTACTTCCTTTACAGCGGCTCCGAACCCAACTTTCCGCGTTCATTTCAGTCGCCTACAACAAGAAATGTCCGGGTTCTGAAAAAATCCACATCTGCTTATCGCAAACAATTCAGCGAAAAGCTGTACCCGCTGTGGTGTTCTCGTTGCTATTCGACAAGCTTAGCAGGCGATGGCTCCGACGACGGTCCGAGCGTGGCTAAGGAGCAGCTATGGGCCTTATGCCTTACGCTTGCCCTGCTCCCGAAAATATGCTGCGTTCATCTGCCGACAACGTTTCCTTTGACCGTGAATCCAAGCGGCTTCGAGTTCCGCCTCACGGGCGACTAAATTTTGCCGCTGACAACGCTTCTTCTCACGCTCACGAGCAGGCCGAATCTCTACTGTTGACTGCGGCTTATCCTGCCATCCCGTGTCTACCATGGCAAAGGAGCTGCACGGCCCGTGCGACCTCCGCTCTCAGCCGCAAATACGACGAAGCAGACGGGCGCGTGAGGTGTGCTCGTGCTGCGTTGTAGCTGTAGTTTTTCCACGGCCTACGCAGTAGCTTTGGTTTGATTTGGTTTGTGGGGGTTTAACGTCCCAAAGCGACTCAGACTATGAGGGACGCCGTAGTGAAGGGCTCCGGAAATTTCGACCACCTGGGGTTCTTTAACGTGCACTGACATCGCACAGTACACGGGCCTCTAGCATTTCGCCTCCATCGAAATTCGACCGCCGCGGCCGGGATCGAACCCGCGTCTTTCGGGTCAGCAGCCGAGCGCCGTAACCACTGGGCCACCGCAGCGGCTGCAGTAGCTTTGCTCGAACTAAGTTCCTTAAGAGGGCTTTCCGCTCTAAGAAACTGCTTCTAACTGTAGATGTTTTTTTTTAGCTGCTGCCTTACTTATGTGGAGCGGGGAGTCCTCTCTAAAGGACTCGCCCCTCATAGCCTGAGTCGCTTTGGGACGTTAAACCCCATAAACCAAACCTACTATCTGTAGCTGCTGCCTGGGACAACGAATGCCTTCGAAGGTAAATGTTACAGAACGTGACTCGATCGTTGCACCTATGTTTTTCGTGTGGGCGGCCCATGACACAAAGGAAGGAAAGCTGTTCTCACTCGGTGTTTTACGAGTTAGAGTAGCTCCAACAATTACAGCAGGATTCTCTGGAAACGTGTGAAAGCGGCATACTAAAATTGTGCAAAATATTTTAGAATTGCTGAATGCGCAGTCGAGAAACACGAAGCTTTTTTCTGAACAGCCACTCTACTCGAATTTTTATTTTCTCGCAGATAAGTTCACATTTTTGCAAGGCTCAGCACCGCCCTCGGTGGCTAGATCTGCGAGGTAAAACACCTACTTTTTCCTGAAATAAATAATTCTATGCCGCGTTCCACCACACGTAGGGCTCAACGGTGTCCTGAATTCGTTCGCAACGGTTCTTAAAGTTCCTTCCGTTTTGACTGTAGTTTAAAAATGTGGGTTTGGTTCGGCTCCGGTTCCGGTTCCTGCAGGCAGAAGTATGGATTCGTCTCCGGTTTTCGGTATATTTCCGTTTCCGCTTCGACACCCTCAGCTCAGTTGCTTTGGAGCTGGCTGTTGAGCCCAAGTTCTTGGGATCGAATCTCGATCATGGTGACCGTGTGCTGTGCGATGTTGGTGCACGGCAAAGAACTCCAAGTGGGTGTAAATTTATCTGGAACCCTCCACGACGGCGTCCCTATGCAGCGTCATCTGGTGTGTGCTCAATGAAAAGCTTGACGGATATTAGACACCATCAGGAAAGAAAACGTCCACAAACCAAATTGCATGCAGTGTACGGGTAAAGTCATTTTTGGACGCACTGTGTTTTTTTTAATGCTATAGCATTTAGGTTTTCGTCATGCAAAAACACCGGGTTTTTCCGTAACCAGACTCCCTGATTGGTCTAGAGGGTCGTGACGTCATCAGCACCGCCAAATTTGAGAATCTGAGGAGTAGAATGTTCGAGGGCCGTCCATTGGATCATCATGTGATTATACTACTGCGACCAACTAATCCACCTTGTTCCACCTATAAATCCCACTAATCCATCTTTATCTACCCACTAATATCACTGATCGCTTTAATTCACCCACTAATCCTCGCTGATGCGCCTTAATTTTCTGGAGTGGGCCTACTTCCAAAATTTTGTGTGTCCTTTGGAATTTTTGGGGTTGGCCAACTTCCAACTTTAAGAATGGGGTCAAGAAGGCCCCCAGGTTTTCTCCTGGGTTCACGCTCCTTTATGAACCAATCTTTCAACTGGGGCACAAAATAAAAAGCTTGGTTGCTGCAATAAGTGACTTTCTTATATGCACTATAGAGTATGCTGTAACGCTACAGAAGTTCAATCTTCGGGAAAACACCAAGAACAAAAGGAAAAGGGATATAATTTTTTTCTTTTCCTTAACGCTAAAAGCAATTATGCATAGAGCAACGAGGCACCTGAAGTTAGCTGTTCCTTCATACTTGCGTACGCCAAGATTGCAGAGTCCTGTGGACAACTATGGGCACGAGGCATGGCCCTGTTGCGCTTCAAACCTGTACGTAACAAGTGAACGGTCCAAGCTACGAGTTCCACGCAAGGATCACCACAGAACGAGTCACTGCATGGGCGCTGTGAGACACTTGTCAGACCGTAATGGAGCGCACCGATGCTGGTCGTGACGAGCTATGAACTGTTCCCGACCACGCACGAAATTGATGGCAGCATTAAGTTTTCATTTCTTACAATCACAAGTGAACACCTAATATCGGCATTCCGCACGTGTCGGCGTCCATCTCGGCTCGCGACCTCAACGAAATTCAGTCACAATCGTCCGGACGCCGCAAACGAATTTACCCGGAATAGCAAATTGCCCGGAATTGCCCCAGCAGATTTGAGGCCGTGTCTCCGAACGCCTCTGGCACGTAATGGATGCATCCATACGAGCGCTAACCGCTTTTTTCTCTCTTTTTTTTTGTGCCTGAGTCCTAATGCTGTAGATTCACGGTACGTCGCCTCCAGAAAAGGTGAAAAAAAAATGAGCAGAACACCTCCAGCCCCGACCGTCCATACCGTTGCAGCCTGGGAGAAGTCCTTAAGGAGCGACGCTTGCCTCGCTCGTAAATGTAAGGTTGCCTTGTAGAGGCGTGACACCAAATCGCGTGAAGTAGATATAAAATGCTACCAGCAGCAGCACCGTCACGACGGCCACCAACGCCAGCAAGACGAACGTGGTCGAAGCGGGCTCTCGGGTGCAGTTGGGAAGCTGCCATAGAGGATGAGTCATGGTGAGAGCCTCGATGGCGTCCACCGGGTGTCGAGGTCCCTCATCCTGACGTGATTGTGGCGGTAAGTTGACGGTCTCGGGGTGCTGCTGCTCAGATGTCGTGGCGTGCGATCCAAGGCGCTGGCGCTGCGCGGACGGCGCTTGACGCTGTGTCGATGGCGCTTGACGCTGCGTCGACGGCGCTTGACGCTGCGTCGACGGCGCTTGACGCTGCGTCGACGGCGCTTGACGCTGCGTCGACGGCGCTTGACGCTGCGTCGACGGCGCTTGACGCTGCGTCGACGGCGCTTGACGCTGCGTCGACGGCGCTTGACGTTGTGTGGACGGTGCTTGACGCTCCGTGTGGCGGCGAGACGGCACGTCGCACAAGGACGTACCGGCAGCATTCTCCGAAGTCTGGCTGCCATCTGCGAGCGCGCTTGTATCGTCTCTACTACGATGGTGGCTGGCCATGGCAGCTGTTCTTGAGAGTAGATCCGTGCACAGCTGTTGTCGTAGAGCGGGGTGGGAGGTTAGTTTCTGCTTCTTCACTCCCAGGCCCTGCTTGCTTCGCAGGGAGTTATAGTATCCACGGGAACGCAGGCGCGAGTAACACAGATTTCGTTGCTTTAGTGCAGCCGTGCTAATCAAAACAAAAATACTGAAAGGTTGAGCATGAGGAGACGGAAAAAAGCACAGCAATCAGGGTACATTTCTTAACCCTTGAGTTTTCCATTTTGTCATGATAACAAAGACGATAACGATCAGACTTCCTTCTCTCAGCCGCAAATTCTGTCAAAGGCTACAACAACAACAACAACAAATTGTATTCACTACAAAGCCACTCTTCTCGATCCTATGAATCGAGCTCACTGATTCGTGTATCGTGTACGTTGTAAAAAAAATTTTATGGGAGAAGAATTGAAAGTTATAGTCCTCGGCACTAAAGATGAAGGCAATACATTAAAAATGGCGTCGAACTTTCCAAATAAACAGCACAAACGCTGAGAATCTTCCCGCCCCTATAGTAGAAGCTGTAATGCGGGATCATAATCTGTTGTAGCGGTACATCGGGTCGTCGTCAGACCATACGCAGCGACGACGAGGGATACGGATTGCGTACAGCACGAAGGCTGAAGAGCAAAGAGCAAACTTTACCTCTTTTGATGACGCACAATACTCAGGATGATGACAGAGTATGGTGATACGCAGGGGCATCTGACGATACGCGTAACAATCCCACGCACAAATGCGACGTGATTGCAATCTGGTCACGTCTCGCGGAGGAGACAAAATGTTTAAGGCCGCGCTCCAGCGGCGAAAAAATGAATACAATAAAGCTTCTCTGCAGTATTTAATTACTGCATAGGCCCGACAAAGCACCCGGTGTTATCGCACCTGTACATAACATCTTTATTTTGGGAGTTCCAAAATTCGCTATCCAGCGTCCTCGTAAATGTTCCAGACAAACTGAAATAATTGTCCTGTGACCATAGCTATTTTTGAGCTCGCGCGTTAAGCTGAACACCAATATTTCAGTACACTTGACTAAGAGGTTGAAGAAGCCGCCCTCGTACGGCTCCCCGTCCACTGCCGCTATACGGGCGTGGCCTATCTTGTTAATATCGTTGTCCTCTGGCACGACGAAGTTCAGGAATTCGGTTCTCGAGAACGTCGTAAATGGCGCCCGCATAAGGAAGACGGCACCGCCGAATCCAAGAGCTCAGAAGGCCCAGGTGCGCCTTGCTGTTCTCGTGACGGTTCGGTACCACTCGCATCCGGTCTGCAGCAGCTACTGTCAGGCTCTCGCAGGTTTTAAACTTGAGCAGGAAGTGGAAGAAGCCGCCCCTAAATGGCGAACCTGCTAGTTCCACTTTGCGGGTTTGGATCTTGGTCACGCCGCGCTCCTCTGGTTCCACTCCCTGCTTTCGATACTCGGTGGTGGCCACAGTACCGCGCAGAAAGGCCAGAGACCATCTCCCGGTCCAGTGCTTCGCCACGCCGTGGCTCGAATTTGCGTTATTGTAGAGGCTTGGTACCAAGGGCATTCGGCCTGCGAAGGTAATTACCTGGCGCTCGCCGCGTGATCCGGCCGCCAAGAATGGCGCACACTTGACCATCTGGCTGAAGAAACCACACTTGTACGATGGTCCACCGAGTAGCAGGATGCGGGCGTGGATATTTAAGTCGCGCCGCTCCCCTGGCTCGACGACAAATCCCTGGATTCGCTGGCCGATCACGTTCACGACGGTAGGTTCTGGCGCCGAAGACGATAACAGGCACGGCCGCTCGTGCTGGTAGCAGCTGGGATCCCGGACGAAGTCAGGATGTGCTCTTGGCGTGCCTTTTCGAAGTGCTGCGCGTTTGTTCATCTTGGTATAACCTGATGGGTTTCTAATCCACTGCATGGGCAAGCGAAAATGTTGTTGTTTGATGATGATGATGATGATGTCCTCGGGCTGAGTGTAAGTCTTCTTCGTTTTCACAGAGAGCTCGCGACTTGTATCCAACATGCGGAGACAAAAAAAAAATGGAATGCGGCGATTGTTCTGACGCGGAGTTTCAAGCAGCCGATGATATTTCGACAGGCTTGAAACAAAAAAAAAACTGTTTATAAAGTTTCAAATCTTTAGCTGCCAAATATGTTGAAAGTGTTGGTTCCCTTGAGACATCCAGATGGCTGTCTCGGTATTCCTTCTTTTAGGAGACTTTATGCCGGTTCTACTTTTATGTTTTCCTTAATTTCGGCTACGTTCGCATTGTTGATAAGTTTAACATTTTTAATTGAGTAATGCCGTTTAATGTCTACACTTTCGCTTTTCGGCGTCTAACTGTTATGTCAGCGGTTTCCTATCCGAGAGGTTGGGGTTGTTGTTGGCTACATGTCGTATTAGATTAGCCTTGCGTTGAGTTGGCCGGCAATTGCGCTACCATAGAGGCACATTAAAAAAAATTGAGAAGAGCTTGTGACACAGTCCTTGGACTTAGCCAAGCAATCAAGCACCCACAAGATTCAAGCTGTCACTGTCATCAGTTGAAGTCCACTTTAGTTTTCAGTAGAAATTGTAGGAGAATGAGGAAAGCCTCTCCTAACTGACCGGTCAAAACGCGGGTGAACAATGTTCTGCAGAGATCTATGTGGCACCCTTGAGAGAGGTGAGCAGGGCTCCGCTTCGGGATAGGTTCTTAGATTCAGAAAGAAGATTCGCTGAGAAATAACTTTTAATGATCGGTACAACCATGAGGTAATGTTGTAGGTCCCTATACAAACACCACAAGATTAATGCAGCACAGTTGATTCAGTCCTTTCTTATACAGGGTGTTCAAAGTTAGACTTCACTGATTTTTTTTTTAAATACCAAAAGCCGTACGCTAATGCCGCTTTTCCTCCTTGGTAATGCGGCCAGGCGGACACAAATTAGGGTAATAATTGTCTGCATAAATTCAGTAATTAGCTAAAATCATTAATTAACGTTTTAGTGCCTGAAGTTAGCGTACATATTTACATTGAGAACTTGGAGGCATTTGCTTTTCAGGGCTATTCCATTTTGTACAATTTTAGTAGCGCGCCTGTGCCCTGAGATACGCATGTCCAAATTTTCATCCCAGTTCGTCTAATTACGCATGCGAGACCGCGGCTCTCGGCGTGAAGCACCCCCTTCGTGTGACGCAGCTGTTGCGTATCGCACTCTGCCTTGCAAGAGTGTACAGCGAGCGGCGACGCAGATGACTTTTCGTTCTCGGCAGCGTTTTCCTTCTTGGCGCGCGAAACCAATGAATCACGAAAATTCATCCGTGTCGCCGGTCGTTCTTGCAAGGCAGAGTGCCATACGCAAAAGATGCGTCACACGATGGAGGTGCTTCACGCCGAGAGTCGCGGTCTCGCATGCGTAATTAGACGAACTGGGACGAAATTTTAGACATGCGTATCTCAGGGCACAGGCGTGTTACTAAAATTGTACAAAATGGAATAGCCCTGAAAAGCAAATGCCTCCAAGTTCTCAATATGAATATGCATGCTTACATCAGGCAATAAAAAGTTAATTAGTGATCTTTAGCTAATTACTGAATTTCTGCGGACAGTTACTACCCCAATTTGTGTCCGCCTGGCCACATTACCAAGGAACAAAAGCGGCGTTAGCGTACGTCGTTTCGCTTTTTTTTTATCAGTAAAATGTAACTTTGAACACCCTGTATATCCACGCTGGACTACGAGTAGAACCCATGCGTATGCGTTGTGGTAGGGTGGCTTGAGCCCTCTTCATCCCCCTGGTCTCACAATTTGGTTGGTTGCACCGGTACCACAGAGATATGAAATGGTTGACCACTGTTTCTTTAGAGAATCTCTTGTAATCTTGAAACACTTTTCTCAATGGCTCAGCAGACAGTGCTTCATGGGCGAAGCTGTCAGCCACCTTGTTTCCATGGGCTCCTATACGCGAAGAAATCTACTGAAGCCAACAGGAAATTTCCTGCTGTGCAGTGCTTACACCAAACCCAGAGAGCTGAGGCATAACCTTTTGAAGGAGAAGCCGTACTCTAACCTTTGAAGTGCCGATTTGAAGTCCGTCAGGATTACCACACGCCGAACCGAGAAAGACAATTTTTCGTAAGGCCACCTCAGTGCCAAGGCAAAGCTCTCAGACATTGCGGTGGACACAGCACAGGTAACGCGGGCTGACGAGCCACAATTCAAGGATGTCATGTGAAACCCCACTGCTGCGCTAATCTAATCCACTGAACCATCCGTAATAAATTTCAGATAATTTTCACATTCTGTTTCAAGATTCTCGAGCACCAACGAGGGTGTTTCCGCCACACTACCACTTCGCTTAGTGCGAACGCGAGAAATGTGGACAGTGTGCAGTCGTGGATCTCAAAGGACTAAGGCGGATTTAACCGTAGACGTGGTTTACGAAAATCAAGACTTAGTGCGCCAGAATCCTATGATGTCCTAGACTAAGGACTCGACCTGCGGGCTAAAACACCTCATTACAAGTTTTATTTGCTCATTCAAGAGTTTTTAGTGTCATGCAATCCCGGAATCCAGGCCTCCTTTGGAGACGCAGGAGAAAAGCTCACCGGTTGCCGTCTCTCCTAGGTGGCCGAGTTGCATTAATAACCTTCGGGAAGCCACAAGGTGTAGTAATGAGAATAGCGATTCTTGTAGACCAAGATCACTCGCAGCGGCTCGCGGAGCACCGAGAGCTCTCCTTTGGTTTCTTTCGGTGCAAAACTTCTAGACGTTCAAGTTGTGATTCAGAAGAGGAAATTAAATGTAGCTTATACATTATCCAGCTCACCACTAGGCCTTGATAGAGTCTAGCCACTGAGCAAGATTGATTTCCCAATTGTTTGCCTGAGGCTTTAGGGATCACATTTAGACGCGGTAATACAATGAGACCATTGAGTCTACAGCTCGTCATCATTGGAGACTGGAGTCAAGAAATACGCCAAGGAAGCGCATGTGTCGGAAGTGGAGAATGGATGAACTGCCGAGCTCTATCTTAGCCGCGCATGGAGTCTCCCCACACCTGGGAGTAGGACGAAGCCGGACTTTAAGGTGGGTATAGACAATCCCACAGATCGAGAATAACCTTGTATTGTAATAAGGGACTATCACAGCCAGACGCTTGTACTGATAGCCAGTGAACCAAACGAAATTTCGTCCGCATATATTGACATGTGAATCTGCGATTTCTCTTCTAGGCAGTGGGAAGACCAGCCATTGCCACGTTAAAAAGCATAGGGGAGAGAAGACTTCTCTGAGGCATACCTTGCGATACAGACCTTTCCCAACTTAAAGTGCTGTCTCACCTTACACGAATTGAACGACCACAGATAAACGAGTTGATAAATCTCAGGAGATGACCTTGTACACCCATGCCTTGTAAACGTTTCAGTATAGAACTTTGATGGGCTCTATCATAAGTTTTAGTAACATGAAGGATTGCCCAATTGCTCGCCTGAGGCTTTACGGATCACATTTAGACGTGGTAATAAAATGAGACCATTGAGTCTACAGCTCCTCGTCATTGGAGACTGGAGTCAAGAAAGACGTCAAGGAAGCGCATGTGTCGGAAGTGGAGAATGTATGAGCTGCCGAGCTCTATCTTCAGCCGCGCATGGAGCTGAAAGCGCTCTGATGTTCAGTGCGGCTTGTAAGGTACAAGGCGCTGTCTTTGCGCACTCAAACCTAGACGGAAACCTGCCATGCCCAATGGAAGTGCCTTTCTGTCCTCTAGTCACCATGTAAAGTGAGCAATTTCCAGCTTTTCCATCAGCTTAGTTACACAAGATGTGACACAGGCCTATACGAAGCCAGGGCAATCATCTCTTTGTCAGGCCTTAACACCGGAAGAACGAAGGCGAGTTTCCATGACGTCAGAAAGTCGCCAATCACTCATGCTTGATTACGGCTGAGATAGAGCTTTTGCACCGTTTGGTTGGTGATGCTGTCGGAAGTCGGAGTCGCTGGCTGCTCAGGGTTGCCTGCATAACAGCCAACGAGGCATGACAGAAGGATGCGAAGCCGAAGGAGAATAGGGCTCAATTTCAGAATTTCCACGTACGAAGGCAGCTGCAAATTCTTCTGTCAGGCCTGCCAGAGGCTTCTGCTTGCGCAAAGCAAGAACATCAAAATGCTTCAAACAACGAGAATCCCCCAGTAAGACTCCTAGTATCTCGCTATTTTTTGTCGTCTGAGAAAACAGAAAACACTGGCAAGCTAGTGCAAAAGAAGGCACAATGCGACCTCCCCAACTTGTTTGCGTACCGCTGTATAGCAGCGCTCAGACTGTTAAAACTGGTCTTCAGGACCCTGCCATCTTTCATCTGCATGCGTTGCTGCTCCGCCCACCTCCGCATTAAGCAGACGTTTCTGAACTTCAAACCTGGAGCCGGAAAATGGTTTGGTAACTTGACCACCATTGCTGCCAATTTGCTTGAAAGCATTTTACCGATAATGTCTCCAGAAGCGCATGGTGCTTACATGGCTCGTCTCATTTGATGACGTGGCCGATTCCTGAATCACGCAGATCAATCGTAGGCCCAGCTTGAGCTGATAGAGAAAGCACTATCTTTTTAAACATACACGCTGTGTACATGGCCATAAAGAAGAAGGTGAATTTGTAGACGAAAAAGACAGCGGAAGGCAGTAAAGAACATCCTCAGTGAATTGGGTGCATACTGCAAAACTAGAACGATGAACAAGCAAGCTCATTTCAACGGACGAGATCTCTGCTCATAGCCATAAGCAATGGTCTGTAGGGTAACAAACCGATTATTCTTCCGGTTAACCTTCTTCTTCTTCTTCTTCACCATACAACCTGATTGTCCTCTTCTTCCTCCTCTTCCTCGTGCATAAACAGTAAAACCTAAAAAAGGACATTTCTACACTGAAAATCGTAATTCAAACCTCGACGAGTACTGGAGGTAAGTTATCGTAAGCAAGATATGAGTGTTTGGGGGGGGGGGGGGGGGTAAAAAAGGGTTTTGAGTTGCCAGCCTGCTTATTATCTACTGAAAGGGTTGTCAGTGAATCGTAGAGCAGTCACTAATTTCCACGAAACCGCCATCGTTGACCGGTCTGATGAAACAAGTGAAATCAGTTTCCACAGTCTGGCGACAGCATGAATAATACCGCCTAACCGTCGGTTTTTATACCGGCTGGCACACGTTCTACGGCGATTCCTTTGTGTTATGCCGGAAAGGTATTTTATAAAACAGGATTTCGAATGGAACTGTTTCAATAAACCATGCTGCCTCATGCGACATAAGGAAGCAGCTCGCCAATTTTTATATCTGTAGTCCAAACACGCCTGCTCTTCATTGCTTGTGGATATTCTCATGGTCCCACCACTAGGCGACATATCCTAACAAGCGAAAACCAGACATGTGTGACTGCCAAAAAACCAGGACCACTAAACCATCCTTGTGCAACTACTCAGATTGTGCACTGAAGTTCAAGCACCTTCGAGACGCTTAATTCGACTCGAACAGGTACCACCCTTCTAGGACGGCAAAGACAAACATTGGGACACCACCAGCTGTTTTATTATTTTTTTTCCAGCCTGTAAAGGGGGCTCCGGGACACAAAACGCGCGCAGAAAGAATCATGCAGGCCCGGCTTCACTCCAGAAGAGCTCTCCCCTTGATCGGCAATGCTGCGCCAGGTGATGGGGAGGGAAGAGTCCGAGTGTCCCATCACTCACATTAGGCAGTCACGGGGCTGCAGGTGAAGACTGGGTGCTGAATCTCGTTTGGTACACGTAGACCGAAAACGCAATCAGCAGCGCCAAGAAGCCTAGTGACGTCCCTACGCAGAACACCAACCGCCCCATCAGGCCGGTACACATCGGGGGTTCAGTGTAGGTCTCCATTGGGCCCGACTCGAGGATGTTCAGTTCCTCACTGCTCGTATACTTGTCTCGGGACCCTGGGCCGGAGTCAATCAGCACGCCACCAAAGTCTTCTTCGGCGGCTGCAAGATCTTGGAAAGGTCGGCGGGGCCCTTCCGCATAGTCTTTGTCCACTGCCCATGGCTCGGGAGCGTCGTTGCTTTTGTTGTCTCCTCGATGGGTCGTCAGAAACTTGCCCGACAGCTCAACCAAGGCCATTTCCTCCCCGATGTATCGTCCGCTGGCCATGGCTGGCGTTTCTTCAGCGGTACTGCACCGACAAATGAGAGGCGGTCGCGTGGCGGTACGCTGGTTTCTGCCTCTTCCTCTTCAGCGTCTGCTCTCCCGATTCACGTCTGCAAAGCAGTGCGAGAGCGAAGGCAGCGCCAGGGTATGCATGTGTGCAAGTAAGGTAGGTAACTGAATAACACGGCAGCAAAGTGCGTAAATAATAAAACAACTAAATTGAAGGCATGTCAAATGAGGCAGCAAACGTACTTGAAGAAACGTAATGATAAGGGAAAGCATAACGGAGAGAGAGAAAGGGAATAAACTTTTATTCGAAGGATAAGTCGTAATTCGAAACCAAACATATGAAACATAATAAAGTTAAATAAAAAGAAATGCGTACAGAGGGCAAAAAAAATTGCGAGGACACTTTGGCAACTAAAGTATTGAGGCGCGAAAGCCGAGAACACTATGCCGTAACGACTTCCGGTGGATGTGACGTCACATCCTTCCCGTGGCTATATTGATACCCAAATTATACATCTTTCGGGGATCTTAAATGTTAATTATTCTTAATTACACATTATTCAATTTAATTTGACACAAATCCGACGTTTTTTTGACCACTTTGTTTTTTACTATGCCGTGACGACTTTCGGTGGATGTGCCGTCACATTGTTTCCGTGGTTATATCGACGTCCACGCTATTTCGACATTTTTTAATATAATTAACTAAGTAATTAATCTACAGTTATCAAACTTGGCTTCTAGGTTCATTTTTTCCTGCTCTATCTGAAGCTACCATTGGTTTTCTTCTATCCTTTTTAGTTCCCGAGTTAAACGCGTGTGACACGCTTTGTTAACAGACGACAGTATGAGCCCATTAAAGGCTTGCGCCTTACTTCTTTAGAACGACGGAAACGTGTTCCGCAGCTCCCAAAGCCGCAGCGACCTGGAAGGCAAAAAATGGAGTTGGAATCCTAGGAGTTGAACTGCACATGCTCACATTAAGACCATTTTTAACCAAAATGTTATCGCTCTATTTCGCCTGTTGAGCCCGAAACACGCCCAGATGGGAAAGCGTTTTACCCTTTGTATACGTAGTCGGAACTATAGAGCCCTGCCCGGGGCCGGCCGGGAAGCCCGGGCTTGAAAATGCTCTGGTTCGACAGGCTTGGGCCGGGTCCGGGCTTAAAATTGTGGCCCCGTGCCGGGCCTGGGTCCGCACATATATGGGTCCTGTGCCCGGCTTTTGACTCATTATACAGGCTGAAGTACACATTTGGGGCGCCATAGCAGAGACACGATCGGTGAAACAGTTCCATGGTCTCGAAAAAAAGATTGACTACTCAACGCTTATTTATTATTTTTCCGGTTTCAGCTGTAGTAACATCCTCCTCACGCAATAAAAATTGCAAACGATTGTTTCTTTTCTCAGTGGCTATGGTGCTCGGCTGCTGACCCGAGAGGTGCGGGTTCGATCCCGGAGCGGCTGTTGAATTTCGATGGAGGCGACATTCTAGAGGCCCGTGCGCTCTGCGATGTCAGTGCACGTTAAAGAGCCCCAGGTGGTCGTTCCGGAGCCCTTCGCTATGGCGCCCCTCATAGCCTGAATCGCTTTGGGATGTTAAACCCCCGTAAACCATAAACCATGTTAACCACGGTCCGGATAGAGTACAGCTAACCGACCACTCGTAAGGCTGGACTTAGGTAGCATGCGGGCCTTGAAAGTCGACGGTAGTTACGCGAGTGATGAAATTTGCTTCGTGTTGCGAACGCCTCTTTGTTCCGCCTCGGCTGGCCGGCGGCAGCGCCCGGCTGCCGCCGGGCGCTTGCTACACGCTTGTGTGCTACACGCCGCCTGTGTGCTACACGCCGCAGCTATGCGCGCGAAGTGAACGCTCCATTGGCTCCGTGTTTTGTTTCGCGCTGGTTGGCGCGTCACGGCGCTGTTTGCAGTTTTCTGGCAGTATATTTAACTACCAGCGCTGTGCTGAAATGCACTTCGTTTTCCGCAAAAGTAAGTCACCTTCCATTTCTTTTGTGTGGTGAAAGCTTCAGCCTACTGCGGTTAATCCGTTAATGCGCCTGACTGAACCGTTGGCTAGTCTGTGGCTCTTTTGATGTGCAAATCGCAATGAAATATCAGCCAGTGTTTTGCATACCAAAGTATAACGTTGGATGTATTAAAACAGTGCGTTTGCATGCGTTTGAGCTTTCGTTAAATGGGTACAGGTCGCTCTCACATATTTAGCGTCCTCAATGACCTGTTTCGTTCACGAAAGCTGTCAATAAATTTGAATCCTTGTAAATCCAAGTGTGATCGTTCGTGCTGGCAACGTGACAGAGCTTCAAAGCGATCAGCTTTGTTCAAATACAGTTAGGAATGGCGCGAATTTTTCCTCCGCAATAAAGTCTGCTCGATTGCATTCTGGCAGGATTTCATTCTCGACAACCAACACTCATGTGGCCTCTCGAGTGTTCTAATTCAACTGGCTGAATGATCGGACTCGGCTTGACGGCGACGCCAAAGAGTTGACACACTGGGTCCGACGAAGGCCTCATCCATGGCGAAACTGAAGCAGAAACAGCCGACGTAGCAACTGTTGCACCCTCTTCTAGACACGTAGCATCACAACGGCGAGCCGGCTAGCGCGCGCGCAGCTGCGCCTCTCCCAGCCTGCCCTTACCTAATCACGTGGTATCACAGCGGCGGAGCCGACGAGCGCGCGCAGGTGCGCCTCTGCTTGACGAGTCATGTGGTTTCCTTGCGATCCGTGGCCTCAAGGTCAAAAGCGCATCAAGATTGACCTTGGGAGACATGTGGTAATAGAGCTTTCGCTCTAAAAGCACTGTGGTTCTTCACAACGATATTCCCTGATTGGTCGAGGTCGTGACGTCATCAGAAATTTGAAAACCTGAGGACTAATGTGTTTGAGTACCTTCCATTGAATTATTATATGGAATTATATTAACCCCACCCAATCTTCCACTTTAATCCACCCACTAATCCCGACTAATCTATCTTGATCCAACCACTAATCCACATTCATCTGCCCCTGATCTACCTAAATCCATTTTCAGGGGTGGGCTTACTTCTAAAATTGGAGGGGTCTTTTGGAATAACTGGGGGGTTGGGGGGGGCGCCAACCTCCAAATGCTATCACATTTGCTTCAAGAATATGGTTGGAAGGCCCCAGGATTTTTTTCAGACAAAGAGGTGTTTTGTGGTACAGTAATACCAATGTTGGTGCATGTCAGAAAACAGGAGACTAAATTCTACTACAGTCAAGCCCAATTATAACGAACATGACGGTCACGCGAGTGACCTTCGTTATACCTGAAGTTCGTATAAGTGGACTTCCCATAATACAGTCAGAAATAAAGCCGCCGCGGTGGCTCAGTGGACCCAAAGGACACGGGTTCGACCACGGCCGCGCGGTCACATTTCGGTGGAGGCGAAATGTTAAAGGCCTGTGTATGTACTGTGCGATGTTTGTGCAAGGAACCCCAAGGGGTCGAATTTTTCCGGAGCCCTCCACTACAGCGTCCCTCATAGCCTGAGTCGCGCTTTAGGACTTTAAACCCCATTAACCAAGCCAACAGCCAAAAATACAAAGTCCGGCAAAAGTCGCGCTTATTTCTTTAAAAAATATACCCTTTGTCAAAAGTTTACAGCCCACGGGGTTTGCTTCCGAGTCACGCCATGTGGCTCGCAATGCATTCGCGGCGTTCCAAATCTCCTGATGGTAAGATTTTTGGTCCTGCCCCCTCCGATGGGCAGGGCTTTTAAGAATGCTAGAGAAGCCCTACTACACGGCTTACTAGCGAACCCCCTGGGCTCTAAACTTTTGACGAAGGCTGTACGTTATGCGTGTCTACTTCTTCAAAGACCCTATCGGTGCGCTTTTCATGATCTCCAGCGCGGCCATAGTCTCCTCGCCGCGACCCTTGCTCGGAAAATCCGTTTTAGGGACGCGATATACTCTTTTAACTAATCACAATTCAAGCATTTACTGCAGCTAGGGCCAGATCGGCCTCCTTAATCAGATTCCCGGCGGTTGAAGTGTGCTTGTACTTCGCGTACAACGTCGTCGTCAGAGCGCGGCACTGCAATATTGGTGTTCGCCCCAATCGGAGTCATGCCACGCAACATCCGACCAGCAGTGCGTCGACGACGCGCTGACACAAATCCGTATGCGCCTGATCACGTGAGGTTCCAAAAGTGTCATCTGTCGTTCCTGGGCCCATGCAGTGGCGAAGCAAGCGCAGCGCAGGTGCACACAGAGCTTATCGGCTGCACTGTCTGCTCGCTGTGTGCTCGCGGTAGCAAAACAGGGTGCGAAGCCGATTGGAAAGGCGACGCATACCATGTGACCAGAGGGGCCAGCAAGGCAATTAAACTTTCAAATCGTTGCCGTCGGTCGATCTTAAACCATGCGGAGTAACTTATGGCGCATTCCATTAGCGGAACAGGAGCAGAAGCAACGAGCAGTCAGGAGCAGAGCAGTATACATGGAGGTAAAAAAACTAGGAGGGAGTGCGCTCAGCCTCTGCAAGCCATCCTCCTCTGACGCCGCTGCCGAGGGCCCTTTTGCGCACTGACTCATGGGAAATAGGCCCTCCTCCACAGTTACCAGACTGCCAGCCAGCGGTGCTTTTTAGTGAACATCCGTGCTCCGAAGTAGCGCAACGCAGCGCTTTGGCGGAATGCGTACCGACCTCGAGGTTGTCTGCAGGCTCCGCGTCTCTGTTGATTACACTCTTGAGTTTTTGGGTGCACTGTAGAAAACTGCGGGTAAACTTTTCATCAAAGGGTGCGGCCGCGACCTCGTCACTGTTCAACTGTGGTTCATAAAGAGAATGGAGAGGAATTCCTTTCGTCGTTATACACGCATACGGAGCGTTTATTTCAGCGCATGCTATGAGCGGAGAACTCGAGAGTAGGCGAAGAAACGAGCCTCTAAAAAAGGGCGCAGCGGCTTCCAGAGCGCTCACGGCGGACGGACGTGTTGAACGAGCGCTCCGGCGCGCTGCGCAAGATTCTATTTCTCGGGCAGGCGGACTTCGGCCCGCCCATGGGCCCTCCGTTCTCCGCTATTCTCAAGGCACAAGTCGTGCCGAATACGCGCGCGCACATAGGCGGTTCCGACGTGAAATTCAGCAGTGAAATATTTCTCTCTCTCTCGCTGTCGAGAGAGAGTGCCGGCGGCTTTACGTCTGCCCCTGCGCGGGGTCTCCCGGCCACTGCGCACAATCACTTACAAAAAGAAGTAAACTGTATGTATACATAGCCGCGCGCTCGTAGCGTCCTGTCGCAGACTAATCGCGCGCGCGGCATACTGCACTAGCGGCCGGGGTGGGGCGCCCGGCCGCGTATACCGTCGGAGGTAGCACCCACGGAGCGTTCGTGTCACGCGTGCACTACCTGGCGAAGAGCGAGCGGGAAGTCAAGCCCGCCTGTTCGATGAACGCACAGAGGCTCACCACTGTTCTGTCACGGGTATAGAGGCTAGAATATCACGGGTGCGCGCAGTGCCGCGCGGCCACAGGAGCGCTTCGAGACTGTCCGGGATGATTCCCAGCGCCCTGCAGGCCGCGAGAATCTCGCGACGCGGCACAGCGAAGGAGCATGTGCTCCAAGTGTCTCCACTGCGCCGCAGTCAGCGCACGCGTCGCTCGGGGATGGTGGCCGCTGCGGCGAGCGAGCAGTTTGCGCTCACCACGGAGCCGTCAGTGAACGCAAGCAGATGGTCGCCTAGTTGCTCGTACAGCGAGAGAGCGAAACCGAAACCGAAATCCAGCTAAGAGCTACCACTGCCTTGTCACGTGAGGGCCTATTTCCCATGATGCTTTCCATTATATTTTTTATGACTAGGCTTCAAGATTGTGACGTCATGGTCCCTCCTAGTTTTTCTTCCTCCATGGCAGTATAGCACAACGGGAGTGCAACTGAGTGCTCTCCCATGAAAATGTTCCGTGCTCTCTCAGAGCAGGCGCGAGGGCGACGGTGTATCACGTGACCGGATTGTTTACCTTCCCAGCATCCTGTGCGGTGAACGCGCTTGCAATGTGCAGCCGGTACGGCGGTCAGAGTAGACGCGTTTGACGTTCCCTGCCACGACCAGCAAAAACCGCGCATATTGGTGCAAAAATAACTTCTCTTTAGACGTTACACATCGTAACTTTCGCATTATTAAAGCCAACCTTTCTTTCCGAACCCCTTTCTCCCAACTTCGCTGACTGGCTGTTGCCGTCTTGTCCAATATGTGCCGAAGTATAATGCGTCGCGAGTGCAACGCTGCGCGCGTTCCACACGCGTTCGCGACACGGATGGAACGCTGTCACTGCTGTTTTCGTCCAGCCTGAGACGCTGGACTCCATTTCGCGCTCACTCAACGGCAGAGGCTTAACATCAGATGACGAGTCATTAGTGTCTTCGCTGCTTTCAACAGCAACAAATTCGCGCTGATATTCACCCGAACTTCGGCCCTGAGCCGTCATTGCTCTCGCAAACAAATCCAATCAAAATGACGAAAACACGACCAAAAATAGAGGATATGACGCGTTTGCGTCACTTGACTTCCTCCGCACTCCGTCTTTCTCTCGGCGTCTCTAAACTGCTGCTGTTCTGCAATTGGATCACATTGCTCCTGTTCGCCCACTGGAACGCAGCTACTTTTGAGAGAGTACTTCTGGGATGCTTTTCAGTGCTCCTGTTCTGCCAGTGGAATGCGCCATTAGCTTTCGACACCGCCCCTCTCTCACGCCCACCACGCTCCTTTTTTAGATTCGCCCAGCCGGCACACATGCACGCAATGATTTACCATCTATAGGCCGTCGGCGTGCGCTTGGCCGGTGATTTAGATTTTCAATGCTGCCTCTTTTATTACCTTTTTTAGGACACCATCTTCTTTTCCGGTTGGTGTCACGGGCACTTAGAGGCGCTCTTCGCGCTTGCTGGAAGCGCTTTTTAACGCGACAGCCTTAAAGGGCCACTGACCAGGGGTTTGGACATTTTAGACAAATAAGCCCAGTGCATAAATAAGGCATCGAATACAACCTCTGCAAAATACTGGAGCCATACGCGTCCTAAAAAGCTGTAAAAGTTCAAATCAAAACCCGTTCGCTGTTTCCTTCGGGAAGGAAACATCATTCTCTGTATACTCTGGCTCCTGAGCCTTCAAGTTGACGTCATCTTGAAAACCTTCACGAAAGGCATTCCATTGGTGCGTCGTTCTGACTGACGGGCGAAGGGTGGCCGATGGCTCTCGACACGCGAGAGCCATCGGCGCCGGAATCACGCCGCGTTCTTGTGACAGACCAGCTCTTCAGGCACCGCGCGCAGTCGCACATGTAGCAAGGTGCGCTTGTGTCTCGTCTCTTGTACTTTGTGGTCGTGTGTGTTTGCGCCCTTTTAAAGTTTTCAAACATGTAGCAAGGAAAAGAAAAAAACGGAGAAGGAACGCACACAGCTAATAGTGCTTTCTCACATCCTACTCCAACATGAAAACCCTACCATTTTTTTTCGACTGCGGGTGCCAGTTTACGGTGCCTCCCCGTTCGTTATAACCGAGTAGCGCGGCCGCAGTTGTTCGTTGTGTCCGAGCTCTGATGTATCACCATTGCCCTAATACATATTTTGATGCTAGTACCGCCCTGGTTCGTAATAAATAACCGAGCGTTATATCTGCGGCTGCTACAAGTGGGCTCGACTGTACTTTTTTTTTACCACTGATAGGCGCCGAATTGAATATTTGTAGCTGGCCGATAGTAGTAGCCATATCAGCTTTTCGAAAATGCGATTACCCTCGCCTCTGTGGCTCAACAAATTTAGGCCATTTCTTGCGCCATTCGAAAACTGCGCGTCTGTGGGTAGAGAAATGCGATATCATCAAATCGCGTACCCGCCGCCGTGGCTAGCTGGTCAGGCGTTCGGCTACCGAGCCGCAGTACCCGCGGCGGTCGTGTATCGGTGAAGCCTAAACGTGAAAAGCGCCTGTGTGTTTGGCGATGTCAGTGCTGTTAAGATCGGCGAACACGGGCCTGGGAAGAATTAGTACCGGACGTGACTCATCGCAAAGATGCGGCGCGTGCTGGCGAAAGCAGAGACGATGGCGGCGGCGGTAGTGCGGCCGAGTCTGTCCTCGGGTCGCCGGACGGTGTGGTGCTACGCAAGGTCAAGCTGAGGGTGCTAATTGAAAGACGGCTGTGTCATCGACAGAGGTCTCGTGCTTCGGTCATCCGGCGGGGGAGTTCGAGGACGTTCATTCACCTGCGGGGACAATGCAGGAGACTCCTTTCCCGCGGAGGCTACGCACAGACTGGCCGCAGTGGTCAAGATGACGCATCAGTGTTTGATGACTGTCTTCCCCTCCCCATCGACCGAGCTGCGAGAGAGCCCAGCAGCGCCCCCTACCGTGGGTGGTACCACCATTGTCTACGTCTGCCCACCTGATTGGTCATCTTTCTCCGAACTTAATTCCCCAGTCAGGGATCTGGGGAATACGAATCCTATTTATCGGGATGTTTTGTGACCAGGGCACTGCCATCTCGACTGTAAATATGTAAAATAAACCTTCTGTACAGTTTCCTCCATAGCAGAGTTCGACACCGCCCTTCGGAGCCGGGACCTGCGGGGCTGAGCGAGTCAGTCAACTCCAGGACCCCTCCGTCTTCAACACTGGTCGCAGCGGTGGGATCGAAGCGCCGTCTTCAACAGTGCATGTTAAAGATCCCCAAGTGGTCGAAATTACTCCGGAGACCTCCAGTACCCAGTGCGGCACCTCTTTCTTCTTTCACCTCCCCCCCCCTTTCCCTCACGGCGCGGTTCAGGTGTACACCAAGTAGCGAGTTACAGCGTCTTTGAAAAATTGGTTTTTGAGGAAAGGAAATGGCGCAGTAATTTTCACATATCGGTGGACACGCGAAATCCGCCGTAAGGGAAGGGAGGAAGGTGGGAGTGAACGAAAGGGGTCTTAGTGGAGGGCTCCGGAATAATTTCGACCACCTGGGGATCTTTAACGTGCACCGACATAGCACAGCACACGGGCGCTTGAGTTTCACCTCCATTGAAACGCGGCCGGGTTTGAACCCGGGAACTCCGGCTCAGTAGCCGAGCGCCCGCGACGCGTTCCTTTTCTCAAAGCTAATTTTTAAATCGCGTCACTCCATGGACGAAAATTAGTTAGGAAAGGCCTTTACATCATTTTTTGCAGCTGGACGCGAGGGCTCCCCCCTCGCTAGTTGGCCGCCATGGAGGAAGGAAAACTCGGGAGAGGTGCTAACGTCACATTTTTTGAAGCCGCTTCCCACTGCTCCCCGCCCCCCTACTTGGCCGCAGTCTTGGCGGGCATGCGCTGCAGTGTAGCAGACGACGCCGCTGCATCCAGCTTTACTAGCGTTACTATGGGCTGCGCCGTCGGCCAAAGACTCCCAGTAGTCCTTGCAAAAGCGCATGACTTCCGGCAACGCTTTTTAAGGCGGAAGCCTTTAATGCCTCATCGTTGTAAGCAGGAGTTGTTGACAGAAATGTCACGCTTTTCAATTGGTGGAAATGGTCGTGACGTCAGAGTGCGCAAATTCCAAACTGGGCCAATTGTACTTTGGCTAGTAACCATGCAACCAATTAAAGGGATGGTATAGTCATGCTACAAGTAAAATAAATAAATAAATAAAACCGAGTAGGAAATTGGTCAAGATGGGGAATCGAACCAGGGTCTCCGGAGGGCGAGACGAGCACGCTAACCAAAAAGCCCAAAAAGCCGCGCTACAATGAACAAAGGCGCGTCTAATGAATACGGTGTCTTCGTTCACTCCCATCTTCCTCCCTTCCCTGACGGAAAAATTAAAAAAAGCTAGGAAAAAAATTAATAGAAAAAAGAAAAGTAAGGAAATAAAAATAAGAAAATAAAAGGTAAAAAGTTAAAAAATAAATAAATTAAAAACAAAAAAGAAACAAAAAATAAAGAAATCAATGCAAACCAATGCGCAAGGAAAGGCTTTCGCTTTGCAGCACTTTAGAGAGCCAAAGTGCCCCCTGAATTTTTGGCGTGTAGCTCGGGGAGGGGGCCTCCTGAGCTTTCCTTCCTCCATGCTGGCCGCAGCCTCGGCGCGTTTGCACATGCGCACCATACTGCGCGATCCGCTACCGTGGTCGGCTTCCGCTGGGAACCACTGAGTACGCGCCGATGGGTCCCGACACACGGCAGGCGCGCACGCAGCTGACGGGAACGTGGCGCAATCTGTCGCCCTGTGGCGTTCTGCGCACGCGCAATGGCGCCTCGCGGAAGCGGACAACGGTAGCGGATCGCGCCATGGCCGCTGCGCTCAACGTTACTATCGGTCTCGTCATCGGCCATACTCTCAGTAGTCCTTGCGAGAGCACGTGACTTTCAGCACTTTTTTTGCCATGCAGCTCAGATAGCGAGGGCCTCTGAACTTTTCTCAACGAGCCACTCCGTGCCATGGCGTCCCTCAGGGGCTGGATGGATGGATGGATGGATAGGAGCGCCCCCTTTGAAACGGGGTGGTGGCAATTGCCACCATGCTCAGCTTTTCTTTATTTATTATTTTTTTTGTTTACTGTGTTGGCAATTCTCATTAAGATTCTCCATCAACTTTGCCTACGGTTTCCTACTATTCTAACCTTATGCCACATCTCTGCTTTTCAACCACCAATCCTCCAATCGCACGCGTAACCAGTAGCGCCATCTAGTGACAAGACGTCAAAGCACATCAACACTGGATTGAAATCTTCATCCGCAACTGATAACTAGGGTGGGTGCATTGCGAGCCTTTTTTCGTTCCAATAAAAAACTGCGCAAATAGAAGAAAACATAACTGACAAAGCTAGACAACTGCTTCGCCAGGTGTCATTGCTACGAGGAAAACACACTGTATTTAGTGAGGATTAAGAGCTTCGAAATCTCCAAATTACCTGAAAAACAGGCGCTAGTTATCACTTATACCTCTACATGTGGACGAGAGTGCGAAATAAAAGCGAACCGCTACGATTTGAGCGGACTGTCGTGTCGAAGAATCCAGCATCGACATGTATTCCGAAGCGGGTAGCCCTTTGTCAGAAAAAGGAAGAACACACAATTTTAAGTGCAGAAAAGTCAAGAACATGCAGGAAAATACTCTGAAAAAAAAAAACTTTAATATGCAGCAAACACCTCGGCTAGTATGTATGCTTCGTTCGCACCACTGTTCACGAGTAGAAAACCAAAATTCCTCACTAGACCTCGCATTTCAAACCTCATGTATCAAAACATGGTACAATGCAAAACATTCTGAATGTCACTGTCAAACTATCCTCATAGATTCCTTTGAACAGAACCTTGTAGACAGATTTGTAGGACATACAATGCACAATGGCTGCCCAGCACTAAGAAAGTAGATGAGATGCTACTCTGAGGACAGGAAGTAGGCTTCCACCTACAATGCACTTGTCTTGAAGACAGTTTGAACAGGCTGTAGATGTTAGGCGCCTGAATAATAGGCTAGTTTCAGACTCGCAGTCAAGACCAAAAGTGGATGTTGTCTTTGCAACAGTTGCTTCACAGCAGTTCTATTCAAAGTTGGACATAGCTAAGTGGAAATTTACAGATCCCCATTTACAAAAGAGCTGAGGAGAGAACGGCATTTTCATGTCCATAAAGAAATCTTCCCCACTTCTTGCCTTTTGTTTTATAGCCCCTGGGTCACAGTTCACAAAGTTGGTTAAGAGAGTTATATGGGCTCCACCATGTTGAACTGCATACCGACAACGTCCTGATTGCAACAGACACGTGGGTAGAGCTCAAAGAGATGTAAGAAGATGGTAATTTCACCATTCGGTCCATGAACATAGGTCTGAAGCATCTTGTTGGATGGGAAGAGCACATGGAGGTGTTAGAAGGTGACAGTTTCACCATTAGGTCCATGAATATAGGTTTGAAACATCTGTCTGGTTCTTCTTGCTGGGCACAAGCCACGTAGACACAGAAGTGTCTTGCCATCACTGACTACTAACAGAACATGCCATGGCATTACGGAAGTTCAGGTGCCTTTGGATGAATACTCTTCACATGGTGTTTCAGATCTTCCCTGCGTGCATATGCCTTCGGGCAAAAGCAACACGTAAATGGTTTTTCAACCTTGTGGGTTTGTAAATGCCTATTTAGGTTCGCCTTCAAAGCAAAAGCCGTGGGACACAGGTTGCAATGATATGGCCTCTCGCCTGTGTGGATGCGAAGATGTTTTGTCAGGTCATTCCTTATTGCAAAGCTCTTGCCGCAATGAACGCATTGGTATGGCTTCTCGCCCGTGTGGGTGCGGAGGTGTGCCTTCAGGCAGCCACTCTGTGTGAAGCTCTTATCACAATGGCTGCACCGAAAGGGGCGCTCTCCGGTGTGTGTCCGCTGGTGGTTCTTGAAGCTGGTCCGGTCAACCGTAGTATAGCCACACTCGGGGCACACAAGTTGCCGTCTTCCTGCTGCCGACTTTTGCTGAAAGAGAGAGCTGCTCCCACTCCAAGTGGCGACTAAACCTGCACAATGGGAGAAAGTACATTTTATAAATAGTAAGAGATATACCTCAATGCATGAATATCACTGATACACCTATCAAGAAGCATTAATGCACGGTGAGGATGTTCCAACTCAAGTCTTGCTACTTTGCTGGCATGAGTCAAACTGAGCAAGTCAAAAGCCCAAGACAACATGGTCTCAAAATAAGGTGTTCTGTCTCAAAGTTGACACACATTTCCTATAAGCATGACAATTTACAAAGAACCGATCAAATAAAGACCATTGAAATTGTAGCCAAGTAAAAACCTAGAGATGTTCTGAGCCACTACGAGACTTCTAATCACTCTTGTTCACAAAAGGTGCATGCAACAGCAAACTGCACACACTGCCCACATCTCATGAAAAAGCGAAAAATCCCAAAACACATCTGATGGCACCAATTTTACAGCCACAAGATTCCAATGGCAATCCTGCGACCATTCTACATGTTTCAAAGATGTCTAATCGACAGCCCCGATACTCGAAAAAGGTATCTAGAGAGATACTTTCACCCATTGAATGACAGCCGCAACTATGCTAAAAAGCATGACACAGCTGGCAACAAGGCCAAAGTAATAAATTTTTTCCCACAGGAGCTGGAAGCAAAGCTGTAAAAATGAATGGGGCTTTGCTGAATTCTCAATCTCTCAAAACCAGACTTGTGCAGCATTAACACACACCACTAGGCAATACTCTCGCAAGATTACCTAAACGAAAATGTCACAATGCCTCACAATCATCAGCCTGACTACACCCACTACAGGGCAAAGGCCTCTCCCATGTCTCTCCAATCAACCCTGTCCTTTGCCAGCTAAGTACTACTGCAATTACAATATGCCCAACCATGTGCTTAAGCCTACTTTTGACACAAATCAAAAGTGGAACACGCAAAAGCCTACAGGTGACATCTAGAAACCAGGGAAAGGTAACCAAAAAGAATTCCATATTTCATAGCTCAATGCCTTGAGGAATGCAAATTCCATATACGTTCTAATCATTGCCCGTTACTTCTTCCTTTGTGAATCTGTAGAACTGCAAGGGGCTCAAGCCTGAACACATAAATTCACAGAATGACCACTAAAGAACAAAGCCCGACACAGGTTTGGGTCTGAGATTTGTTTGCTGTATGAGATAATTGTAATAGTTATTGCTATTTAGATGTAGATAAGCCATTAGCTAGCTTGATATCACCAGAGTTACCAATGTTGTGCCTCACACCCAGTGCCTGCAGCAGAATTAAAACTGAGTCTTGTTCCACAAAGTTAATGTGTATGGGTTTTGCCGCCATATATGGGTGACTTTAAGAGTTGATAAGTGCAAAAACAGCTGCTAAATTTTACAAGCCCTTAATAGCCTTAAATGTACCAACTCTCAGATTTGTTGCACACGCTATGGAGGACAAAAGATTACATACAAAACATGCATACTGGAACTGCATCAATGCTTCATCTCAATACCTGGCATCCTGCTGCTGTGACTAATGCTGATGTTTTGCATGTACAAAAATATCCATCTGGCTTCTGCATGGCATCCCTAAATTCCCTGGGTTTGAATGCAGAGTACAAACTGAACAATATGCAACCTCCTCTGAACAGCTGCATGTGGTCTTTCTACTGACAGTCCCTCACTTCTAGCAACATAGATGCTACTGCAAAGGCACTCCACACAGTATGAAATACACACAAAAAAAGCATGGTCTTAATAATAAAGTGCTGCATCACCAAGTGATACATTAATAAAATTATTCAAATGTTGTACATTCCCCCCCCCCTCAACCCCTGCATCCCCCTTCATGGCAATATACACATCTAAGGTGAAGTTGACATGTCACAGAGGGTCAAGGGTGAAATGGCAGGAGAGTTATTGCTCCTGTCAAGGTAAAATGAATATGCAGGGTAAATCTGCACTACTACAAGAATTTGGCAAGGTGTCAAATATAATGCGAAACAATAGAGGAATGCCACTGTTGCGGCAGTCTGAGCATGCAATGGAAAAGTCAGTTAATGCTGAGACATTCAACAAGTTGCAACAGAGCAAGGAGAGCATGCGAGTAACAATAGCTTTGCTATGAGTAATCTACTGATCGGTAAAATGGAGAGTGGCACTTTATCCAAAATGTTGAGTGTTAGGCTGCCAGCCTAAAAAATTGGAACACCATCTCTAGGCAGGAAATTCATCGCTTTCGATGAAATTTTTTTTATAATTATGAAAAATGAAAAGACAATATGAGAAGCTGAGGTTTCTTGGTGCCATTGCAGAATGCAACAGCAAAAAAATATATATAAAGGAGGGGATGACTTGTGTTCGATTCTGAATACTTCAGGTTTGAGGGATGAATTCAGACACTAAAAAAAGTGGGTCACTCGACTGGGTGTTGAAGGATCCAGACACTTGTGCTGTGCAGACCTCAAGAACCAGCCACCTTTGCAACTAATTAGTATTTTCCTCACTGTCACAAACAAAATGAACAAAACCAAGAGCAAACTAAACCCTCTTTACAGGTTTACAGGTACAAAAATAGCATGCACTACCACAAAAAAAAATGACGCTAACTTGAAAATGGCATGAACAAGCTAGAATTGGGCTAATTGGTAAAGTGTAAGAGGCCCATAGCACAGGATAAATGCAATATGAGAGAAGAACCTACTCTTGCGACTCATTTCTCCAACAGTGCACCCTTTATTAATGAAACAAAGGCTATGTTCTCACTTTAAAACACAGCTCCAAGCATTTGCTTGCTTTGGGTTGCCTCTGTTATTAAGAAGTATTTTGGCCACTGAGCATGGGTAACTAACTCAAGCGTAATACCAGAAGACAGCAAAAGTGTTAGAGAGGAGCCAGAACAAGAGGTTTATGACAATAACAATGAAATATACCCTTGCACGGAGAAGTAGCTCTTATGCTGCACTGTTCACTACATCAATACTCCCAACAAGACCAAAAAGCCAATTTGATGCTTGCTATGTTGCGAGAAAAAGATCCACTACAAGCCACGACAGTTGCCTCTTTCTCTCTCTCCAATCGATGACATACCGTGACGTCCATACATTTTTTTGCATACAGGCTACAGCATAAATACAGCATTAGGAAAAAGTACCAGCACAACCTTAAGGATTTGGTCACAAAGTAAGGCAAATCGGAATTTATCAATAAGACAGCCCTTTGGAAGAATGGCAGCAGCAACAAAAAATCAAGACAAACGCTTTTGCACAGAAGGCAGCACAAACAATAGGCTCACACCACTTAACTTCTTGTAACGGTGTGGGCAAGATACCGAACACCATGAACAAACAAGAGATCATACCATGCTTTATTGAATATTACTATAAAGATTAAGCACACTGCTCCAGATGCAGTCATACACGAGACCATGCAGAAAGAATTGTGAAAACTAGACGTTAGTATCATTCCACATGCACGGCCACAGTAGTACTGTTGGCATAATGAGATGAGCACAGAAGTGCCACACTGCGGCCACGTACACCAGATGGTGCAATTACCAGACCAGCTATTTTACAGACTATGACTTCCAAGCTATATTAGGCCTATGAAGATGGCCAGGGGTGGTTAGTACTAATGTTTTCCTGCCAACCTTGTGCTTCAATAAGAGCTCCAATACCTGCAAAAATAAAAACAGCATTGCAGTGTGTTTATAACATCACAAGCACATGTATATTCTCAGCACTTAAGCATATTCAAGAACCAGAATAAAAGAGCTTCAGGCTTTTCCAGCGAGTCTGAAACTAGACTGAAGGTGTAATACTAACCCAACAGCATGGCACTACTAAGCAGTGCCTGCCATCAGTTTTTCATTCAGCTGGGAATAATAGCTGGCTCATGTTCACTGGTGAAATGCACCATCACTCACCAAGCCGGCTTAGTGGCTGTAGCATTTGGCTGCTCAGCCTAAGGACACAGGACTGAATCCCAGCTACAGCAGCCACATTTTGATGGAGGTGATGTGCAAAAACACCCGTGTGCTGTACCATGTCCGTGCCAATTAAAGGCCAATTCCAGGTTTCTTTTTTTTTAACATTTTGAGTTGATAATCACATCACATTCTTTAGAGTCCCTTCATTCTGGTACAAAAAAAAAACACTCAAAATACCTAGTAGGAGAATTTTAAAAGCAAAAAAGAGAAGGAACCGAAATCAGATTTCGACGAAACGATGATGTCACAACAGACCATCCTACGATGTCATAGGCACTGTCACAAAAACCTATCATGTATGCTTTGATTGGCCAAACTGGCAACTGCAAGTGAGAGCTTAGGTCATTATGTGTCTGAAATGACCAAAAGCGAGCTCGAAACTGCTTTATTCCGCAAACGCAGAGGAAATATCGACGGCCATGTGTCCAGCGACGTCGGACACGCAAAGCTGCCTATAGAAATTTCCCGGAAAGAGGTCACGAAATGGAAAATTTTAAAATTAATTCGCGCTGCAACAAAACGCAGCCCCATTGTGAAACTTGGCGCAAAAGACCAGAAAACTGCACAGAACATACCGTGAAAGTTTCAGTAAGATGAAAGGAGGTAGAAAAAAATGTCGGAGTTGCCCTTTAAGGGTTCTCAGGAGGTCAAAATTAACCTCGAGCCCTCTAGTACAACATGTATGACAGCCCATGTGCAGTTCTGGGATGTTAAATCCCCACATAACATGCCACCATAGTTCTGATGTCATTATAAATTTACATAACTGATATGTTCTATAATGAACTTTCAATTTTTTGCACTATATACAGTTACAAGATGCACCAAGTACGAGCATAAATGATAGATGAATGGCTTCGTAAGCACAATGCCACGTGCAAGACTCCTAGTTTCCTGCCATTCCGCGAAAAATCACGGATTTAAGCATTTTCTGCGGAATTGTACGTTAGCAGCCCCATTCTTTAATGCTCCAGTTATGAACATCGATAGGAACGACAGTATGATGGGAAAATCACTATTTTACCTTATCTGAACAAATCACATGAGGGTGGAGTTTGAAAACTTGGAAAAATTCTTAACATAAAGAGTATGATTATACTGTAATCTTAATCTTTTCATGCAGACCATGGCCGAGGGCCCCCCTCAAGAAGCGCAGATGGCACACTACAATATGGAGGCAGCGGATATGTAAGTTATGGCAATGCTTCAGATGCACATGCCATAATCGAGCAAGCCAGGCCTCCAATACTTTCATGCACGCAGCCTCACACCCTGCAGTAGCCACCATAGCTTCTGTGCTGTTGCTACTCGGTGTTTCGAGCTGCCCAGTTCTGCGCTGCTTTGCCCTCCTCTGCCTTTCCTACTCCAGTCGACTCTCTCAGTGCCTTTTCTTTCTCAATGACCTGCATCATATTCTTTCCATATCCACTGCTGCCTTCTCCTTTGCACTTGCAAACCACTTGCTTTGCCCCAAGGCCAATAAAAAAGTTGGCTTCTCAGTGGCTCTCAAGCCTGGTGAGGAAGGTCACTTTAGCTACCTTGAAAAGCTTGGAAATAAAGAGAGAATACATACTATATTCATACCTTGGTTCCGAATATAATGGTGCATTCTAAAGAATTATTGATGTCTCCCATGGAAATTCACTGATTTTTTGCCCTCAATTTGCACAATATACATTTTTTTGGCACAGAATGTTAGGGTTAGAATGTTAGAATGTTAGGGGCCTTAGTCATGCTTGGCACAGGTTTCCAGACGTGCACACAGAATCTGTTCCATTCTTCAACTTGCATTAGCCCATAAAACAATAAATATAATTGCAGACATAACTATTTATAATACCAACTACCAGTTATTAGCTAAATTATAGTCTCTGCCCCAAAGCACCAATCAACACTATTTTTCATGCCCAGTATCTCCTGTGTAATGCCATTAGAACTGTGCCTAGTCAATTCAGGCTAAGCGTATGGTTCACTGCAGAAACAGCTGGCAAAAGCACATTCATTCATACTTAATGACTGCAACACATCAACTACGACTAGTTACATACAACATAGGGATTACAAGAGACAAAAGAATGCAGAACATGCGCACTGTTGAAACTGCATGAATGAATGATCCAAAATGCAGCCCAGCACCATAGCAATAAAAATGGCACCAGTTCTCCCCTTTCACATGCACACAAATATTTGTCTTACTTCTGCACAACCCACTTCGATTCGCTCGCCTCAAGTGCTAAGGAGAGCACAAATCCTTGTCTGGACACTGGTACACATCATGAGGTTTCAATGCAATCATGGGTGCCAATTCCAACAGCCATCATGCATACACAGTCAGATAATTGCCCCTTTAAGCATGAGCATGAAATGAACAGGTCCATCTCAATATTATAGTGCCAGGCCACCAGGTGATGCTTTCAAGCAATTTGGCCAAATGTTCTATGCTTCACTATCTCTAGTCCTCCGAGAGCACCAGATGGGTCTAATACAGTACAGAGTAGGTTTGTTTATTTATGGGGTTTAAAGGGACACTGAGGAGAAATTGAAGTTGACTTGCATCGACAGAGTACCAGCTCCTGATTACAAAAACGCCATTCATACTGACAACAAAGCTCTTGTAACGTAGAAAAGAGCAAGAACCAAAATACAGGTATCACCGCCACAGGCCAAACTCGCAAGTACAAGCTTCATGACGTCATAGGACAAACCAGTGTTGCTAGAACCAATAGTTCTAGCAACACTAGTACACGAGAAGCTACGAATCACTGAGGCGCAGCAAATGCATGCGCAAATCTCCTTGACGTCGCCAGATGGCGCCACGTACCCGACAGCTACGCGTGCTCCTGCAGCGCCGGGACCGATCAGCGCCTGCTCACAGCGGTATGGAGGCTCCCGGTATTCCGCTAACGGTAACAAGGTACACGGTATGCTAAAGGTGTCTATTCGTGAGAACTTCGTTGACGACTTCGAGAGCGGGATCCATCGTAACGCTGGCAAAACGCCGGTGCAAACGTAAACGAAGCGACGGCCACAATAGCCAATAGATGCCTTCAACGTGCGGCCGGCAATAGCTTTCTTTTCGGCTGCTGCTGGGCCGCACTGCTGGCCGCCAGAAATCACGGAGTCTGCGTTACGTCATGTGCACGTCATGTTTCACGTCACTTAGTCCTGTGTCGTCATAGGAGAATCCCAAGTTTGAATCAGAGCGGCGGGAAAAACTTTTTCAACTTCGAATCCAAATTTCTTAGAAATAAATGCATCTTTCGCTGCTGGCCAAGTGGCAACAAAGCCATGAAATGCTGAACTATCGGATTTTGCTATAAAAAAAATATTAATACAGCTCTCCTCAGTGTCCCTTTAACGTCCCAAAGTGACTCTGGCTAGTACACAGTAAGTCTCATTTAAGGCGTTTGAGAAAAATTTTTTACCACAAAAAACAAGACTAAAATGAAACTGAATAAGCACGACACAACTAAATTTTATTGACTGGGGCACACATTTAAAGGAAAAGTACAGAGATACACATGTGCACAACCAGAACCATGACAGCAGTTCATTTCGAGTAATACTGTTTTGTTTTATCGTCACTCTGCCAACAACATGTATGCATGCACTTTCTCTGTGTTCCCCCAGTCAATAAAATTTTCTTTATATCTAGCGTTTACCCTGTTTCATCACATTCGTCCTCTGGTTTCAATGCTAGAAAATCATGTCTTAAACAATGACTAGTCTCATCATCAAAGCTGCTTTTTTTGAGCACATGTGAACATGTTCGCGGCAATATGTGCAACTACATTTCAAGAATACTTCAAGGTACAAATTGCATGTTGAAGAGAGGGTAGAACATGATATGACAGTAGAGTAATAGCCCATTTGAAGGTGAAGTGATAGGATGCAAGACTAAATACAGTGAGCCGGGAAAGTATCTGTAAAACAAAGTAAACAGGCATAGGTTTGTTGTAACAGTCCATGAACATGCAGCATATGTGATGACAAATGCGAAGACTTCAATAAGCTGCACTGCAGAGAGGAGAGCATGCAAGCAACAAGAGACTGGTATGAGTATTCAAAGTGCAACTTTACACTTCAAAGCAGATGTCAGGAGACAGGCTTCCAACCTAAAAAAAAAACGGCATTTTTAGCAAGGACTTTAAATGATAAGAGAAAAAACCAGTGCCAGAAAACAAGGTCTGAAAATGAGCTGGACACCATAAATGCTAGTGACTTCTGTTCAGTGTCCAGCATTCATAGTGTGTGGCTGGTCTTCAGTCCTAGTCTCTTAGTAACACTGGTTCTATGTCGCCATGCTTAAAGTAACCAACTAGCCCCACTTCAGGGCTCTTCTCCCTTTTGCTGTTTTTATTTTCACTTTGTTTATGTAAAAACAAAAAGAGAATGCGCCAATTCAAGATTCCTCTAGAATACTGCAGAGCACTACAAAAAAAAAAAGAAGGACAATGCCAGAGTGGACTGAAGAGTTTGGATACCGCAGATAAATTCAAACACCAAAACGAGTTGCCCATATGCCAACTAGCTTCCATGGACTGCATTCACTTGAAAACTGCCTAGATTTACAAAACAATTAGTATCTTGGCTGTCAACACATACGAGATGCACACAACAGAGTACAAACTCCATACTCTTTTCAGATATGAAAAAGAAAAGGGAATAAAGTCTCATTTGCCGCTACCAAATACAAAGCGTGCTGTAGGTGAAAAATATCTATATTTCTTTTCTCTCATTTCCACTTGTTACTGATGAGAACTGCTTTCTGGACACAGGTAATAAAGAAGCATGGCACCAGAAGACAGCAAAATATTTGTGAACAGACCCCAAAAGGCTCACTGGAACCACTCAGCATTGGAACATTCCTTTATACATAAAAATAGCATGCATGGTGCAATCTTCACAGCAATCATTGCCACCAAAATTAAAATGCAGATTTAATCCAAGATTCTGAGAGAAAGGTCTTCTACATGCCAGGACCGTTTCATCCCTTTAAGTGTTTACATACACCAACGCCTTCATATTCATTTGCTTCGAAGTTCAAAGAATAAGCATGATGTCAAACAAAATAGCTGGACAACATTATATAAAAATAATCTGATTAGATAGTGGATAGTTACATGAATGAGCAAGAGAGCCATTTATGAAAATAACAGCAGCAATAATGCAAACAAGGCAAGAAATGCCACATATGAAAAGAGAAGGAAAATAAAATCACACAATGCTCTGTGATATAGCATCAAAGGTTAGCCCAATACTTTTAGCTGCAGTTCTACATTTGATGATACAAAAACAGTTGAGCAACACCTAGCTGTCTGTAGCAACAAAGCTCTGCTAACACCCTTGGCACAAACTGATGTTAGCCGATATGCCCTACAGTATTTTTATACATGAGATGATGTAATCACCAAACAAGCTGTTGTACCGACCATGATTTCCATGCTATGACCGGCCTATGATGATGAGCAATTGTTTTGAAGTGATGATCACAAGAAAACTTTTTCTTTAGCTTCTTGACATCAATTCTAATGCCTGCAAGGATTAAAAGCTGTGCAGCGCGAATATAAATGCTACATGCAGCGGGGCTTAATCGCTCTGAGCAGTCCACATGGATATTCTGGACACTGATCACCTCTCTCGAATGATTCGTGAAGCATCTTTCATGGATATTGGACAGCCTTTTTTTTGAGAAGAATGTGGGAGGCTGAAGCTAGCACCCATTTTCTCATTTTGCTGGCATTAATACATTGCTCATGCTCAGCAGTGCAATATAGCATTAGTACTGTTCCTTCCACCACAGTTCCGTTAAGTTATCAGCACGTCTCGAGTGATTTGATAAATTTCGCCACAACTGCCTTCTCAACAACAATTTCTCCAAAAATAACCCTTATGAGAAATTGATTCCTGCACTGCCTAAAAGTCCGACAGCTCAAATGACTGCACAGACCACAGAATATGTGAACTATATTGCCTATTCTGAACTGCCTCCTCAGAACTCTCAACAGCCTTTGCAGGAGCTTGAAAAAGCACGTAATGCTTATGTGTTGCCGCGCATGCAGTACTCTCATGCGCAGTGCACAAGAAGCAGTTATATTTTCTCAATGCAGCACACTAATAAAGTTAGAACTCTGTATATTACTTTTGTGTGAGGGAGCACATGTCAAACGAAATGCCTCAAATCAAATGGCAACTTACATTCTTCAAAGAGACAGTCTGAGCCATGATAAAGCTAACTTCCATAGCTCAGCATTTGGAGAGACTTCAGTCTTGTTAGCAGAGAAAGAGCCCGAAATATGACTCTGGACTTTTGTAGCTTGTAAAAACACAGAGCAAAACTAAACCTAAACTAAACTCTGACAACATCGAAATCATGAGGACGCTCACCTAGCAACAGAATGTGCTGAAACTTAGTATGTGGCACTCTTCAGCTGTTGTACTCTTACATAAACCACAAGGCAGCTTCAGAAAACAAAATAATGGAAGGGGGGGGGGGGGGGGGGGGGAGACCATTGGTTGGAACGAAAGATGAGAAGCATACAAAACAGAAGGATGTTTTAAAGAAAGAATAAATTATAATTACCTATCGATGGGTGGCTGATGTTCAAAGAAGCGATAAACAGGCTTCAAGACAGGAATAATCTCAAGTCCCGGCCTCCAAGCAAGAACAGAAAAAGCTCACCTATTTAAAAACAAACCAACATGCAATTCATATGTGAGCAGTTGGGAGAAACCTTCGATAAGTGCAAAGGCCATACGCAGTATTAAGCTTGATATAAACCATGACAAGGAGGACAATATATAACAAATAAATAGATGGAAATAATGTGAAAAAAAGAATTATGCTTGGGTGCCAGATTTGGAACCAATGAGGCTATCAGTTTGCAAGCCAGAGGTGAATCAAGAAAATGTGCTGAGAGTTAACTGGCAGCTCTCGGTGAGCTCAGACTGCAGTCCATTTGTAAGTACTCCTGAATGATGAGAACATCGCAAAAAAAGGCATAAGCTACCAGGCACACTGGCAGCATATGGTGACAAAAGGTTAGCATAAGATCCAGTAATGGTGCAAAACATAATGAGCACTGCGCTCAATTAGTATGCAGTAGGTAGTCATATCTAAATATTAAAACAAAAACAATTTGGTGCCTGCTCACAGAATAAAAATTGACAACAAAAAAGCATACATGTTGGACACACAGCTTTACAAAGGTTATTACTGATACAAATTTTCAAGAATGTGGCTCCTGTATTCCTCGCCTGTATAATAAACACATTTACTGCTCTACCCTTGGATGTAAATTATCAGCCTTCATACACTACTGACAAATGCAGGCAGTTTACCTTAATGACAAATTCATCCTTTGTTTTTAACCGAATGATCATGCTTCCACACATGGCTATTGCAATATACACACAACCCCATCGTATAACAGTGCACTACGCTAGGTGAAGGCAGTCCTTATAGTGCATGCCTCTCGAGTGTTGATTTGTGCAATGGGTAAATGTTTTTGCGGTGGATATTCCCTTTTTAGATATTCGGCTGTGACTGCCTATCAAACAAGTGTGCAACACTCATCCCGTCTTTCCCATGTAACTGTGTAGCTTGCTGTACAGAGCAAAAACTATTGAAGGGAAGCAAACTCCGCCAGTTTTGCAGAACCAAGACGCTTGTCTCCTCCTTGTCTCCTTGTCTTGGCTTCATCACTGGCTGGTGCTGCTTCCGAGTCAATAAGTAATGAAAAAAGTCCGAAAAAAAAGCCGAAATGGTCAACTTACAATGGGCATTAAAGATCACTTTGCTTGTTTTACTCATGTCACATCCTGACCTTGTAACGCTGCCAAATGATGCATTACCAGCCTTGTATACTGTCAGCGACGTGCTAGTGCACAAGTACGTATAGCCAAGCGTTTCATGCAGAAAGCTGAATTTTGTATCGCTAACCTGCAACTTTAGCTAAAAAAAAAGAAAAACGGCGTACAGCCACAAATTGTGAAAGGGAATGATACCTCATGCAAACCCTGCATATAAAGAGCGTAGTGATTATTGAGCCTTTCTTAACCTCAATTTCCTGTTCTTATAGTTTTATCACATATCTGTGAGTAACAAAATGAGACGAGACATGCATGAGGCTACTAGAAGGAAAGGAAAGGTGCATTCTTGACAATGCTAATTACAGCGGTAAAGAGAATTTAAAAAAAACGAGCACACGAAAAGACTGAGAATACCGAGGATGAAAATGATGCATGACCAATGTGACTGCAGTCAAATCCGTGGACATCAGCGAGCTGCATCAGTTGTGTCACAACCCCTTATTCACAGGCTTTCCTCGCTAAAATGAAACCTCTGCTAGCCTACTGCAGAAAATATTTTTCTGCATGAACATTGCACTATCAGACCGCTACCTTCCCAGTCAAAAAAAATCATTAGAACCAATTGGACATTCCAGTTGGAACTAAATGGACATTCCCATTGGTTCCAATTGGATTTCCCAATTGGAACCAATTGGTTCCAGTTGTGTTTTTAGCCCCCGACCAATTGGGTCCAACTGGACCAGCCAATTGGACCCATTAGGCCAGGCAGTTATTTGACCCAGAAAATATTCACAAAATATGTTACGTTCATTGAGAAAGGTAGCTAAATGTTTGAATAATATGTTCTAGGATCTTGGATCAATATTTCTAATTGTAATGCGCAAAAGGAAAACTGATTTATGAGGACTGCGGGGAGACACTCTGCCTAGTGCCAATCAACATTTTTATACAGAATTGAAAATAACATGCTTTTATGGAAATCAAAGCCAACAGACACACATGCATCACACACAAGCAACACTGCACATTCAGGCACTAGTACATTAGCTCAATATGTACATCCAGAGAACACACTTCTGCTCCAACTTATATACCCAATTTATTAGGCTCTCATGCTGGGGCCGGTGGCGCTTGCCCACTGAGCGCAGATATTTAATTTAATTTCAGCTCCAGTGGTGGTGTAGGTGATGAGTACAATTTATTAGGCTAAGTTGCTGATAGCTCTTATTGTAAGTACCATATTAGTTCTACCTTTTTCGTCAAACATGCAAACATTCATTGGATAAATTGGGTGCAGTTTGGCGGACCAATTGGATGCAATGGGTAAGACCAATTGGGCTCACAAATTGGAAACCAAAATGGTCCAATTGGATAGTCCATTTGGACCATCCAATTGGAACACTATTCCAATTGGAACCAATTGGAAACCCAAATGGTCCAATTGGATAGTCTATTTGGACCATCAAATTAGAACACTACTCCAATTGGAAACCCAAATGGTCCAATTGGATAGTCCATTTGGACCATCCAATTGGAACACTACTCCAAATGGAACCTGAACTCGTCCAATTGGAACCAATTGGAAATCCAATTGGTTCCAATGGTTTTTTTTTTTCGACTGGGTTGCCTATAGCTGCATAACAGAACTAAATAAAGCTAGTGGAGAAATCCTTCTTGCTGCGGAGAACTATCTGTAGGCTGGAATGCACTGCTGCTGGAATTCATATACACGACTGAAAGAGAAACACTGCACACGCAGAGCCAAAGTTGTTTTATTTATGATTAAAATGCACCGAGATATTAGAGGGAATGAAGCAAAGAACAGCCTGAGTAGCCGCTGCGAACTGCCACTAAAAAAAGCTGGCCTAAAACCGATGTCGAAACGGCGCAAATGGCACTCGTAAAGTAGCGTGCAGTTCCTTGTCAAGGGATGCGCGTGAAGCACTCTACATATCAAATGACAGCTTGCTACAGAGCTGCGCTAGTCAAGCTATAGGTGAAACTCGCATATTTTCACAAACGGACAGCGGCAAAAATAGCTCTAGCGGCAGTAACGCGTGTGACCGCATTGCCTTGCAATGGCAAACACTCATAGCTGTGTTGTGTGCTATTATACAGTTCGCGTATATACATGGGAACGTTAACTACCACAGAATGGTGATAATACAAGGGATATAAACTCACCACTACATCAGGAAGGACAGCTTCAACGCCAAGAACCACAGACTCCGTAGCATTGCACGCCGCGCACTTGCCCTGCCTCTTCTAGGGACCAGCTCTCCTCCTAGGGACCTGCCCACCTTGCCTTGCCGGCTTGGATCGATCAATGAATTGGATTGGCTGGAAACAGCTGATATTGACGCTTAAGACGATGTGAATAAGATTTGGCTTTCGCTGTGTGGAAGTGTAGCTCCATACCGTTTAGTTTTCGCATCTGCAGTCATAGCCATTATATTACGGAGCACGTATCGTCGATCGAACTCCTCTCACCTCTTACTCCCACCCCCGTCTAACCCCTCCAACTACTCCCCGTGACAACCCTGATCCTCACCTCCTACAATTTTGGAAGCGAAGAATACGTCTCCAACACGCATTAGCAACACAACACACAGCTCCGCGACAAAATGCAAGCACTCCGCAACGACATTATCTAGACTCGACTCCGAACACTGGACACGAACATGGGACCCCTTAGACGGAACTTCACACCAAAAATCATCCTGGCACCTTCTCCGTTCCCTTCTAGGACCGCAACCCGCACCCACTCTCGAACGCCTCAACCGAAGTTTTCACTAACCTCCAACAACTTTATTTCCCGTGCTCACAATCCTCTTTAAACTCACCATATCATGGCCCAGCCCCTCCCGCACAATTGGCGTTCCCTTCACGCACACAGAACTTGACACTCGCACGTACACTCTGCCCCCGGCGCAGACAAAATCACATACACAACTCTCAAGAACCTTCCCAAGCATACGCATACAACCACAAACCACCCTTGGACGCTGCGGCGATGGCCGCCTGTCTCATGAAAACCGCTGGCTCTACAGCAGCCTTCTTCCACCTTTCCTCTCTAGAACCAGCACTCACACAACCGGTCCATACACCTCCCCACCATCCACTCTCGCCCTAGAACTACACGGGATCGCCGATGCCATCTGCCACGCTAACCCCCGCCCCTGCGCAGGCAGCGCCTTCCACGAAAGAGCCCTCCCCTTCTCTACTCGATCGGCCTTAACTGCTGCCCTCACAGCATTGAGCCCACGACCGGTGACCCTTCGGTGGATCCCTGCAGTCACATGGGCATTCCCGGCAATGAGCTGGCTCACCATGCAGCTGCCTGCGGTACACCGGGCGTCGGGAATCCCATGGACGAGCCCATGGTACGCAGGCGGTCAGGGCTTACGAACTCACTGTCGACAAACACTACACGCAGCAAAAATTTTGCCGCACCGTCACCGATATATCCTTATCGATCCGTGAAGCTCGCATTCTTCACCGAATACAGTTTAATCTCTTACATACACAAGCCAAACTTTATTTACCGGTACGCTTCCACACCTCAGTGCCCAAACTGTCCACGTATGCAGACATAGAACACTGCCTTACACAGTGCCACTCAGCCTTCCAGTCGCCCGCCTATCCTTTCCCCCCACCCCCACCGTGGCCCATCTGGCTCGCCTCCCTAGATCTGAAACTGCAGCGCGCCCTCGTCACCTTGGCCCAGGGCCTGTTTGAATAAAGTGTTACACCACCACCTCTCACACCCTACCCAGCGTATTGGAAGTATGCCGCCGCAGTGGCTCAGTGGTTATGGCGCTCGGCTGCTGACCCGATCGCGAAGACGCAGGTTCGAATCCCAGCCACGGCGGTCGCATTTCGTTGGAGGCGAAATGCTAGAGGCTCGTATACTGAAATTTCCGGAGCCCTCCACTACTACGTCCCTCATAGCCTGAGTCGCTTTGGGACGTTAAACACCCATAAACAAAAGCACTGTACTGTTATAGTGCTGTTGCGTAACCTTCATATTTTTTCTACGGAAAGCTTGGTTTATAGTAGTCTATGGTTTATGGTAGCTTGGTAGGCCCAACTGAACTGGCTCAGCCGGCCGCCCTAGCCCTTGTGCACTGCGGCGATACGAGTTTTACGCGTCAGCGTATACAGCTTGTTCGGTCGAAAAGCCGTCGGCGTAGTAGTCGGCACCGCGTGTCGGAAATAATCGGTGGCTGCGTAAAAATTGCTGTAGAATGTTCCGGTTAGTGTCATACGATTCAGCGTTTCGTGCAGCAGAAACTTACTAGTTATGTTAGAGCCTTGCTCGCAGCAGGGATTCGAACCGGCGACCTATAATGGGGGCTGCGTAAAAAAAATCGTATCATGCGCGGTTCGGGTGTCCACCAAGATAATTACCTCACAGACTCACTTAAGTAACAGAAGATACTCACTTAAGTGAGTCTGTTACTGCGTCATTTCCTTTCCTAAAAAAAATTTGATTTGTCCAACGGGCCCGCGTCGCGCCGAACGGGCGATGAGCGTTCCGTCGACTCCCTGGCAGCGCTGCAACACGCTGTTGCGTTGCGTTCCACTCCTAAAGGCGAAGCTTACAAAAATTTTTAAGATGCGTCCTCATGCAACCTGGCAGGTGACGGTTAAATTAATGATTGGACGCGAGAGGTTGCTCAGAAAGAGCAACCTGGATCGCACAAATCTCACCGATGGCATCACCTGCCATCGCAGGGCAGTGGCGCACCGCTCAATCGCTGCAGCACTGCGCCAGGAGTGATATATGAGTTAGGACTCCCAGGGTTCTATGTAAAGTTGATGACCTCATGCAGGAGGGCGGCGCATCCGAATGAAACCTGATGCGGCATCTGGTGGGGAGGGGGTCAGCGGCCACGTATAGCCACGTATGTGTAGGTACAATTGCCAGTTGCGTGGCATATTACATCACGCCGCAGCGCGCGGTGACTGCGTTGCAAGTGAGCGGGCGGGCTTATACGCCTTCTCACGCGTGAGCAGTCTTAATTGTCTCTGCCGACTTTTTCTTCACTGTGCAGTGCGTGGAATTTTTGTTCACTGCGGCGAATCTTGCTCTCATTTCATGTCCGTGAAACGAACTGTTAATTTGTTTATTGTTTACGGTGGTCCCAAAGCGACTCAGGCTGTGAGGGACGCCGTAGTGGAGGGCTCCGGAAATTTCTACCATCTGTGATTCTTTGAAGTGCACTACAGTACACGGGCCTCTAGAATTTCGCCTGTTATTGCTCATTTCTTAATAGCGTCTACGACGCCGCAACGATATAATCTGGTGGCAGGTTGTGAACACGTACGCCAGTGACGTAGGTTAATTGCAATTCTCTGGGGATTTTTTCGTAGATTTTTCGCTCATGGTCAACGAAGGACGCCGATATGACGACGCCAGCTTTTCTGCGACACGGGCTGCTTAACGCTATCGCGTTAAAATATTCGAAGCTGCCGAACAATGTCGATTTAGCACAGCGCGAAGCAATCGCAAGATGAAGGATTAAAATCGAAAGTATCGGTTATTCCTGGCCACCAGCGGGGCCCTTGACGAATGAAGCGAACTCATCGGCACACTCCGAGAGACATGTCCCTCGTGTCCGCACGAGCGCCCCAGAGGTTGTCGGTTCCGGGCAGAAGGAACATATTTGGAGCGGTGCGTGCGAACCCCGAGCAGCGCCAGAGAGAGAAAGAAAATAAACTTTCTTAGGACCATATATATGGTAGGGCTTCTCTTGAGCTTAATTGGTTGGTGTATTCCTCATTCCAGGACTCCACAGCTAGCCTATATAGCTTGGCCGCCCAGCAAGGGCGTCCGCAGAATTTTTTGCAGGGGGTGGGCCCATTGGTTGTTGGCGCCGGAGGGGGGGGGGGGGGGGCATGTTCGTAGCAAAAAGGCACTATTTGCGGTATGAATTTATTTATTTATATATAAATAAAAAATAAGTGAAATACACACATGAAATAAAAATTACAAACAGCAAATTAAAGTGTGGCTAGGAGAGATACATTGCAGTTTATCAACGAAGAAACAATTAAAATTAATAAAAAATCCAAAAATATACTGTCACTTCGTGGAGAAGAGTGCTCAGTATTGCTGCATACTGGTTCTCGACTCACCCGGATTGATGACCAGCACACAGCACAATATGGTCACAAACACGCAACTACAGTCACTCAGTCAGTCTTCCTTGAACAGCAACTGTAGACTCCACGGATTTTTCTGGGCGAATTGCGTGATTACACGGGTGATAAATTCATTTCTGTGCTTCATTACACGCTCTCGGTGTACACTCGTCACACACATTGATTGGAGAAACGGTTGAACGCGTACGTTGAAAACAAAAGATGTCTATACATACAACGAAAACTTATTTACAAGATAAATGCACGCTCGCAGCTTCATACACCTCGCTCCATCTTGCTCGCGCATCCGCACAGTCGAGCAACCGCCCCAAGCAACCACAGATATCCGTCGGACGTACGAGCTAGATCCGAACGTCCTTTGCCGAGATGGGACGTCCATCGGACGTACGAACACAATCCGATTTCGGATATCCGTATTCGTACATCCGCCGGACGTACGGACAGTGTCCACTTTTGTATATCCGCATGAGAGACGAGGTGGACGTCCGAAGGATGTAAGGTCGAGTATTTTCCCAGGCCATGAGTATGGACGTGTTTTATTTCACAGAAAATTCGAGTCTTTCGTGTATGTATACTGTTTTATTTGCATCAGTTGGAGGGCTTGACGCGAATACGTTTGTAAATTGGTACGATTCCACTCCTACCTGCAGTGCAAGAGCCGCCAACGAGCTAAATTTATCTAAGTGGAGAAGCAGGTGTTGCAGAATTTTGCAAGAACTCAATGACTAGTTTTATATTTATAAAACTTCTCCAAATTAGAGGAGTTGCGCGACATGTCCACTGTTTTGCTAGCTAAACTTGCCATTGAAACCATTCGTAAGCATCAAAACTCATTTGCATTCTGCTATCACCATCATCATAGATGTCAGTTCGCGGTCAGACCAATCCAATCCATCAGTACGGCTCCGTGGCGCTGTTGTTATGTCGCGTAGTGTTGTCGCGCAGATCTTTATAGCTCTGTTATTATAAAATGTGGCTTTGTTCGGTCTGTGGACGAAAGTTGTATTTAAGCAATTCGAGAGATACGATAAGCGCCTGAAGCTCTTCTGGAACACCAGAATCCCGTACTGCGTCGACCTTGGTGTAAAGAAGGCTTAGTGCACATGTGATTGCCTACGAAGGTATGTATCCAGTACACTTCTTGGAACTTTGCTTCTAGGACAATGCAGCATGCTCATATAACATTCGTTCACAGGACAGTGGGAGCAGTAAGCGCGAGGAGATGGCTTCCACAAGTGTGTGCTGTTCTCACACTTTCGGGAGCCTACATCACACAGCTGCGGGAGCCCTCAACTCGCGCGACTAATTCCCACTCCTCTTCAAAGTTGCGGGACAGAGTGTTTCCCCATCTTGTTAATTTTTAAGGCATCGCTATGTTCACTGTGCCTATATAAAGAGCAACGCCTAAAGGAGGCGTTGATAAAGAGTGACAACGCGCGAAAGGCAGACCATAGGAAGCACGTGAGGTCGCAGTGGTTCGCAACGGAAGCTTTGCGGCTTTCTGTGCACAGTCGCGTACAGTGCTGCGCAGGTTAGTGCCCTAAGGCCCATGAAAATAAATAAAGAACAGATACATTGTCAAATATGGTGTGGAAAAGTGAGAGCTGTTATTGCCTTATATTTATTGAGGTGTTTGTTAAAGTGCATTGTCTGTTATACTTGCAGCATTAAACACTTCTATTAATTGGTTCCAATGTTTTTACTTGGGCTACTGCATTGTGCCATTTGTTTCACATGACTGATGTTTGCCGCGTTCTTTTTTATTTCAGAAATCCTGTGGGTGGGAAGATTACGGATGTGTGTCCCAAGCTTGTCACATTTAAGAAATTTTCCGAATGTAACCCATTGCTCTGCTGATGTATCATCAACCACAATAAAATATGCGTGCTATGCATCAAATTGTTTTTGGTTTTATTGCATTGCGCGGAGTGAAAAAAGCACGCATGCACCATATATGCGAATATTCGAGAAAGATCCGCCAATGGACGTACTCAACTGGACGTCCGTCGGCGGGCGAACCGTATACCTTTGGCCACCTTTCGGATGGCCGACGGACGTCTACCGGCTGTTTGCGGATGTTCAGCGGACGTACAGAACATCCGAAATAGACCTCTGTCGGCCGTCCGAAGGATATCGGTGGTTGCTTGGGGCACGCACACTGCTCGCCGCTCGTAGTTTTCTCGTCCACTGTCTTGGTTGTTCTCAGCTTCGTTGACAAACGGCCACTAAAAACACCGAAGCACAAATACAGAGGCGCGCACACGTGCAAGGGCTTACTTCCGTGCGACTTCCAAGGGGAAGGGACACTCGCCACTCCGGTAGGAAAATTTGTTTTGTGTGTTTTTATGGGGTTCAGAGCCCCAAAACGACTCAGGTTATGAGGAACGGAGTAGTACAGAGCTCCGGATAATGTCGACCACCTGGGTCTCTTTACCGGGCACTGACCTCGCACAGTACACGGGCGCTGTTGTCATTTCAGGCCCAGCCAGAGGTGACAGGCGAGCCAGGCAGGCGCCATCGGGCTGCGTTGACCAAAGGCGCTGGTTTTCGGAGAAGACGCAAGGGACGCTGGTGTGGGGGCGCCTCTGGAGACTGCGTCGCCGTGAACAAAAGATGCTAATCTCCTTTGCCGAAGATTCTGATAGCGGCGCTTCTACCGCACTGCGCTCTCCCGTGGATCGGAGGCACAGCGAGCGGCGGCGGCGCCAACTGATCGCCCGCTTGCCCATGAGCAGCCCGACAAAGCGGGGGTGGACACGGCTGATTTGTCTTTCCCTCCTGAAGAATTCATCGGTGGCCGGCATAACGAAGGCGAAAACAAGATGCACTGTGCACTGTCTGCCTCCGTGTCGCTATCTGTCTAGAGATCAAAGAAACAGGCACCCATTTCAAGACGGCTTGAAACACATGCTCGCCGGTGCCGCTGTATGTCTGCAACAGGTCGGCCTTCAACAGAGCTAACGATGGCGTGGTTTGAAAACGGCACAAGACGCGTGCCCGGACGCGGCATTTCGCAGATGTGACCCAAAGCGTGGAAGCGGGGCTGCTTTTACCCTTTTGGCTGAGCCCACCACGGCCCCTGGCGTGCGGCCATCACTCACGGTTCGAGGGAGTGATTTTCCAGGGGGGTGCAGCCGCCCCCCCCCTTGCCCCCCCCCCCCCCCCCCCCCCCCCCCCTCCGGACGCCCATGCCGCCCAGCGATCCTGCTGGCCCTCCAATAAGCTTAAGGTATTACGCTGGCCATCTGTGCCTCCCACTGCTCAACTGACGTATGTGGGGTCTTTAGGTTTGCGGGTTTGCTCCCGCACCGCCACGAGATGCGGAAGAAAATCCGCCGCTGTGTTAGGGGGCGGTGCTTCCTCTCAGGAAATTGGTTCAGTCTTCGAAATAAGCGCCAACCATGCACAAAACATGGTGCGTCAACCTTTCTACGCGAGGCGCATGCGCACGCCCGGGTTGTTGCGGGTATAATCTGGGTATAATGAGTGAGGTCATGGGAATTAAATTTGGGAAAGTCAGGAAAGTCGTCTGCTACAGCTGCTTTCGGTTCCAACTTTCTCCCCCTGCTCGCTTGATTCGTGGTAGTCACTGTTCTAATCGCTTGTTCTACTAATTTATTTGTACTGCAACATCGCTGATTGTACTGCATCACCGTAAAACCAAACGCGACATCGACTATGCTCTGTTTCAGACCATGTTTTCGAACGAAATGCAACCAAAGTAATGACAATGGTAAGCGCGATCGTGTTGAGACGGGCTGTGCGCAGTGGCATATGTAAGGGTCGCTTATAGCCTACTGTCAGCCTTTATACACTGCGAGAAAAATACATCCATCGTCTGCTAAAATTTGCTCGTTTCAGCACTTCGTAGTACGGTGAACAACGCGTTAAACTAGGTCAAACGCATGTGAAACCGACTGCAGCGCATACGCAGTACAGCCAGTTCGGTATTTTCAGTTTCACTTCGCGCACACGCAGCACGCGATTCCTTACGATAGCCGAATATAAAATAACAACACTTTATGCTATTTTTAAAACAATGTGCATTTATTTATTTATTCAAAAGTTTTATTTTTATGCTTGTTTATTATTTTTTTTATTGCGGCAATTTTTACTTACTTGCTAGTATGCAACGTGTCTGCGCGGTGGCGTTGCGGGTGCTGTCCCGTGTAAACAGCATGGCTGATGTAAGTCATATGATTTTTAGCTGTGCATGCTTGTTTTTAATTAGGCTATCAATTTGGCTAAGTGCGGTGCTGAAGCTTAGCAGTAGAGGAAACTGTAAGCATTCTGTGCTTCGTTGGCAGGTTCTAAATACTTGAGAAACACGTATTCCTTGGCCACCTTCAATTTCTCTACCGTCCCATCGCTGTCGCTATACATCCGCCCTTCAAATGTCGCTAGTGTATTTTTATCCGGATCCTTACCACTTCTCTGTGTCCTTGCAGGAACTGAAGAAGCACCTTACCCAAGTTATTTCCAGGTAGAGAAATTTTTGCTCAATTGTCTTTCATTTTTGCGCTGTATATTTCAGCACCATTTGGCGAGAACTAATTGGTTTCGTAACGAGTAAGCTCATTTCTAATTGACGAAACATTTTGGGACCGCAGTTGCTTTGGCGTTGTTGTGTGAACAACATTGTCGGTCGCTTCTTTTGCAGTGAGCAACCGCGTTTTTATTTTACACGTGGCATTATCATTTTGTTGCGAGGTGCTTTTTTGCGTGCACAGTTATTTTCCAGACACTCCGCTCTGATACCTCCAAAATTTTTTTTCCGTCACAATTCTTGTTTAAGTAATTGACCTTGCGATATCTCGAAGTCAAGTATCTGCAGTACGAGCTCAAATCGTGTTGCTCACGTGAAAACTATCAATTCCTTTGTGTGTCTTCTGACATGGTGCTGTCGGATGTGGGCGTTTTTGTCTTCTTATATTAAGGGTCCAAGGTCTCCAGGCTATTGTCTTCGCAGACCGAGATGGTGTGCCACTAATCAAAGGTAATGCCTGAGCGTCTGCTTCCCTAAGACTTCATGGGGCCTAGTATTACTGTTTGACGGTGTTGTTTTACTCTGTCTACATTTTCTTTATTTCAAGGCGAGCTTGCTTATGTGGGAAACTCATTTTGGGCGTACCTGATTTATATTTGCATGTCTTGCACAAATGTTTTGTGTGAACTTCACAACCAAAAACATTTGTGCCTGTAATGAGCGTCTGCTGGATGGGGACAGCAGTACTGCATATGAATGTCATTGCAAAGAGAAGAGACCTGAGTGGAAAATGAACCATATACAAACGTATATGCTCAGGAGTGCAATGCAGCATAAAGCTGATGTACAGTCAGGCCAGAATGAAATGCGAACAACGCCTGTCAGCAAAGCAAAATATCTTACCTGTGTATTTTGAGCTGCAGTGCACAACTCGTCTGATTCATGTTTAAGAGCAAGAAGTCTAACAGAAGTATATGTTCATACATCGATTGTAAAGGAGTGTCTGCAAAGTTTAAAAGTATGGCATATGTGTGTTCATGTTTCATTTTGTCCTGACTGTACACCCTGTTGAGCCTTTTGGGTTATTATCGAGCCACTGACCTGGAGATTAAAAATACTTGGTGGACTTTCTTTCATAGGTTCAGTTTTTCACAATTTCACTATTTGCTGAGGTTTCTGAATGATTCTTAAACACTGTTGTGTGATCCTTGCATGCACTTTGTATCTTTTTCTTTGCTGTGCTAAAGAGCTCTGCGAAAGGCAAAATTTTTCAGAAAACTTGTGATAGTATTGTGGTTCATTGCTGATGCTCCGCATTAATGCATATAAGCTCTTGCTGCATCCTCCCTGGCCGTAAGCAATGCTGTCATTAAGTGCCATAGTAGATCCGGGGTCATTTTTTGACAAATGCACAAAAGTGCACAAAAGAGAAAGCATGCATACTCTTTTCTGTTAGCAGCCATTGAAGCTTTTATTTTTAAAGGAATAGTTGAAGAGACTGGCAGGTTTTTTTTTGTTTACTTTGCAGAGAAAAGCTTTGGCTTGACAGTGATATAAGCTAAAGAAACCACATTTTAAAAGCACTTGTATAGTTGACCTTTGTCACCAATGGAGCTGCGTTAATGTGGGAGTACTTTTCATAGAACTTCAGCTGTGCTAGTCACTTTCTTTATACAATTAAATCCTATCAGGAGCTTCTGAGAGACCTGCCTTTAAAATGTGTGTGGCAGGTTTTCTGTTTGAGTTTTTGTGTGGTTTGAATACAGTAGTTTAGCAACAGATCAAGTATATTAATCATGGCAGAGTGCATTCTGAGTGCAGTTTTGCTGTTTGTATGCATGTGAGACACAGCAAAATTTCGTGTTTCTCAAAAGGGTCAACTGGGTAATGAGCCTGTGATGTTTTACACTGGTGCCATTGCTCTCAATTTGTTAGTGATTTTTCTTGCTATAAACTACTGGACAACCAGAGGCCAATGCAAGAGTTAACAATGAACCAGGTTGGACAGCAGCAGTAGCCAAAGGGTGCAGAGTGAAATTGTTTTGTGAAAGCAGTGTTCTTAATTAATTCATAGTTAAACGAGCATTGTTTCTGTTATGTTACTGCAAGGCTAGTGTATTATTTTCTTGTAGCAGCAATTGGGATGTAGAAAAGCGATGTGACAAAGAGAGAAAGGTGAAAGGCCATAACAAGACTATAGACCTTATGCAAAAACTGGCGCCCCCTTGCGTTGACCGCTCGCGTTTCCGCCATGTTGGGGGCTTACGGATACCGCATTATATGGCAGTGCGGGAATAGCGAAGCGCACGCTGGCATTTATCGTCGTCCAAGATGCCCAAATATTACTCTGTACCTTGCTGTACACAAAGAGGACTCACGGATAACCAAGGAAACAAGGTAAGAGTGCTAGCTTCGTGCACTTTTTTTTTATTTCTCGCCTGGAGCACGATGCGAGGCAGCAGGAAGCTTCTTGCGGGTGTCGAGTGCTTTTCGAGAGTTAACAATCAGATCGTAGACGAAGTCTGAACACAAATAACATTTACAGAATTAAAAAGGCTAATGAGTCGGATGTTTGCTCATCTTGTATTTGCCGAGGAGCGCTTCTGCCTGCTAGCAGTTACGGCGCACTGCGTCGGTCAGCTAGTAGTTTCTCACGCGGGATTAGTTTTGTGTCTGCCGCTCGGCTTCATGTGCCCGTTTTTTTATCCTGAACCTTCGGTTTGCTTTTATGCAAGACTTATGCAATCTTAAATTTCGGAAGTGTCACAGGCGAACGGATCCGCAACGGACCTTCGTGTAGCCCGTGTCAGTGACTTGCGTACGTAGTAGGCAGCGTAAATCGATCATTTACCGTTCGTGGTCGGCTGTTCGATCGTCGCATATTTTGTGAAGATCGTATTTTCCAAGGTATGACCCACAGTGCATCGTCGCCAGTCATGGTTGGGCGATCACTTTGCCGAATACGAATCGTGGGGAGCAGAAATGCGAGCAACACAGATGTTCAGGTCGTCTTTATTATTATTATTTTTACGCGGCGAAGCTACACCTGGGCTATGAGGCGCGCAGTAGTGGAGGGCATCGGATTAATGTTGACTACTTGGGGATCTGTAACCTGTGCCGAAACTTCGATATACTGGCGTTTTCGTTTTTCGCCTCCATCAGAAAAACGTCTGCCGCAGCCGAGATCGAACCCACGTCCTTCGGCTCAGCAGCACAACGCCGTAGCCACTAGGTGGCTATGCTGTCACCAGGCATTTTAGGCTTTATGTAAATTTGAAAACAGCTCATAACGTATCGTCCCTAATGCTCGACTAATTGTTGTTCTTCAGATAATTAACCTCACTGTAGCATGGTACACAAAGTTATCTTGCAATTGTCCATTAAGCAGCAGTTTTCAGAAGAACATAACCACAAAATCTCTTCTTAGTTCCAATGTAAACAAGATGTTTAGCAAAGCATGCATTGAGCCAAGTGCAGACAAAAATTATTTCCAGGTATGCAGCATATTTTACTGTGCGTTTTTCTTTTGCAGGTGTCTTTCCACTGCATCCCAGATGAGCTGAACATGCGCAAAGTATGGCTAATCGCCATAAAGAGAGATTCCCTGTTCAACATTGCGACTGCCCGCATCTGCTCAAAGCATTTCACAGAAAATGACTTCCTGAGGAACATAGCTAGTGGGTGCAGGAGGCTAACTGTCACGGCTGTGTCATCCATGTCTGCATTCTCCATGCCGAAGAAAACACGAAAGCCACCAAAAGCTCTTAAAATAAAAAACTTAAAATAAAATAAAAAATAAAAACTTAAAGTAAAGCGATCGCACACGGTCCGCACCAAGCAACTACGTTGACTCCGTGACCACAAGCCCCCAACATGGCGTCGCTTGCTTGTTTCGGTTTTCTTCCGGTAGATGGCAGCACTTTTGCATAAGGTCTATAGGAGGAGAAAAGATCTACGTTAACAACACTCGCAGCTTAGTGACTGCAGCCAGAATGTTGGTAGTTATGTAGCTGCAGTTTCTTTTTTGGATTCACTGAAGGCACGTTCAGTGCTTGCTTGGGTGGTATCATATAGTGTTGGCTCAACGTTGTTAGTGTTTGTCTATTATAATAATGCAATTAAGTGCCCTTGTAACTCTACTCAAATGATTTTGTCTGGCCATTTATGCTTTGGTATTGGCAGGATGTGTTGAATTGGTCGTCATTGCTTAGTGAAGTGGTATGGTACAGTCGCAGGTAAAAAAAGATTAGCACACATGACGGAACACCAGAGCGCCGGAATGACAATGCGGGGCGCTGCGGGTGGCGAAGAGACTGATAACGAGAGTGCCGGGTCGTTCCCATTCTACAGTATTAGGGGGGTTCAGCGAACTGTCACGGACCAGCAAAATTGCTGGCTAAAAGCAGCACTATCATCTGTTGTTCCCGGGTGTTCCTTTGACAAACCATCGCGGACATAAAAAAAACAGTAATAAAAAGAAGCCATCTTTGCTCATGATAACCGAGCCAAAATAAATGCCGCGAGCACAGTCACGTAGGGTCGGCACTTCAACGCTCGGGAGGTGCACGCTTGATAAAGCTTACTTCCTGCCGTCCCCCCCTAGGCTGCAAAGAATGGAAATGGCCCGTTAGGCAGGTCTGCATAGCGCAGCGCCGCGTGGTGAGATATACGTATTCTGATCGGCAGTGATCTGTGCTAATATTTTTTGCTCGTGACTGTACATGCAGCTGCCACAGATGGAGTGCCCGATCATGCCCTAAGGCCTGGCTTTCTGGCCACGGTGGGCATGGCCATGTCCCAAGGTAACAAGCTCGGCCTAGGAAAGTGCAACAAGATGATCTCCTCGTACGGTAACTACCAGGTTTGTGTTGTGAGCCACTGGCCTTTTTTTTTTCCTTTAGGCTGCTGAGATTGCAGCTAAGGCAGGAAATATGTGCATTTCACAGTTATTCAGTGCTTCTGCTGTTAACTGTTGCTGAGATATGTGTGCCATTGCTGCATATTGTTGAGCATATGGCAACCTGCGAAAACTGAGGACAAGCACCCTTGTGGACCATGCAAGCGCGAAAGAAAAAGAACGGCGGTAGTGGTCTACCCTGCTGGTCGATGCCAACGGAGCTCTTGGAGCGTTGTTGTTGTATGCACCCATGCCTGACCTGATGCCTCAGGGCAAATCTCCAGATTTGACCAGTGTTACTGAAGGAGTGTGTGGTCTGTCCACCCCGTGGAAAATTTTTTTTGAGCGCCTTCCTAGTGACAGCTTCCTGCCTTTTGTTCGGGTGTCAAGTCAAACTCCCAAAACAAAGTGCCCCCAGGAGAAGCGCTCGCGCCAGGAGACACACCCAAAGCACCGGTAGACAAAAGGCACACCCAGCTGAAAGCAGGTAGTGGCTTTCTAGGCCTTGCTTTTAGTTCATTTTGCAGCACAAACACGGTGCATGCATGTTTACAACATAATGGCACAAAAGCGGCCGAAAGAAGCTCTGTTCTAATGCAGTGACGTTGTGGAAATATGGGGGGTCAGTCTTCCGTCCCCCGCACTTCCACACCGTGGATGCAGCGTTCCAGCTCGCTAACCGCGGAGGGGTCTGTGCTCGAAGGAACAAAGGGAGGGACGACAAAGCGTGAACACAAATATGCTATTTATTACATTTGCAATTAATACACAGAGCGGGCCGGCTAGCTACACAACATCAACGAGGCGGTTTTTTTTTGTTAAAATGAATTTAAACGCACAAGAACACGCACACAACAAGAGGAAACACACTGGACGGGCGCTAAAAAAAAAAAAAAGCTATGCACCATCTAGCCTAAACAGAAGGTTTGTTAAATTAACGAGGCATTCCTCGGAAATAAAAGGCTAACGTAAGAAGGGTTTCCGACTTACCGGCTGGGGCAGGGGCGCTACTTCGGAGGTATCGGCGCCGAACGTTTGTACACGCCGACAATGGCGGCCGGGTTTTCCCGTGCGCGCCGGATTCTTTGGGGCAAAGCCATTCCCGAGCATTTGCTGGGGGAGGTGACGAGAGCACGCGTTTGCTGTGCTCGCTTCGCTGCCTGGAACCAGAAGTCCACCGGCAAGGCACAAACAGATCTCCGTGCGCCTGCCGCGGAAGGTGGCAAGAGCGTGCAGCTGCAACCGCTCATGCTGGCCGGATCCCAAAGAGAGTCTCCACGGCTCTGCAGAGCTCCGCGTAGCCTCTGATGCGGCGCTCCCGTCGCTTGCCCCATGAGGAGAAACTTCCCTCCTCGTTCAGCCGGGGCTGTCCTGATGCATGGTGTAGGTGGTCACCCGCATCGAAACGAAGGGGGGGGAAACAGGTTTTCCACAATGTTGTTGGGAAGCACGCATTTCACGGCTCCTTCCACTGCCTCACACGACGGCGGACAATCGCTTTTCGTGAGCATCGCACATGAGGTGGCGCCACTTGTTCTGGAGCAGTGGCTCTTCCATACCAGCGCACGAGGCCCATAGAATTTAGGTCGTCATTTTGCAAAAGCCATCCAGTTTCTCCCTAACAGAATTCTCTTGGTTGGTCAAGAGGGTCATGATGCCGTCAGCAGGGCAGAATGGTGGGCCTGTTGGTATGGCATGTCAAGGGAGAAAACCAGCCAAAAAAGACAAAAACACAAGGGCCACCGAATTCGAAAATCTGAGAACTAGAATCTTCCAGTACCTTCCATTGTATTATCATGTAGGATTGTACTTACCAGACCCACTTTTCCACCTTAAAGGTGCACTGAAGAGGATTCTGAACTTGTCTTTTTGCCACGGGAACTCGATCTACACGTTCCTAGCATTCTTAGAAACTGCAACTTATTGCCCTGTATGGCCGATTTCCCTAATTAAATCGAATTAACGTCCGGCTCCCGCCCTTTTTTTTTAATTCTGCCTCGTACGATGGGCGGAGTCGACCAACGCGTGAAGTTCCTTTCAGCCAGCTCCGTGGAGGCTTTGCTTTCGCTTTATTTTGTTTTTTAGGTTTCGATGAATAAATAGTTTCATTCGCAGATAATATAGCCGCAAAATAAGCCCGCAGAAATAAAAATACGCGCGGACTATTTGCTACTACGGACTACTACGTATTACTCCGCCGATGGCAGAGCGGCAAGCCGCCACGGGACTGGGTGAAAGGCACTCCACGCGTTGGTCGACTCCGCCCACCGTACGAGGCAGAATTTAAAAAAAAAGGGCGGGAGCCGGCCGTTAATTCGATTTAATTTGGGAAATCGGTCATACAGGGCAATAAGTCGCAGTTTCTAAGAATGCTAGGAACGCGTAGATCGAGTTCCCGCGGCAAAAAGACAAGCTCAAATTCCTCTTCAGTGCACCTTTAATGCACCCACTAATCCATCATAATCCTCACACTAATCCATCTGTAATCCATTTTCTGGGGTTGGCCTATTTCCAAAATTTGGTGGGTCCTTCAGAATATTTGGGGGTGGGCCATCTTCCAAATGATATCGCATTTTCTTCTAAGAATGTGGTTAAGAAGGCCCCAGGTTTTATCTCTTATTACCCGCCGCGGTGGCTCGGTGGTTACGGCGCTCGGCTGCTGGCCCGAAAGACGCGGGTTCGATCCCGGCCGCGGCGGCTGAATTTCGATGAAGGCGAAATTCTAGAGGCCCGTGTGCTGTGCGTTGTCAGTGCACGTTAAAGAACCCCAGGTGGTCGAAATTTCCGGAGCCCTTCACTACGGCGTCTCTCAAAGCCTGAGTTGCTTTGGGACGTTAAACCCCAATAACCAAACCTTATCTCTTATTAACTGTTCATTTGTCAATTTCTATGATCTTTTAGGTCTAGGACCTGATTCACACAGTTATGAACACACATAAGCAGACAGGGAGGTAGGCAGTAGGGTATGCTTGTATGTTTTCTTTTTGTTAAGGAGCAGTTGGTGTATAAAAGCAAGTGGTCATGTGATCTTTCAATAAAACGCTTAGTTGTTAGTAGTGCTGTGTTGCGACCACAATGGTGTGTTGTGTTTTTCTGCACTGACCATTCCAGCTAAGTGTGCACCAATTGGCCCCAGTAGGAATGGTCTAGTAAGAGTGTCCTATCTCCTCCCTCTGCCACTAGATGTCTAGCACTCATTTTTTTTTTGTGTCGCAGATTCTTGCTGCCTTATTGTTCTGATTAATATTAAACGCTGCAATTTGAACACGCTGTTTTGAACTTATGTTCAGTGTGTAGTGGCTGTTATCAGAATCAGGTACTCATGAAAAACTGTTGCACCAAACTGCTCTTGTGTCATCGTGTTTTTATTTTATGCTGACTTTTTTTTTCTATTTGTTGCACAGGTGGTTAGCTTCAACAGGCATCCTGTGACCATCACAATTGTTGCGAGCAGTTCAGCAAACACTGGTACGTGATCACACCACTTGTCGTAGCTTTACTGCAGTGCCAGTACAGTACAGGTGCAGTCAAAAGTAAATGGAAGGCAATATTCACGAAAAAATTTAATCATTGGCCCCCCCCCAATTCATGCATCCTTGAATACATATGTGCAGCCTGATTGTGATTTTGCGAATTGCTCTGTGCACCAACAAGCATGGACCACTATGCTGTAGATTTAAAGAAATTAAATTTTTTTGACAAAGTTGCCTTCCATTTACTTTTGACTGCACCTGTACATGGTGCCTTGGGAGCCACTGGTGCTGGCATTGCAGGTACTGCTGTCATTTTACTATATGTTATCTGCTACACTCCAAGGAGGACTAGTACTAGCAGTTTTGTTGATTTGCTTCCGTACCTGGTACTGGTGTGCATATAATACAGTGCTCTCAAGTTTGACATTCTGCTTTTAATGCCTTAGAGAGAGCCATGCGGCTAACGTGTGCTGTTTGCTTCCTGAGAATTTTTCTGCTTTCAAGTTAGTCGCATGGTCCAGGAGTTATACCACAACTTCATTGCTCATTTATAAAGCCTTGTTGATAGTTACAAGAGAAGTGCAGAAAAACGTATTAGTTAACTAACATTAGTTAACTAACATTAAACTAACGCTGGGATGGGAGCTGTTACGGAAACGCCGTACCAACTCCCGGTTAGAAATGCTGTATAAAATCTTTCACCGAAAAATAAAAATAGATAAAGAAAATTATTTACTTCCACCGCATTTCAGGTCAAACAGACTTGACCATGGGTGGAAGATTAGAGAAATTAAATGCAAAACTAACACTTATCAAAACGCATTTTTCCCATCTACCATTCATGACTGGAATTGCCTACCCCATGAAATTGTTGAGTGCCGTTCAGAGTCTATGTTCCGCGCGTTGCTGTCGGATGTATGAGTGCGCAGTTGGCTTTCTTTCTTTTTTTTCTTTTTCGTCATGTCTTTTTGTTGTTTCATATTTCATTCATTTTGTACTTGCTGTGTCATGCCTTGTTGTATTGCTTTTTTTTTCTTCCTCTTTTTTTTCCGGCCTAATCTCCTGTTATGTATCCTCATCCCCCCTGCAATAATGTTTTCGGGCGCTGCAGGTATTTCCAATAAATAAATAAATAAATAAATAAATCCCAGGAAATGTATGATCTAAACCGCTTCATTTTGAAAAATGTTAACTGCTGAATGAACTCCAAAGGCATTCATTGACAATTTCACTTCTTAAAAATGTCGATTAGCATTTCTTGGCACAAGGGCTAAACAGCTCTTTTTGTAGTGCCCGCAGAATTTGGTCCACATTTGCGTTGTCTGAAGCACGGAAGGAACTTCACAACACACTCGGTCCCTAGGAGGAAATGGCTAGAGTAGCCAAGTTCATTTTTCGAATGCTTTGCCCCCCTTGCATCTAAGCAGCATGGGGAAGCTGCTGCAGTGGCTGGCTGTCGCGGTGTTCTTGATTTTCATGCTGCCTTCCCCAGACTCAGCCCGTTCGTTTTTAAGTGCATCTTTGTAGTTCTCAAATGCTTAGCCCCCTAACACTTCGGCTCTGCAAAGGAGCCTGAGCGTTTCTCCTCTTCATGTCATGTCCCTGCAGGAATGGCCCCCTTCCTAGGTTAGCGCATTTTTTTTTGGGTGTGTGCTTTTCGCCCTTTTGCATCTAGGTACTGCAGCGAAGCCACTACGGTAGGGGATTACCGGTGCATTTCGGCTCGTTTTGTCGTGCCACTTCAAGTTCAGTCCACTTGTTTGTTTGGAAACAAATGTTTGGAAACGTGTGTTTGGAAACGTGTGTTTGGAAACGTGTGTTTGGAAACGTGTGTTTGGAAACGTGTGTTTGGAAACGTGTGTTTGGAAACGTGTGTTTGGAAACGTGTGTTTACAAACGTGTGTTTACAAACGTGTGTTTACAAACGTGTGTTTACAAACGTGTGTTTACAAACGTGTGTTTGCAAACGTGTGTTTGCAAACGTGTGTTTGCAAACGTGTGTTTGCAAACGCGTGTTTGGTCACTAAATGTGCTGACCTGTTTGACCTGCCACCGCCATGTGCTGCAGTCGTTTGTGGGGAAGCCTATCTCTCCGACGTTCGGTGCTCAGTTTTTTGTGGCCTCAGCAATCGCCGAGAGTGGCTTGAAAATGGTTCTTAAACTATGAAAAAGGTCTCTCTATGAAAAAGGGCATTATGTGCAAAGCATGTGATCCTCATGCTCTTCAAATAAAAATTAAGAATAAAACTTAGGTGGCCGATTTCCTGAAAGTGTCTCAGCTTCAATTATATGACATAAAACTAAGAGGTCTTCAATTGTATGGCAACGAACATAATAGTGTAGCACACCTTCATAGTACGCTCAGACATTTACAGCATTGTTTTCCAGTGTTAGAAATTTGTAAACGGAACTATTAGCCTATATTATTAGTATTGTCTCTTAGAGCTTGAGAAACTAAAAACTGCATGCTACACAGTCTTCTTAATCAGTTTTATTTCTCCAGAGTGCTTCAAATTGTAAATGGTAGTGTTCCAAAAATTGCTCTCAAATGCAATTTATCATAATGTCGCTGCTTGTTGCAACGTTCCTGTACTTGGTTCTTATGGTCAAACATAATTGCGCTTTTGAAATGACGGGACAAAACAGACGACACAAACTCTCGTGCGCACAAGAGTTTGTGTCGTCCCTGTTTTGTCCCATCTTTTCAAAAGCGCAATTATGTTTGACCATGTTAACTACCAACTAGCCCAATTTGAAACCCTCTTGGTTCTTAGTTTACATCCCTCTGTGCCTGTATGTGACATTCTAAGGTGACCTTGTCCACTGCCCATGACAAGCAGTTAGCTGGGTCTTCTGTTTGATAAGAAGCTAAGCACATTTTGTGCAACACAAAAATATACTGCAGGGAGTACAGCCTTTGTCAAAAGGATGCAGCCCAAGGGTTTAGTTACTAAGCAGTGTGTGGTTGGGGCCTCTAGCACGCTTGGAAGTCCTAAGCTTCGAAGAAGTGAGGACAAGAGCTCCGCTAGGCTTCAAAAGATTTGAAATGCTGACGGTGCGAAATGGGCCTCACTGCACTGCCCCAAAGTCAAACCCTTTGGACTGTATATTTTTGACAAAGGCTGTACATGTGTAAAAGCATCTTGCCTGAAGACTCAGAACTGCATCTTTGGGCAGCAGCTGATTGCCGTAGCTACAGTTCAACAGACATGGACAAAGCAAAGAATATGCAATGCTGTGCTTACTGACAACAAAAATCTTTATTGGCAGGGTAGCCAGTATATATGCCATATTGGTGACCAACAATAGCTGTGTTATCCAAGCTGACAAGCTGAGAGAAGAGAGTTGCTTTGTATCGCCGTGCCCTGCTATTGCAGCGTCCTTGTGTCTAGTTTGTTTGTGCATCTTGCTATGTCTTTGTGTACACCTTGTCTTATTTTGTGTGGCCTGTTTCTTACATTTGTTTAACTGCTGATATTTTTCCTTTTGTTTTTCATTTTTCTAGGCATGATACTCAACCTTGAAGAGGAGCTGAACACTGTTTCACAAACCCTAAAGAGTGTTGTTGAAGCTTCTTAACCAATGTAAGCAGGTAAGATCATAAGGTTGCAGTGGTCGGAAAAAAAGTGTGCCTACCGTAATATCCCCCCCCCCCCCCCCCCCTCTCCGCTTCTTGAAGTTCATAGAAAAAGTGAGGCGCACCATGTCTCGGGGACCAAATGAAAAAAAAATATTGGAAAAAGCTAGAAAATATGCATTTTTTTTTGTTTGCATCTAGCTTGGCTTGACTAGAGATACTCAAATTTAATCACAAAATGCAGATAAGGAAGCGATTTGTAAGCAAACAGAACTGGAGAGCTCGTCGTCGGTCATGGTGGCGTGCATGCGTGCATGTCTGCTTGCTTTATGTACTCAGTGGTGGCTGACTGGGTGTCTGGGAAGCGTGGATGACACACCACTCGACCTAAATCGAGCATGACGAACACATGGCTTTCGTGGAAGAACTGGAAGAAAACATTCGTGTTTGGTGTGCGAGAAAACCTTTAGTATGTACTCGGTGTCCTCGTCAAAACCATCAGAGGAAACATCGCTTTCCGAATGAAAAGGTATTCTGAGGGTTTCGTTGTCCAAACCCCTCTTGGTGTTCCGGCTCCAGTGCTGAAGCTGTAGCTTCATTTGCAGCCGCCAGTCGCTTGTTCAACTCGCCATCTTCCGAGCTGCCGCGGGCAGTGGAGAGACCGTACTGCTTGAAAGACCGATGGACAATTCTTTGGAAATAGCAGCCTAAGCCTCTGCCACAAAGTTAATCACGTCTTGTCTGGAGGGCTTCCTGAGGTTCCTGTTAGGCGTGGTTGCTGACTGCTCATGAAGTTGGCCCATATGTATTGCCGATGGGCCTTAAAAGCCCTTGATCTAGGACACATGTGCAGGCTGCACGACTGACATGCATCCGCCTGGTATGAACACGATGTCGATGTCCACCTCGTTTAGGGCCTTCCGGATTACTTCTGTCTTGTGAATGGATGCCTGGTCCAGCACAAGAAGGTGCCGGACGTCGTCCTTGTTTAGCCCCCAGACTTTGGTGACCCATTGGGTCAGCACAGAAGACGTCATCCAGCCATTTTTTGAGCACGTCACTGGAACGTTTTCTGCAATCAGTGTAATTGTCGATTAAGGATTGTAGCATCATAAGCTTTGCCATCTCTCTCTACACTACAAAATTTAGGTAAATAACTTAAAAGTAAGAAAGAAGTGCAATACCTGGATGCTGGACTTGTTTACCGGGTTGTTGGTTTTAGTGGCAGGGGCATCCATCCCCACCATCGTTTGGCACATGTTTTCTGTGCTGAAGTTGCTGTACTCATTCTGACGCTGAAATGTATGCACAGCACTCCGGAAGGTGGCGATCTCCTCTGTGTAGTCTGCCAGAAGCTTTTGGCTGTCGCTGGTGGCAGCACGCAGTGAAACGTTGCACCGCTTCTTCCATCAGGAGAGGGGCCCATCTCCCTGGCAAGCTGCCTCGCATGCTTTCGGAGGCTCCAGTTGCTCACCGCTCACGCCGCTGCTCTTTCTGTTGTAAGGAAATCCATCAGTTCCATGTTGACTTCTTCACTGAAGATTGCACAGCTGCTGTTAATGGTGCGTCTATACTTACCGTATAAACGTGTGTAAGGGCCGCACTTTTTTTTCGAGATTCGGGGGCCAATTTTCGGGGTGCGGCCCATACACGCGACGTACGAAAAAAAAAAAAAATTTTAAGCAAAAACACCAATCAGGGAATGAGCGGCATTTATTCTACGTTCAATCGTCACTCGCGGAGTATTTCGACTCTGAGCTGGTGCTGTGCTCTGGTGCACGCTCATCCCAAAGAAGCCGTGCAGCATGTCCGCTGTCAACGCATAGCCGTTGCTCCGCATTTTCATCACATAGCAGAGCAGCTCTTCTTACAGTTCGGGAAACTTGCACGGCTCGCCTCGGAAAGCGCGCTTTTTGCAGCTTGTGTTTCTCAATGCACCCTTTTGATAGCACTATCATCGGACGCACTTCCTGGCCATGTCGCATTCCCTGTCCAAAGCGCGCTTTTTGCAGCTTGTGTTTCTCAATGCCCCCTTTTGATAGCACGATCATCGGACGCACTTCCCGGCCACGTCGCATTCCCTGTCCAAAGCGCGCTTTTTGCAGCTTGTGTTTCTCAATGCCCCCTTTTGATAGCACGATCATCGGACGCACTTCCCGGCCACGTTGCATTCCCTGTCCGCCGCACGCTTGCCGCGTTCGAGAGCTAACTCCCAGCCGTGTAGCTGATAACGTGCTTGCCCATCGTGCTAAAACTACTTGGCGGCAGCACGCGAAAGCCACAACTACGGAGAACGCGCCAACACGCCATAAAAGGCTGGAGCTGGCAATACTGATGCCGATGTAGATAGCAGTAAGACGCGGGGGGGGGGGGGGGGATTGACGATGATGATGATGGCTGTGGCCTCGCGCGCCATCCATGGACGGTTTTTGGAAGCTCTTGTGCGCGTGCTTGGCCTCTACGATCAAGCGCACCATTGTTCGCAGCCGGAGCCGATCGCGGAGGCCACAGCGCGTGCATTTAGAAGGCTATACCCGCCTGGGTCATGGAAAGTTCGGGTGCGGCCCTTACACGGAGTTATTTTTTTTTTAAACATTTCCTTCGGGAAAACGGGGTGCGGCCCATACACGGGTGTGGCCCTTACACACGTTTATACGGTACTCCTATGCCACTCTTGCAGCAGCGCTTCGAACTTAACGTCTCACTCCCGCACAGGCTTGCGGTCCACGTTGAAATGACGTGCGGTTGCACTCATGTTTGTTCCATGGTTCTGGTGCCATTCGATGACCTCCACTTTCTTCTTCACTGTGTAGCTGTCCCTCATCTCCTATAAAAAGGCAGCAGCACCACTGGCAGCGACAGAGACAGTGGGAATACGGACTGCAAAACTGTAGACCCCTTCGAAAGTGCACACCACTGCAACTAGTCCTGACATCATTATGCAGGGGTCGACCGGCAATCGAATTGCGGTAATGTCTGTATCAGAGCTGCATATCACGGTACAAAGAGATAGCGACCTCCTGTTCTGTATCGGATGCAAACAGACTTCCTTGCGTTTGCGAACAAAAGAATGCTTACTTTCGTTATCTCAATTGTTTTTCTTCTGTACGTCCTTCTTTCAGCCTTGTGGTCATGAAAATTTGGGAGGATGCAGGAACAAAACAGTTTGTCTCCTCTTTATTTTATTTGTACTTTTTTTTTTGTGGTCACGATGTTTGGGAGGGTATTTTTCGCAAATTTCGAGGCTCTTGGTTTACGTTTTTTAGGGGCAAGTGATGACTCGGTGGTTTTCACAGTATCAATATTTTGCCTAAACGGAGGATGGCGGATGACTCGGGATATTATGGTAGTCATTTTGATGTGGTTCTGAACTCTTATTTTTGGGGCAACGCTCCGCTCCGAAGGAGCTGTAGTCGCATGTGTTGTACTGGTCTTCACAACGTTGACATCATGGTTTTAGCAGATAGCGGAAATGAAATTCCCAGTTCACTCTACAGCTCAGGTGGATGATGTCCCATTACTGCTGTGCAGCAAGTCCAAACCATATATCCTGTTTTCCTTTCACACACTATATTTATTGGGGCTTTCAACAAGAAAGAAGCCACTGTGACAGTATGCATACGTTGGGCTACTATCAGATTTGATCTCTTCTTTATTGATTTTTTCTTTTTGCCAATCGGAACATAACACACCTGCTTCTAAAAGCTGCCAATGAACATTGGCAGTTTCAATGTCAAGCTTTGGTTTTGTTCACAAAACAAAGTTTTCATGCGAAGGCGCAGCAGCACAGCATCATGGTCACTGTTCTAGCAGCTGTTATCGCTAAATACTCAATACGTTTGAATATGTTTGTCACAGTCGGCTTGCGCATAAAGTATTCAAATCGCATAGGCACGGGAATGGTGATTGGCACGGGCCGGAGAGAAAAAAAAAGTAAAAAAGCTTGGGAAACGCTTCCTCTGTCAGAAAAAAAAATTAAAATTAACAGTCGATCAATGCAATTAATGCAGAGGAGACTGCTTTAGTATGTGGGCTCCTGATTGTGTAGCGCTTTGTGTTGACAAACTGAGTTCATTTGCACTAGCCTGAGTCGCTTTGGAACGTTAAACCCCATAAGCCATAAACCATGATGACAATTTCTTTGTTACCCTGCTCCGGTGCTTTAAATCTCCCGTCATTCCGTGCGACTTTTTTTGAGGGGTACTTTTTGGGTTCCGAGTGCCCGCATGCTCATTCATTTCGAAGAGGTCTCCCAAAATAGGCCACACATTCAAACTTGGGCTTGCACGTGCAAGTGCCAAGTGTTCTTGTGTTTGGATAATTTGTGCACTGATGAAAGTTAATGAGAGGCCGGCAGTTTAACATGTGGGGTGTAAGGCTGTGGCGATGGCTGAATGGTCTAAAGCAGCAGCAAGCGAAGCTGATTTGTTCGTGCCGCCGTGAGTTCGAATCCCACTCGAGGCTGTAAGTGTGACAAGTTTGGCTAGCCACCGCAATGCATGCAGGTAGGGCGACTAAGACTGTTATCAATATAATGGAGATTGTGCAGAGGGAAAAGGGGGTGGATTCTTGGATGGTTTGTGTGTCTGTGGTCAACAATGCAATCAAGCGCCTGCAGAATGACTGCATTTCACCTTTCAGAATTGAATGACACGAGGCGTGTCCGCACCGCACTGTTGTTACAACTTGAGACAAGTAGCACCTTTGTGTCCTCTTTTGCTTGTTACCAAATAGCTAGATGCATCGTACACCGTTGTAAAAGCTATGGCATGCATTGACAGCATAATCTGTTCAGCTCCTGTGTGCTGACAGGGCCAACACAGCTGCAACAGACGCACCCATTGAGTATGTGCAGTGCTGTAACCACGAAACAGCATTTGTTTTAGAAGGCACTGCCTGGTACACTAGTGCAAGAAAAAGTGATAAATGGCTTGTGCTTTGTTTGTGCATTTTTTGTGCAAAGGAAAAGTGTTGTTTTAATTAGTTTAGGCATCAATTTTAGCTGAGGTAGACTGAAGACAAAAACCTTAGTGCAGTAACCCTTTAAGACGAGGAAATTCACAAGTGAACTAAACTTGGGTAAAAATGATTTTGCAGTTTCTTGAAAGCTGGAAAAGAGGAGGATCAGGCTTATTCTGTCAAGGTAAGTAGGTGAGGGTGATTTTTTTTAAAGGTTCAGAGTTTTCCGTCTTGTTCGCTCTTTTCTTAACTCACCAAGGTAATGTGTAAAAAAAAATGAATTTGAAGTGCTTATCATTTGTTTATTTTCATCTGCAATGTGACGTAGTTCCCAGGACAGAAAATTTGATCAATCAGGCAAGAAAATTGGAGTTAGGCCAGCTGTAACTGAGGCTTATTGGGCAGTAACAGATCATTTGCATTTTTACTTTGCCTGCTGTAGAGGTTGGGGGGGGGTTAAGGAAAATAGTAGCATATTCAGGCACCAGCCATGGTGGCAAAGTGGCTACAGTGTTTGGCTGCTGAACCCAAGGACATTGGATTGAACCCAGCTGTGGCAGCTGCATTTCGATGGAGAGGAAATGTGAAAATGTCCATACACGGCACAATTTCAGTGCATTTAAAAGGGCTCTGAAAGGGACTTTAGATAAAGTTGTGGTACAGCTGGGTTGTTAAAGGATGCCACTTCACGAATATCCTCCAGCAAGAATTTTTTTAATGCGCTTCATAGTACCGTGAAATTCCGAACACGCGCCCCTGCCCATGCAAGGGCCCCCCCCTAACTTCACTGTTACTTTCACATTTCTGCGCCATTCCGGGTAAGGGCTCTTCTCCCCCCCTGCCTGCTCCGCGTCCTTATCACGCATCACACCTAGGCAACACTGGCCTACCCCATGCAGTCCAAGAATCCAATCCAATCTAATCCTGCTTTTCAAGCCATTCGCATGCCCATTCGTCACGTGCCATTTGTCTTGTTTTGCCGCCGCGGTGGCTCAGTGGCTATGGCGCTTGGCTGCTGTCCCGAAAGACGCGGGTTCGATCCCGGCCGCGGCGGCTAGAATTTCTTTGGAGGAGAAATTCTAGAGGCCCGTGTCCTGTGCGACGTCAGTGCACGTTAAAGAACCCCAGGTGGTCGAAATTTCCGGAGCCCTCCACTACGGCGTCTCTCATAGCCTTAGTCGCTTTGGGACGTTAAACCCCATAAACCAAACCAATTTGTCTTGTTTTGGTGCTGTCAATTCGGTAATGCATTCGTGCACAGTGGGGAAGAGACTTGTGGTCATAAAATGGCATCGGGAAAGTGGAAGAAACGTTCACCAAACGTCTCAAGACTTCAAGTTCGACTGGAAACGGATATAGGAATGGGGCAAGAATTTCGAGAAGTTGCTACAGCAAAACTATGGGAAGGCAAAACTTCGAACAAAGTTGAGTAACGGCGCGCCGGTGTTTAGTGAATACGTGGACGATGCGCTCTTTTCGCGTTCTTCGAGCGGGAAAGAACGTCAGGACGGTTTAAATCCATGTGCACTACGTTTTCTTTTTTTTTCTGGCGGGAAAATGTCGCCGCCATCTTGAATTTCAGCGCTGTTCCAGGGTAGCGCCCTTCCCCCCCTTCTTACTTTGCCAGTAATTTATACTTGCGGGGGTGGGGTCACTTCCTCGGAATTTTACAGTAGCTGTGTTATCAGCAGACAAAATTAAAATTTCAGCGTCTTCACGCCTTCCCCTCTTCTCTCGTCACTTTTTGCACGCTGAAAGGTCAGCACTCATTCATCGGCCCCATCACCGACGCATGTGGGCATTGCTTCCTGATCGCCGGAGCCATCGTAGCTGTGTGACGTCAGAAAGAATTAACAGCCATCTGTTAACTGGCATATGCAGGAGTGCGAAATGGAGGAGGGCGCGAGCATGAGTCACTGGAAAGGGCTTGCCAATTTTCGCGCATGATTGCGTATTCTCTGCTGCATGTAGAAGTGTTATTTTGTTCAGGTGTCCATGACAATACAATGCAGTGATTGAGCTAGCTTGTGTAGAGTCTGCATCACCCTTGTGTAGAATGCTCAGTCAGCGTGCACCACTCGACAAAAACTGAAATACAGTACAGCAGGCTATAATTTTCGGCTTGTTTTTTTGCCCATGTGGCTTCTAGGTCTGTGGTGCTATTTTCACGTGAGCATTTTCTTTGCAGCCCAAAAGCTGCAGTGAGGTGGCATCTTGTTTGCAGGGCAGTGCACCTCTCGAGCGCTATACACAAGGCTGACGCAGAGTGTACTTGCCTCAGACGTTTCAGAGCCCTTTTAAAGAACACCAGGTGCTTAAAATGAATCTAAATCCCTCCCTTGTGCTGTCTGTCTCTGAATGGCTCTTGTTTTACTTTGGGATGTCAAATTGCACTTTTGAATACTTTCAGGCACTGATTATACAGAGAATGTGTGCCAAGAATACTAGTAAAAAGTTTAATACAATATATTCATAGTTGGAAATAAGAACTATTTTCATTTTTTATGGAATGTCCAAATTTTTTTCAGGTGTGGTTCTCCAGACATAAAGCCACAACATTGCCAGGTCTCACACGCACAGAAAAAATTTTAAGTTTGTTTGTAATAAAGCATATTTATTCAGCATGCCACTTGTGTCATGTTATGTATTATAAAGTTCATTGAAGATTTTAACAAAAGCGTACACCCAAGGTGACCCGCTGTGGTGGCTCAATGCCTTTGGCGTTCGGTTGCTGATCCCAAGGTCGCAGGTTCGAACCCGGTCACGGCAGCCCTATTTCGATGGAGGTGGAATACGAAATTAGTGTACTGTGTGATGTCAGCACTCGTTACCGTAAAATATGGACTCATGCTAGGAAAAGTGTACGAGTGATCTTAACTCCATCACTGGTCGCCGTGCTTAATAAATTTTTAAGCTAGCATCATTAATACTGAATATATTAAAAATGACTCCTCTCCTGTCTCAGCTCATACACATGCAGACGTGCCAGAAAAATATAAAAAATCAGTATAGCTAAGCTTGCTGGCTTAGCACATTATTCAGTGAAAGCTAGTTAGAATCACCGGTGTTTCCAGCAGGTAAGGTAGATCTGGCGCAGGCATGCAACGAAGAGGGTAGCGCTGGCAGAAGCATATTTAGACATTTCATGCATGCGACGAGCCAACCTGACGCACTTGTAGATACTTTGTTTTTCTATTTCGCACAGGTTTAGCAACTGAGCATTGGCCCGTTTGTTTCGAGCACATTTAGGTACTTTGGTTGGCCTCTGGGTCACATTCCACGACAAACGTCCCGGATATTGCGCTCTACCATATTTCCTATTTGTTCAAAAAGATTCCTGGAAACTTGTCAGAACTTGCTTAATGTTAGTCTAAGATATTTTTGCTGACAAAAAATGTATTTGTTACACAAAATCTCTTCGAGCTACGAATTGAGCATCCCACAGCACAAAAGGAACCCATTCCTCACCAACCAGCTGCGTAGCAGAACTCTAAAATCAACATTGAAAGAAAATGCAGCCGCAGGCCTACGAACGCGGTTTCCGCGCGGCGTAAATGTGGCGACCACTTCGTTCCCTGACAATCTAGTTCATTATACATACCATAGACTATACCATTGCCTCCACTATACCTGATCCTGGATCCATGCGCTGTTGCCGAGCGGTGCTCCTCTGAGGCTGTTGATTGGCTTTCCGCGTGGCGCACGTAACTCGAAGTGGGATGTGCGGCGAGAGCAAGGAAAGCCCGAACTCTTGGAACATGGATCGGCTCTATGACCCCCTACTGAGCCCCTGCTTCCTTCCTAGATTATCCTTATTCCATGAACTGATAGCCTCAGGGTCGGGAGGGCCCCTTAAAAAGGGAGAACCAGGCCAGGGCTGACCACCCTGCTCCCGGGAGGAGTCTAGGCACGACCCGCCAGACGATCTGAAGGAGAGCCGGCACAGCCAGCGAGTCGTAGAAATGTGCGTTGCCGAGGTAACCGCGTACGATGTGCGTGTAGCCCGCCCGTTATATACCTTGCAAATAGTCTGTGTGATTTACCCTACGCCTCTAAATTATCGTAGATATAACTTTGCCGAAGCAGGACACGCCACCCACTGCTTCCTCGTTCGAATAGACAATCCCACTGTTGGTGGCAACAAAACAGACGTAACGCCGTGTTCGCATATAGGGACAAGTGTTCTTCCATTTTGGCCGTCGTGCAGCTATTTGCATGGTGCTCGGATGGAAAACCTCGGGCGTGACGGACATTGCAAGCTGCGAATGTTGATGTTAAAAGCATTCCTGCGTTAAAAATAGGAACTTCTCAAGATTTAAGTGTAGTCGAAAATTAAAAAAAAAAAAAAATCGGGGACGATCAATTAGATTCATGTGGGGGAAATGCGATAGCGTGCTTCTTTCATTCGCCAATATGGTCCTGTTCTGGTTTTATTCGAATTCTGAGTTCATTGTCTTTCACTGCAGAATCTATTCTAATTCTCAATCTGTTCCAATTCCGACTTCGCAGTTACGCAGAATGTGTCGCATTCATAATCGCGGCAAGTCCGCGTACCAATACCAGCGCAGCGGTTAAGCGATGCACTACTGCACTGGCAGGTGGCTGTTTCAAACACAGCCACCGTGGTGAGGCGTGAGACCCCAGGTTGATCTTCCCGAGCAATGCGAGGAGGAATAACCGCATTTTTGCGCAGATTGCGTTCAGATTCTATTTGCATGGGAGGCTGTTTATTTTTTTGCAGGTAGTCCTGCTGTTGTGTGTCCTTTTCTTCTAAGTCATTTTCATTTTTGCTGAGTCATTCTTCGTTCGGCCTCGACGTCTCCCTCCGGTCCTTTACAAGTGGAGAGGGTTGCGGTTGAGAGGAGGTAGGTGGAAAGAGGCAAATATCCCTGGTGGCTTCAAACAGGCGCGCCGCCGACCCCGCCGGACACCTGATGCTATCACATTAAAACATATGACTAGAACAGACATAAAAACTAAAAAAGAAAACATGAGGGCCAAATTCCACCCCCAGATTTACCCATGGTCAAGCTAAATGCTATGAGGTGCGCCAGCACATTTGCCCTTGTTTATAATTGTGTATATTTTTATAGCTTTTTATCAGCCTGAAAATTCTAGTTGCACCTAAATGTTCTTGCAGCCATTCTTCGGCTTTCCTCTTGCGGTAAGCCGCCTAGAGCTGCTCGTTGCGATTCGAGTTGTACCTTTTGTTGGGCGGTCTCTGGAGCCACTTGTCTCTCTGCTGCATGTTCCGGCGTCTTCATTCGCATCTCCTTTCTCGCTCTTCATCTGTTTCCGCGTTTCGTTTAGCAAGGCTAACTGTCTTCGCCGTTGTGCTCCGGCTTGCCGCCTCGCTGTATCCACTGGATCGGTTGACGCACGTTGGCGCTCTCCCCGTTTGCATTGTTCAGATCGCCGTGCACGTCGTTCGGCTTCCGAATCTTTCTAAGGACCGGCTTCATCCATGATTTGTTGTTGTCGTTGGCCTAATTACAAAAGATGGTACATACCCCCACTGCACACGTTCCTCCGGCGACTTCCTTCGCCTGTTCTTTCTGGCATTCGCATGTGCACGCAACCGCATTTCTCATTCACGCCCTCTCTCTACTCGGCTGCAGCAGCTGGCGCGACGTTCTTCCGAGCTTACCCGAGCTTCCTCCCATTGGCTGCAGTTGGCAAAGGACGGGATTGATTGGAGAGACATGCAAGAGGCCTCTGCCCTGCAGTGGGCGTAGTCAGGCTGATGATGGTGATGATGGCATTCCGAGCTTACCGGAGTTACTGCGAGGCTTCATCCGCACATCGCTTTTTCGCTATAGTGCCCTATCTAGTGATAGTTCACTAAAACGCCTCAAAGCGGGAAGGCATACATTCATGCCACAGCCACATGGGTGGCAGCTGAGAGAAAGTCAAGACATTCATTTGCGATCGGTTAAAAATAAACTAGAAGCAAAATTTTCGTACAGTTTTCAGTTTCATGACTGCATTGGATACGAGCCGGAAAATTTCAGTGAAAACTAAGAAGACGAACGTAGAGCTAATTTCAAGCATTCTACTATTTTACTTAGCTTTTTTTTCCCGCTTTTTTTTTTCCTTGGCATTCACCACCGTCCAATCCCCCCGCGTGGGTATGTGCCATTTTCATATGGTGAAGAAGAAGAAGAAGAACGAATCTGGCCGTGGGTATGCGCCATTAAGCCTGAGGACATCATCACCGTGATCACGCTTCACAGGCTGCGATTTAGGAACCCTTCAAGCTAGGCTAAGATGCACAAACGCGCAGCGCCACTGAGTGGTTCAGAAGGCGCGGCACGAGCACATTCTGAGGTCTTCCGGGATGTTATCTTCGACCAACTCAGTCGTGAGCGGCCGTGCCGGTTATGGTCTTCGGCGGCCGAACCTACCGCCGTGGACGTGATCGGCCAGCGAATCCAGGGATTCGTCGTCGAGGCAGGGGAGCGGCGCGACTTGAATATCCACGCCCGCATCCTGCTACTCGGTGGGCCACCGTACAAGTGTGGTTTCTTCAGTCAGCTGGTCAAGTGTACGACATTCTTGGCGGCCGGACCACGCGGCGAGCGCCAGGTAATTACCTTCGCAGGCCGAATGCCCTTGGTACCAAGCCTCTACAATAACGCAAATTCGAGCCACGGCGTGCCGAAGCACTGGACCGGGAGATGGTCTCTGGCCTTTCTGCGCGGTATTGTGGACACCACCGAGCATCGAAAGCAGGGAGTGGAACCAGAGGAGCGCGGCGTGACCAAGATCCAAGCCCGCAAAGTGGAACTCGCAGGTGCGCCATTTTGGGGCGGCTTCTTCCACTTCCTGCTCAAGTTTAAAACCTGCGAGAGCCTGACAGTAGCTGCTGCAGACCGGATGCGAGTGGTACCGAACCGCCACGAGAACGGCAAGGCGCACCTGGGCCTGCTGAGCTCTTGGATTCGGCGGTGCCGTCTTCGTTATGCGGGCGCCATTTAGGTTGTCTTCAAGCACTGGATTCGTGGACTTCGTCGTGCCAGAGGAGTACGGTGGCAGCAATATCCGCGCCCGTATGGTGGCGATGGACAGCGAGCCGTACGAGGGCGGCTTCTTCTACTTCCTGCTCAAGTGTACGCCACTCTTTGCGTTCAAAGAGATCAAATATATCTACGGTGACAGGGCGATTGCGCTTTCTCCGGAATATTTACGAGGAATCTGGATGGGGAATTCGTTATATGCCCCAAAATAAAGATGTTAAGTACAAAACAGGAACATTGCTGTCCACGTGTTTTGTTGTTAGACTAGGCTGTCGCCTCCTGCCTTGCGTGGTCTCTTGTCCCTATTTGTGGCAACTGGCCCACTTTGTTGGATTTCCATTTAACAAGGCTCTTTCCATCTTTTCATCGCTCTTATGAAATATTTTAGATTAACTTGAACCACACAAAGCGGGCGACATCTGCATTCATGCATTCATTGATCTTGTGGCGGAGCACAGTGTCGTTCTGGCTGCTGTTTTGGATCTCTACAGCTACCATGGGTCTACTTATAACGTTTCAGCCCCATGTTCTCTAATGCTGAGGATCCTCTGTGCGCTGCCTTTGCACATAGAACAGCTTTTGATTCTATCCCCCTTTACATTTGTTATGTTGCATAGGTCGGCGGATTCATTCATGAGTCGACTCACTCGGGCTCGTTTCAGATCATGATCTGCGTCGTGAGTGAACCCAGACTCACATTCAGTTCATGATCTGAGTCGTGAGTGAGTCCGGACTCACGTTCAGATCATGATTCGAGTAGTGAGTGGGGGTTTACATTCAGATCATGATCTGAGTCGTGGTGAGAGTGGGCTCACATTCAGATCGAATGTGAGGCCTCCTGGTCAGTCCGGTAGTCTGGGCCTATAAAATCGAACAAGCCCATGATGTGAGGTTGAACAATCCCATGATCCCAAGCGAATCTATGATGCCGATTGGGCACGAGTTTGTAACGTTCATAAACTCGAGTTTCCTGAGCACTCGTAATACGAATACACTTTTGTTCGAGATAATGATGTAGAACAATTTCATTGTTTCGTGATATGTAATCTTTGTGGTTGCTGCACTCTAGAACATTACTGAGAGGCGAGAAAAGTTGACTAGTCGCCATGATTCGTCTCGTTGGATATTAGCTGTGGCTTGCTGTATCGTGGTTGCTGTAGTTTTTTCTTTTGCTGTGTTTTAATTGGTTGCAAAGCACATGCAGCGGCCTTAGATCTTTACTTCCCACGAGCGGCAACTACAAGCTTCTCAGCCAGGCCTGGTGACAGGCTAGCTGCAGTTAAGAGCTCATCGCATCACCGTGTTTTTAACAACTTTTTTTTCTTGCACTTTAGGCGCGTAACTTAGGCCATTGGGCGTCCGATGTGTGAGCTTATAGTAGACCTGCGCCAAGGTGAGCCTGGGTGAGTAATGAGTTGAAATGCGCGAGTGGACCCGAATGAGTGAGCGCAGATGAGCCGTGAGTCGAAATGAGCGAGTACAGATGAGTCACGAGTCAAAATAAATGACTCCAGGTGAGTCGAAATTAGTGAGCCGAGATGAGTCGCGAGTCGAAATGAGCGAGTGCGAATGAGTCACGGCCCTAAGCAGTCGCGCAGAAAGCGGTGAATGACGCTATATTGCCTAATGACGCTTTCCACCTCACATGAGCTGCCAAAAATAGCCGCCAGGTTTCGACATCATCGACCAGAAACGAGCATTTTGGAGCGTATTAAACTGTTTACTACATATTCGCGTTCAGACCAAGCGTTTAGGCACCATCGTATTTCACAATGGCCAAGCGAGGAATGAAAACTGCATCCTTACAGTGCGCCGCAGAGCAGTTCAAACGAGGTGCAGTAGTCATGACACTGCGTTCGCTGTGACTGTCCAGAATGATGGAAGTGGCGACGAAAATATTATAGTACTACCGTGAATGCGGGCAGTAACTGCAGGTGGTACGAGCCCTCGAAATAAAGCCTTTCATTATGAACTGCGTTAGAAATGTGTACGTGCGTATTTTCTGCTTGTCCACCTACTCTCGAAGACGCTATGGTGCGCTAATTTTTTGCGCCTGTATTGCGCGGGAGGCGCGAGCTAGGCGGCGCAAAAGACGAAGAGGTTGAACGCACGAGGTGTGCGTGTCAGCTTGCTCGAGCCCCAGCCGCTGTTACGACGCCATCGAAGCACCAGTGCTCCAGTCCGTCAAAATTGCTGCCGTCTCTGCGTCACAGCGGGTATGATGGTGAGTAGAGCTCTGTCCCTGTCTTGGCTCGGTGGGCTTGCGCCGACCTTCAGCGCGCGAAGCATGGAGATGTCCGTGTTCTATTTTTTTTCCCTCCAAGCGACAGCCGTGGAATGCATCCTTGTCATCTCGCTGGTCGCGTGCACGCGTTCGCTAGGTTCGACCAGCGTCCAGTGCAGTCCAGAGGGAAGCAGCCTCCGAGATTCGCGCGCGAATTCGCGGCTGGGGTCCTCATTCGTGCTTGTCAGACTTTCGGGGTGGAGACTTTAAGTGGGGAATTCGGATGAATGACAGAGGCGCCCGTCGATTGTGTCGCATAGCGGCACGCACCTGCGCTGCCATCCGCATTTTTTCCCGCTTTGCCACGGTCGCGCTACAGGTTCGGAGGCCGCACCCTATTGAGTTTCGGCCGGCTATGTGTCCCTGCATGTTCTGGCTACCGGCTGTCCTCCATCATCACTTCTTTGCAGCATCATCGTTTAGGTCAGTAGCATGTAAGCTCGTTACTGCCAACCAGCCAACAATCCCTACTTCTTGAAAAGCACATGAAAGAGAAGTCAAATTAGGTCGTACATGTGTAACTCGCGTAAAAGGGGGGCGCTGCACTCCCGTGGGCCGCGTAATCCGAGCACGCTTGCGGAAACCCTTGTGTGCGCGCTGCGCAGGACACGAGCAGACCACCGACCGGCCCAACGCCCGAGTCGGCGCCACCTCCGCCCGCGGAGCACAAGCCAGCTGCTCCCGTGGACGAGGATTGGGTGTTCAAGCCACCGGCGGTGTGGAAGGGTCACGACGTGACCGACCTGCCCAAGAAAGTGCGCCACTTCGTTGAGGAGCAGCGCCGCCTTTGCCAACCGGCGAGCGTGTACGTGTGCGACGGGAGCAGCGAGGAGAACGAGGCCATCATAGCCTTCATGATCAAGCTGGGACTCGCGGTGCCTCTGAAGAAGCACACCAACTGGTGCGTCTTGCCTCTGCGTCATCGAATTGTAATCGCCTCCTGAGTCTAGTGTCTCCTATAGTGTGCCATATGGCCGAGCAATACTTTGATATAAGATTTTTTTTTCAATGTATTTCAGTGCTCAGGGGCCTGGACGGTGTAAAACAAAAGTCGCCGTACGATATCGGTTGCTGGCGCACAGGTGCTCATATGTGGCCCTCAAATGCAAAACATGCACCGAGCAGAAGTGTGCGTATTTAGTCGCAGAAGCCTGGTTTGCTTACTGTAATGACCAGTGCATCACTAAGAGCTGCCGCTTAAATATTTTTTTATAGTAGTTTTGGTCAGACCAGTGCTTATCTCTGCTTCAGAAACATTCCGCTCGGGCGGCGTGGGCGTGTTTCCGCTGCTGTCCTAAACAGCGACGGGTCATCTGTTCGCACTGCCCATAAGTGCAACTCTCTGAGAGAAGAGCTTAATATGCGGCTATAGGCAACAGTCGTGAGCCGGCGGCCGTCTTGCAGCTACCTGGTGCGGACGGACCCTCGAGACGTGGCGCGCGTCGAAGGGCGAACCTGCATAGCAACGGCGCGCCAAGAGGAGACCGCGCCCATTCCAGCGCCGGGTGTCAAGGGCATCCTCGGCAACTGGATAGCCCCCGAGGAGCTTCGCAAAATCCTCTCCGAGTGCATGCCCGGCTGCATGAAAGGTACGAGCTCCCAAGGAGGACGGCGCATGGGTTTGCACTTTCGGAGACGACGTTGATGTTCCCCTTGGAACAGAGGTCTTGATCTCTTTTATTCCGACGTCATCCATAGGAGCTGCTATAGGTACAGAGAATGCACGTGCAGCCGGTCGGGTGCTGTTGGTCCGCGCATGTCTCGTAAAGATTGGTGGCACGTGACCTTTTGTCGAAGTCAGCCGCAGCAGAAAAAAAAAAAAATTTGCTGGCTCTGCCTGTTTAGCCTGGCCGTAACGCCTGAGCTGCTCCACTGCGGGGCTGCGTATGCCTTGCAGGGCGCACCATGTTTGTGATCCCCTTCAGCATGTGCCCCGTGGAGTCGCCGCTGTCCAGGCTGGGCGTCCAGGTGACGGACTCACCGTACGTGGTGGCCAGCATGCGCATCATGACCCGCATGGGAGCCAAGCCGCTGGCGGCCACCAAGGACAAAGAGTTTGTGAAGTGCGTGCACAGCATGGGCCAGCCGCTGCCACTCAAAGGTGCGCTTGTCTCAGCGGCGCCGCCCCACAGGCGAGGCACGCATATGAACTGGGCATCATGCCACATGTGCGACTCTGTAGTTCGTCATTACGCGGTGCAGGTATTTCAGTGGTGTCGATGCTCTAGCAGCATTCTTCTCTAAAAGGGGGTCAGCCAAAGCCAAAGTGTGAAAAGCAAGCGACGGACAGTGGATACCGCAGCGGGAACTAGTGTTTTTAAGGGACTAGTAATTTTAGCTCCAATTACCGCGCTTTCCGCCCAAGTGACGCTGCAACGTTTCGTAAAAACACACCTCAGAAAGCGTGTTTACTAACGAAGTGAATATTTCCGTGAGCCTCGTTTTAACCCCGCAGAGATGCTGAATTGCAAAACTGAGTTCCAGGGCGACCGCTGATTGCAAGCACGGCTGCTGCGAGCGCGGGGATGTTGTAGAAAGGCCGCGGATGTATTTAAGTATAGTTTGCGTATAAAACATAAGCACGCAACGACAATTTTACGACATCCAGACAAATCACCGAAGTAGAATCGAGTTTCAACTTAGCTGAAGAAACAATTTAACAAAGTGAGAGGACGAAGACCAGCCATGGCGATAAGTAGCGAATGTTAGCAGTTCATCCCGCAGCCCTTTCAGCGCTTATGATATAGCTTTGCATTTGGATGATCAGATGTGCCTGTTCGTTTTCGGTCCAGCAGCATTGGGGCTATTATGGGGCTCAACTCTAGCACAGCACGCGCACTTTCACAAACCTTTAACCAGTCACTGCGCCAGCTGGGTTTGCATATTTAGGATGAGCTAAGCTAGCAGCGTAATTAATGCGTGTTATGCTTAATTCTTGCGTGTGACCCAGCTAAAATGAGTGCAGGGTTAAAAAATAATCTGATACAAGTTGCGGAAATAAAATTAAAACAGCGTTGCTGGTGGTAGCCTGAAACAGACGCATATATGTTATATTCCGACCTCCTGGAAGTAATTTGTTAGAATTAATCTTTCAATAAAATAGAGCTACACAACAGGTTCCAGTTAGAAAGTTGTGTAGCGTCAAAATGAACTCCGAATCGCGTTAATTTTTCAAATGATAACTATATTTTTAACTTTTTTTTTCCCCGCTCTGAAGCGAAACGCGTGGACCCTAAGCGGTAGATGATTTCGGCCGCTGCGCGAACTTTGCCGCGCTGAGCCAACGGCCACTAAGAGTATTTCCAGCCGTGGTACGTTGAAAACACGCACTCGTGCACGGAATATTCTGAATTTATAGTCCTTTATTCGGGGGTACGAAGCAGCACTTTCGCGATGAAGCGGCGGCCCTGCGCCACTTATGGTTCCTCCCGAGTCCTGACGCTGTACGATTTTTTGAGTTGAAAAATTTTGCGCACTTGCAGCTATTCAAAAGGTGACTACGTAATTTATATTAATTCAATTGGCATCAATTAAAACTTGGGCGACTATCACCAACACTGTTTTAGGTTCATTACGGCGACCTGTACCAGATTTTATTAACCTTGGCTCACGTCAGCTGGGACACGATGTCTACTTTCAGTGATAACGTTGACCGCAGTTATCTAGTACGTGAGTAGCAAGTACGCGAGTAGTAGTGCGTGACTAGTTCTGTCGTTACTTGTCGTCACGTAGTTTACCATGGTCGAATACATCGCAGAAGGCTCGCGTTTCTTAAGTAGTGAAATCCGCAAATTAATATCACTGCTTTGAGCCCAATAAAGCGCCAGTGCGGCTTCTTGCGCGCGTCATTACTCGCTATGTACGCGCGCACACGACCGACTCTCTTGCAGAGTCCTTGGTAAACAACTGGCCGTGCAACCCCGAGAAGACGATCATATCGCACATACCGCACGACAACGAAGTCATCTCTTTCGGCAGCGGCTACGGCGGCAACTCGCTGCTCGCAAAGAAGTGCTTCGCCCTGCGTATCGGCTGCAACCTGGGAAAGCGCGAAGGCTGGCTCGCCGAGCACATGCTGGTAAGATCTCTTTCAGGTTGCGGAGAGAGCTCTTTCAGCTTGTCATCCACACACTGCGTACACCTTCGGGAACCACAATTGTCAGTCAGAACCGGCTGAATTGAAATTGTACAGAGAAAGCAAAGGAACCTTGAGCTTGCTCGAGTAATCCAATTCAGCTTGAATTTTGGATTTTCAACGTAAGATTTGCGTAAATCTATATTCTTCCAAAGTATGTGAAGCTTATGAAAAAAAAAGGTCGAAAATGCAAGCCAGCCTGCTCAATCTGAAAGATCTTGAGCAGCAACTTTTTTTACCTATTTTGGCACCGATATTTTAAGCAATCTATTCCGTGTCCTCGCCTAGCGTCAAGGACTTAGCGGTTCCTTCGCGCTCTCAAAGCCGTGTTTCATTGGTTTACTGATGCTTCTTTAAAGCTAGCTTTGCCGCAGAGCTGCCAAGCGCACGGCAAAGCAGAGCGCGGCACGTAGTACAAAGGAGCGCGGTGATGGCACTCGCAGATCCTGGGCGTCACCACGCCGTCGGGGAGCAAGCAGTACATCGTGGGTGCGTTCCCCAGCGCATGTGGAAAGACCAACCTGGCCATGATCACACCCACCCTGCCCGGCTACCGTGCCGAGTGCGTTGGTGATGACATAGCCTGGTTGTACTTCGACGAGAACGGCATCATGCGTGCGGTGAACCCGGAGAACGGCTTTTTCGGCGTTTGCCCAGGTACTCGCGCACCGGCATCGTGACAGTCTCGCAGCTTCGAGCGCGGATTCTCGACGCATCGCCGTAATTTGGAGTTTTGCGCAGCGTTCAGAGCGCGGTCAACGAGCTGGATCGCGTGAATCTACCACCTGAGTTCGAGGTTATCATATAACCGCGTTGGTCACAAAACAATTCAGTGACGTTTATATGACTTTCCGTTACAAAGAGCGGATGGTTAACAAGAGGCGGTACCGTGTACCGTCTACAGTAACCGTTACCGGAGCACCAGGAGCCCGTGCGTCGTCAGTGCGCCTTGAGGGCTCCAGATATCGCCAGGTAGCCGGCAGCTGAGCGCGCGCCAGCCGCATTGGGACCAATCAGTGCGGGCTTCCGGGCGATAGGCGGGCTACCGGCATAGCGGTAACGGTAGCACGGTACACGGCATGCTAAAGGTGTCTAACAGCAGCGCTGAATTCATTGCCGTGGCGGGTGCGTGTAACCTCAGAGCAGGAAGTATTTCACGGCTGGCTGAGGTGTAGGTTTTAATTTTTGTTGCTAATTTTCAGTGCGTTTGCGGGACGATGGCAGGGGAGGAGGGGTCAGGAAGCGCCCGTGCTCGTAACGCGTAGCAATGTACTGGACCATTGTGCTCATACTTGCCGCCTGTGCGGGGGTGCGCGTGATGTTCGCAGGGGAACGCGTGATCGAGCTTTGTACTTGATAGGGTGCGAGTCGAGTGGTGATAGCACCAGATGGAAAAGGAGTCGAGTATATTTTTTCATTAGGTATCATATGTTAAGTACCCTGTTCATGTGATGAAAAGGAAAATTATGGCGACTAGTTGAACTTACTGAGCTAGAAGTAGACTAGTGCCAATCCAGAGTAACTCAGTGTTCAATATAAGGCTAGTAGTGAAACGTGTGTGAAAGAAAAGAGGGTCATTTGTATTTTTCGTGAGCCTAGAGGGGATAGCACTGAAGATTGTCAGTGTACAAAAATACAAGCGTGCAGGCGTATCAAATACAGAATAGACAACGCTTGGAGAGGCAACCAGAACTACGGTCAGTGTCTGCCTTAACCACTCAAGATACTCACGCGATAATATATGCCGTACAAGAAGCATGTCTACTCGCTAAACAACTGTCCACTAACAGACATTTATACCGACTCCAGCAAAGTCATGCGCCATATACAACGCCGACTACCGGAAGCCCACCTATATCATATTCTAACAGAGTGCCATAACTGCAGTACGAACATTACAATCAGCCTGTGTTGGATGCCTGGTTATGCTGGGATCGGGGGAAATGTGCTGGTTCATCAACGGGACCGCGACATCAACATCCGGGCGCCTTCGATACCCTGGCCAAATCCAACGTCAATAGAAGACGGCATAATATACAAAGAGCGAATAGCTGAACACGTATACTGGAGTACCAGGGAAAATGGTACAATTTTACCCAAAACTCACCAGTCACTCAACACGGGACAAGCACATGTCCTTCGAAAAGTTTAACGATCTCCTCACCCTACAAATGCTCTGCAGCTTCGGATGGCATGACACAGCTCACTGTCCCAACCGTCCGGAGGTGAGGGCAGTCACAGACCACATTCTCTACTCATGTAACACTGCCATTACCTCTCCTTATTTCGCTTACCTTCCCCCTCTTTCCTGTAGTGTTTGGCTTCACTCTGACTCAGCAGATAATGAATGGGCCTTAGCGCAGCAAGCGCTCTTTTTCACTGGGGCCTTAGTGCTGGCCTTGAGAAAAGTTTTTCCTCCTCCTCCGCGCCAAGCTGGATGCTCCCCAAGCAAAAGCGTCAGAACATTCTTGCAGGCTGGTTGGTGTATAGATTGCCGGACTCTTAGCGCAGAAAGACAGGGACAATAGAAACGAAGGAGACGAGACACAGCGCGGGGTCTCGTCTCCTAACGCTAACGGCCAGCCTCTTCGATAAAATAATGCCTTGGCTTCCGAGGTGAATGGAGTATCCAGTGCCACTCACTCATTTACACTCTTAATAACAAAAGGCAATCCTTCTATTGGCTTGCACCTCCTCGGTAAGGGATAGGATTGATGTTAATAAGTGTTCTAATAAAAGAAAAAAATTGAGGTGCTGGGGTTAGCTTTACAATGTTTCATAGACCTATATGATCGCTTTATGACTGATTGTCATGGTCGCCAGTCATTTATGAACGGAGCTAAGGCATGTGAACAGATTTCCCAGCCCCGGTCTCTTGAACTACGAAAAGAGAGCTCAGTTCTGTGCCTGGTTTCACATTCTGGACCCGGGTCACATGCAGGAACGTCGATGAAAACCAACCCGAACGCCATGATGACCATCCAGACCAACACCATTTTCACGAATGTGGCTGAGACGAGCGACGGCGATGTCTGGTGGGAGGGTCTGGACATGCCGCCGCCTGACATCACCATCAAGTCGTGGAAGAACGAGCTCAACTGGAAGCCTGGCGACAAGTCCAAGACAGCCGCGCATCCCAACGCGCGCTTCTGCACCCCGGCCGGGCAGTGCCCCATCATCGATCCGGCCTGGGAGGATCCCAAAGGCGTGCCCGTCTCAGCCATCATCTTTGGTGGCCGCCGGCCTGAAGGTCCGGTCTTCGATAAGACTCGTATATTGGCGAGCTCTTCTGACGTGCACATACTCTACAGTCCATTTTCTTCGCGGACAGTTCTGAACGTGCACAAGGCGATTGCGAGACACGCGCGAAGGACTGGATGCGAATGCAACCAGGTTGAGGAAGAGTGTAAACGCATTTGCCTGTTTTTAATTTCAGCATTAGCTCTAACATAATAATGAATGGGTTAGAAATTGAGACTTGCACGTTGGGCTGCTGAAAAAAAAAATATATTTTTTTGTGCCCAAATATGGAGGCTAAAAAGCTTGACTCGGCGGACGTCGTTTCAGGAGTTCCTCTGGTGTTCGAGGCTTTCAACTGGAACCATGGCGTTTTCCTAGGCGCCTGTATGAGGTCTGAAACGACGGCAGCTGCCGAGCACAAAGGTAAGCGTTCTTTCAGTTTCTTTAGATAATCGCCTGATTAGTTGGGCTGAGTGAGCTGGGAAAGGATTTAGCTGTACATGACATACGGAACTACGCGAGTTGCATGACATACGGCGCGCGATATCATGTGCTCACGGTTAACAGTTCGCTTTGGCTGCATAACTAACACCTTGCGCTGTATACGCGTATGCTTTTCTTTTTTTTTTCAGCCAAAATTATCATGCATGACCCCTTCGGGATGCGACCATTTTTTGGCTACAACTTTGGCGACTACCTGACCCACTGGCTGAGCTTCGCCAAAGAGGAAGGCAACCGCCTTCCCAAAATTTACCACGTCAACTGGTTCCGCAAAGGCGCCGACGGGAAGTTCCTGTGGCCAGGCTTCGGCGAGAACAGCCGCGTCCTGGACTGGATTATACGTCGCGTCGACGGTGAAGTCAACATCGCCAGGGCATGTCCTTTCCCTTTTTGTCCAAATACACCGGGAAGATTTCGTTTGCGTGTACAGAAATTTCAACGCGCTGGGTGCAGACATTTTCTGTGCTGACCGGTTACTGAACATCTTGGCAGTGCTCGAAGTCAGGCTCCGTCGAAGGGGGTCTCTTGTGATTCGAGCAAAGGTCGAGAGAAAAATAAAAACGGAGAGAGGGAAAGTGGCGGCTGGCGCCCTGGTTTACACATCGTTTTATGCAAAGGGAAGAAAAATAATTTTTAAACGTCGTCGTTTGCACAGTTTATGACAGACCTAGAACAATTGCGATCCCCACGCTCCGCCAGTGTGGTCGTTGTGTACTCGTCGTTGTGCACCCTTGGAGCTGAGTGGTCAACTCTGGGCAGACTCGTGGTGTGACGGCATGGGTTTCCATTTTTATCCCAGCCTTTGTGCAGTGCTGCCGACTTTTTTTCTCAGTCTCGGGTTTTAGAACACATGTAAATGATTCTTGCTAAAAAGGGGGAAATTTTCGAAGCGTTAGAGAAGAAATGGTTTGGTTTGGTTTATTGGTGTTTAACGTCCCAAAGCGATTCAGGCTATGAGGGACGCCCGACCACCTGGGGTGCTTTAACATGCACTGACATCGCACATTACACGGGCCTCTAGAATTTCGCCTTCATCGAAATTCAGCCGCCGCAGCCGGGATCGAACCCGCGTCTTTCGGGTCAGCAGCCGAGCGCCGTAACCACTGAGCCACCGCGGCGGGGCAGATAAGAAATGGTCCTACCACCATTGACAAGAAAAAAAATGATTGCCTGCTTCAGATTCATGCAGTCTGTACAGTTTAGCACGAGGGTCTGATCCCTTGTCGATACAGGTGTGTGTGTGTGTGTGGGGGGGGGGGGGGGGGAGTTTGAGACTCCCCGAGACCCCCCTGACTTTAAGCCCAGCATCTAGGGTTAAAACACAATAAGAAACGTATACTTTCATGAATAGGTTGCAAGCCGTAAAAAAAGCAACCTTTCTATGTAAGCTCAAAAAATAGTGTGCTTCAATACGCACTTACAATTGCATCTAGACTTTTGCGCGTTACGCTTAGGCTGTCGAAAATAAAATAGAAAGTACGAGATAACGAAACACTCCAACTATGCAAGGCATTCCTCATCTTCACCGCACGCTACATGTGATTCTTTTTCAGGAGACGTTCCTGGGTTACGTGCCAACCGACGATGCGCTCAACCTGAGCGGCCTGTCGGAGCCGGTCAACATAGCGGAGCTGATGCGCGTCGACAAGGAGTTCTGGATGAAGGAGTGCCGTGACATCAAGACCTTCTTCGACGAGCAAGTGGGCCGCTCGCTGCCTTCGGCCATCGCCGACCAGCTGGCCATGCTCAAGGAGCGCATCATGAAGTCGCCTTCCTAAGCGAACGGCTACGCGTCGCTGCGCTGTGCCAGGAGACAGGGCACAATAAAGCACTTGGTGGCAGACACGTTGGTGCAGGGACCGCCGGCTTTCCCCTAAACAAATCTACAGTGCACGCTTTTTCATGACCTGTTAGCACTTTGGCTGTCATGCCACGAATGCTTCGGGCACAACATTAGGATTAATAACGCGCTTGGAAAATGAGGTATCAATGGCATTCGCATGATCTATTGCAGCACTCATGTTGGTGGTGACACCGGGCTTACTCGCCGCAAAAACGCTGCAGCTCCACGTCGGACATCCCGGGGTTTTAATGCATACTTGCTTTGCACTACTATACGAATTAGGAAATATATAATTTCGTTGGTATTTGGCTAACGTGATAGTGTTTACAGATCAGTGATGCGAGTTATCTTCCGATGAGTCCAAAGCTGCCGGTAGCAATACCCACCTCGTGCTACAAAGCATGCGAGCTGTAGTGGGGTTGGTGAAGAAGTGATGGGTTTTCACGTGGTTGAACCGAGTAGAGTGCGAAAGCATGTGTTTAGCCTGGTTGGCTCATGGTTTTGCTTTGCTGCGTCGTCTGCACGTCTGGCAATATTAGTTCGATAGTAGTATTGAAGACGACGATGTTCGATGCACAGCGCGAGAGGGTCGCCTTTAACACGAGGCGTGATCGGTTACGGCTTTAGCATAGCACTCTCGTGCAGTGGCCAGCGAAGGTAATCTGTTCGCCGCCGCCGCGGGTTCGAATCCCAGTCGTGGTAATATTTATTTTATTTATTTACGCTCACACTCAAGGTCAAGCTTCACACAAACTTTGTGGGCCGGTTAGACCTCGTGAAGTAGTGCTTTCGCACTAAAATGTCCGAAAAGACAAAAGGCAAACCACTGCACCCGCTGCGTTGGCTCAGGGGTTAGGGCGCTCAGCCACTGATCCGGAGCTCCCAGGTTCGAAACACGCCGCAGCGGCCGCGTTTCGATCGAAGCGTAACGCAAAGGCGCTCGTGTGCTATGCGATGTCAGTGCACGTCAGTGTCCCCAGTGTCAGTGTTAGTTTCCCCAGGTGGTCGAAATTATTCCGGAGCCCTCCACTGCGGCACCTCTTTTTCTCTTTCTTCTGTCCCTCCCTCCTTTATCCCTTCCCTTACGGCGCGGTTCAGGTGTCCACCGATGTAGCTGAGACAATTACTACGCCGTTTCCTTTTCTCAAAAAACAACCAACCAAAAACAACTGCAAGCGTGGATGCGCAATGGGGGTAGGTGTGACGAGCATGAATGGGCTGTACACCAGGGCAAAAGGAAATCCGTATGACAGTGACGTTTCAGAAATTAATGGCACTCGCTCAAAAAGTAGGTCGCGTCACAGATTGCGATTACTCCCAGGAAAAAGCACGAATGTTCTTTTTAAAGGGGGGGGGGGGGGGGGCAGTATTTTTTCATACAATGCTTTTCAATAACAAAATGAACGCGAATATTTGACGGCGCACAAAACCTTTCTTTGCGACAGCGAGCCGACTCAGCACGACTGAGCCCCCTCCAATCGTATTCACGCCAGTCTTGCCAACCTCCAACTGCCCCTTAACTCGCAGGTCTACCCCAACACGTCCAGACCCTGTCTAGGACTTGTCAGAGCCTTACGAGTAGCCTTTCACGTAAGTCGCGATGAAGGAGGAGGATGAAGAAACTTAATTGTATCAGCACACGTGATGAGCCTTCGCCCGGGAGGTCTCCTCAGTCCAGGAGTTCTCTGGCTGTCCCTTCCAGCACGGCGCGCTTAATCATACGGAGCTGCTCGGCGGGCTGTGTGGACAGAGGGCGGCTAAACCGGAAGAAACGGTTGGGACTAGGAATAGGGATTACTCTTACTGGGTGAGGGTATCCCCAGATATAGTGTTATGGTGTGGGGATGCAGTTAGGTGGGAAAGGAGGTGGGCGATGTGGGCTGATGGGAATGAACGTGCCTGGTGTCTCCAGTGGGACCCGATGACTACATTCTATCTTCGTCTCACGAATACTGTTCCAGTGGCACATATTAGGCCACCCTGTTTGAAAGCCACATTTGAAGGGGTACCGCTTGTTTAATTTCACGCCGTGATGCGGCCTGCATAAAAAAAAATGTTCGTTTTTGAAAGAGAGTGGTATCTGAGGCTACAAGTTCGTTGGCCGTTGTTCACGTTCTCGCCTCAGACATCCCCAGGGGATTCTAGTGCTGATTCGGAAAACAGAGCGCAGGTCTGAGTTCAGTTCATAAAAATAGGAGGGCAGTCTTGGTCAAGCGCAAGAATTTAATCAGACCGGCTTGATGTCGTACATTTTCAACATATTTGGTCATTATAAGCTTTAATATATTACCGATTACATGATGCATATTGGGTAGAATCACTGTGGAAACTCGAACTTCTGGCGGAGATGACATTAGCGCACGGCACATAAGGCGTGACTGGGCTCAAATTACGAGAAAACTTACTATGGGGGGCGTTTGCAAGCAGTTTGCAGACGACAAAACCATGATCTAAATTTCAAGTCTCGCGTATCAAATAGAAGCTTTCACTCTTTTTACATCGCAGCGCTTGGGTCGGTTTCTCGCCGCTATTTCATCACAACTGCAAATGGCAACACATCGGGGCTGTCCAGCGACCAGCGCGAATGAAGACAGCACTATACTGGGCGGCAACGGTGTCACCACGACGAAGATGGGGCAAGTGCTGACTTCCGAAGAAAGCAAATACTTTCTCCTAATGATCAGAGTCATTCCGTAGCCGTATCAGTACGGCGACAACGCCCCGATGACCATCGCCTGCCGCATCCGTGGAGTGATCATACTGCACAACGTGACTCGCAAGGTCATCACCTCCTTCGTCGACGACGCGAAGGCCAGGTGCCACACGAGCAGCAGGTTCAGCAAAGGGGCATACTGCCGCCAGGCGCAGGAGCCGATTTGCAGCCTGGACGAAAGCCAGCTGCAGTTCCACAAATTCCTCCTCCTCCTCTTTCACACCTTGGTGGCTAGATGGCAGAAACGCCCGCGCACCAGCGACAGGGTCCGTCGCAAGTAGGTTTTCAGTATCACCCCGAGCATCTTGGACTAGGCCGGCGAGCTTTATCACGTCCTCCATGGGCCACGTAGCGCGAGCGTAAACTCCCCAGGCCAGTGTAACGCAAGATGGGAAGGTGTACCGGCCGCATAGTCGAGGACCAGGAGCACGAGGCGGTCGCGTGCACCGCGATCATGTTACGGGCCATTTGCGACCAGAACCACTACGCCCTGGGTGGGAACGACGATGATGTTGCGCCTGAAGCCGACTCCGATCCCAACCCGTGCACCTTGGAGGAGGTCGGCGAGCTTTATCCCGTCCTTCACGAAGCATGGGCCATGTAGCGCGAGCGTAAGCACTCTAGGTCGGTGTGTCGCAAAATGGGCTGGTGGACCGGCCGCGTAGTCGAGGACCAGGAGCAGGAGGCGGTTGCGTGCACCGCGATGACGTTGCGGGCTATTTGCGACGAGAACCACTACGCGCTGACTGGGGACGACGATGATGTTGCGCCTGAAGCCGACTCCGATATCGAACCGTGCACCTTGGAGTGGGTCGGCGATCTTTATCCCGTCCTTCACGAAGCATGGGCCACGTAGCGCGAGCGTAAGCACTCCAGGTCGGTGTACTGCAAAATGGGCTGGTAAACCGGCCGCGTAGTCGAGGACCAGGAGCACGAGGCGGTCGCATGCACCGCGATGATGTTGCGGGCCATTGTCGACGAGAATCACTACGCGCTGACTGGGGACGACGATGATGTTGCGCCTGAAGCCGACTCCGATCTCGAACCGTGCACCTTGGAGTAGGTCGGCGTGCTTTATCCCGTCCTTCACGAAGCATGGGCCACGTAGCGCGAGCGTAAGCACTCCAGGTCGGTGTACTGCAAAATGGGCTGGTAAACCGGCCGCGTAGTCGAGGACCAGGAGCACGAGGCGGTCGCATGCACCGCGATGATGTTGCGGGCCATTTCCGACGAGAACCACTACGCGCTGAGTGGGGACGACGATGACGATGCGCCTGAAGCCGACTCCCATCCCGACCCGTGCACCTTGGAGTGGATCGGCGAGCTTTAACCCGTACTTCACGAAGCATGGCCCATGTAGCGCGAGCGTAAGCACTCCAGGTTGGTGTGCCGTAAAATGGGTTGGTGGACCGGCCGCGTAGTCGAGGACCGGGAGCACGTGGCGTTCTCGTGTACCGTGATGATGTTGCGGGCCATTTGCTTCAAGATCCACTACGCGCTGTGTGCGGACGACGGTGACGTTGCGCGTGAAGCCGACTCCGATCCCGACCAGCTGTTGATGCTGACTAGGGCGTTCTTTATCATCTGGGATATGCAGTTTACGTGGATGGTGAATGGAGAGAAGGTGTTTCTTCTGCGTAAACTCGTGGCGGCGTTCGGTGACGTTCGTCAGGGCGTTCGTCGGTAGAGAGTTGAGAAAGCGAACTCTTGCAAATGCTCTCCAAGCAACGCCCGTTCCGTTAGGGAACTGTAACGACTCATACCTTGGCAAGTTCTTACGAAGTGCCGGAAAATGTTTCCTGGTTGGCCGGCGCTGATTCAGCTCAAACCTGCGGGGCTGCACGGTCGCAGCGAATCTCGCATCGCAAGCCTTCAGTAGAGTAGGAATGCTTCGCCTGTGGGCACTGCCTTCGGCTCGAGTTCTGCGCGGAACTTCGACTGGTAAGGCTTCGCAGCTGTGCCAAGCTTCGATGCTGCCTTGTCCAAAGCCCGCCGTCACTGCCTGTTGCGGTTTAAGAGCACGCGGAAACGCCATGACAATGCTCCGGACTTGCAGGCAGCATGTACCGACTGCAGGCGCAGGTGTCATACTAATGAAGAAGCAGTCGCAAACCTCACGACTTCGAAGCAGCTCGCAGTAGGCCTGGCACGTTCGCTTTAAGATGACCTCCGAACGCAGTTCGAGGGCACGTTGCCGCGTGATGCGCGCCAGTGAAGCGAGCTTCGAGATTCATTTTTCTCTTCGTCGAGACTGATTAAAACGTCATCCAGATGATGTATCACGGAGTGTTCGCGAGTGGCAGTTTCTATCGTTATTATCAGACACTTTTAGTTTTGCTTCTAAGCGCGATTTGCTGGCTTCGGTCTGCGTCGGTGGTGCTTTTGCGGCACACTATACCAGTGACAGTCGGAGCGTTGCCAGACGACGGTCTGCCACATTTTGCTTTTTGGTGGTTTGTCTACACAATAGTTAGGGTGTATTCCTTGACTCAGAAAATGTTTCGAAATTTTCTGTGTGATGTACCTGCATTGTAGGTGGCAATAGCAAAAGTAAAAAAGCATTTCGGAATGTTGCAGCTTCGAACTAGTTTATTGCCACTGAACAGCTGTACATATTCACTATCATCATGTCGTCAGAGCAGTGTTATTATTACTATGGTCGCTCCAGAGGCCGTGTTACTGCCACGTCTGAGTACGTCGTATCAGTTCGGCATGTCAGCCAATATAGTGCAGATTTGCAAGCTTCTGCACCAATTCTGACGCAAGAACTGTCTTGAAGCACAAACATTTGAGTCGTCAAGATACAGAGAGCAGTGGCGAAGCTAAGACATAGACAAGGTGTAGCCACGACCGCTCGATCTCGACCGTGGTGTAGCATGACAAACACGAAGTGCGTTAACGGTAAGAGAAAAATTACCTGGCAACCATCAAATATGCTGCGCATTTTTGTGCTAATTGTATGCTTAACCTTCGCTTAACTGATAATCATGATAATCTGCTTAACCTTCGCTTACACTGTACCTTCGCTTAACTGATAATCGATGATGACAATGTTGTGCAAGCTGTCTTCGCAGAGGTAAGACATATGCTAATTAAGACAACACATATGACTTCACACGTAATCTATAACTATTCCAGGATGATAATTATAGTTTTATGATCAGAGAATTCAGTGGATTTGTGGTGAACTGTTTGCACCGGGCACTTTAGAACAGGAGTAGTGTTACATAAATACGAAATGTGTTCTGTGTCTGCTCTGATCTCTGGACAGCTGGAAGAGTGAACTGCAACTCTTCAACTACGGTGTGTCAGGAGGTGGTTGGGCTGGCCGAGGTCTCCTCTTTGCTAGTGGTTGCGTTCTCGATCTCGCTCGCGTACACTGGCGACGTTCTTCGTCACTGCAAATCCGGGGCCGGAACATCTTTGCGCTGGTTCTCATACACAAAAGGAGCGACGACGTGACGCCCGCTCATGAATGCGGGACAGCCTGGTGTCATTGCCGCATCTCGGCATCGCGAGCTCACGCGTCCGTGTCCTATCGCCACTGACGCTTTCATTCCAATTCAGGGGGGCGCAACTCCGAATCTTCAAGAGTCTTCGCTTGCGCACGAGTTCGCGGCGACGTTCGCAAAGTTCTTGTTGCGAGTTGTTTCGGGTTTCCGGCAGCCCATCTTCTGTACCGCGGTGGCGAGCGGCTAAGTGACGGCACGATTACGAGCCACGCACTACACGCACTGTAATCTGGGAAAGTCATTTTAAGCATTAAATGCTTTTAACTCCCTTTCTCGGCAAACTCAGGCGAATACCGACCGGGAACCACGGCGAACCTGAGGGCGAAAGTGAATCGAATGTGAAGTGAACTTTCCGGAGAGAGAGAGAGAGAAAACTTTTATTGCTCTTTCAAGAGATTCGCGGAGATGAAGACTTCTTGGTCGTCCTGCTTGGGCGCTGGCGACTTGAGTCTTCGAGCAAGGGTGGGCCCTCAGTCCAGGGCTCCACTGAGTCGTGCCGCTTCAACAGCGTGCTGTACCAAGGCCCTCTGGACCTCGAGCTCGCTGCTGGAGAGACAGCTCTCCCATAGCATTCCACAATTATCAAACTTTCCGGAACTTTTTTCCGAACGGTGTGCAGCTTGGCGCACTCTAAAGGAGCCAACGTGCCGCGAACGGAAGCGTGCCGTGTTTGTGGTTGCCTACGGGCAGCGCGAAACCGGTCCACATTGCCTTATACAGCAAGTGATGTAAAAAAAATGACTTTGCTATTACACTTTCTCATTAATGCGTTGGATCAAGGCACCTGTTGCATGCTTTTGCGGCGCGAACGGCGTGGCGTCCATTGAGCCCCACAGCCGCTTTTAGCGTGTTCTCACCCCTTCTTTGACCGATGGGACTAACGGCGATGCAGGCGCTCGTAGTCGAGAAGTCACGTGGTCAGTGAGTGGGAAGTGCTTTCGGACGGCTACATGCTCGTGGTGACGTCACGGCGAGAGGTCAGGAGACCGATGCTGATCACGTGGCCGGGGCTGGTCACGCTCGGACAGCTGAATGGTCGCAGTGACTTCACGAAGCATGGTCACATGATATACTTCAACAACGCCAATTACGAGAATCCACCAACACCTATGCGAGCTCACTCGGACGGCTTCGCGCACCCGATGACGTCATGTCCACGAGACGGCACGTCATCTGTTACACCCCCATAGGACGCCACCAAAGCCAGTAATGGGTGCTTAGCAGCTGCGCCGTGAAAAAGTTGCCAGCGATTAACCGAAACGGGCCGCTAATAGCAGCAGCAACTGAGCCCTGACATATGGTTCTAAAAAATGATTTCAACGGCGCTCTTGAAGAAGGCTTTTGCAGACTCTTTCGAGAAATTATATTGATAAATGTTATTGGGACATGCTGCTGAGATGTGCTATCGAGATTTCCTTTTGAGACCTGCGACAGACTCACACTTTTGATAATGATTTTAACAATATTGGGACATGCTTTCGAGATAATGCCACTGACCCGTTCATCGAAGGCCAGCTTTTAGAAGCCAAGGCCTGCGGCATAGCAACTAAAGGCAAGCTGAATGTGGCGCGTTGGTTCAGGTAGCAAGTTTCGCCGCGACTTCTCGCCAGCGTGGTCGTCTGTATACATAGAGAGGAATTCCCTGCAGCCTAGCATCGGAATGGGCTGCAGCTTCTCGAGGAGCAAGGGGTTGGCCACAGCGCCCGGTGAGGCATACTCTTCTCTCAACCTGGAGGACTCATTGGGGCTCGCGCGGACACCTTTGTATGGGGAAGCAGTTGAAACAGCCGGACTAGCGACTGTATGACTGAGTGCTCACGATTTCTTTAGAGTTCCTCTCTGGGGACCTGCTCAGTGCACTACACCGAATATGAACGAGACCGAAAACCGTGTAAATTTGCATATCAACTGTTACAATAGAGTTTTCTCATCTATACTTCCACCTTTATTTCTACTCCCAGATACAGCAGCTTCAGCTTCCGCCACAATAAAAAGCGGATGACGGCGTAGGCATGATGCCTTCAAAAAAGAAACATTGTACCCCCGACCGCTTTCCCTGTTTCAGCGACACTCGGTTTCACTGCACGAGGCTGTGCACCGCTATGAAGGTTCAAGGAACGAATTCACAAGGCCGACGCCCGCGTGCTCGTAGTTAGTGACGGCTTGTGCCAAGACGCCACCAAGCGTGCAGTTTCAATACGAGTTCCAACAGCAAGGTGCGGTTCCCTTTTGGCGATCTCCGAGAGCGGTTCTCACGGCGTGCTCGGCTGACCTCGCGGGACACCAAAGAGTCGGCTGCTGTGGCGGCGCCGTTCATGCGACACGGGGCGACAGACGACGGCACTGTAAACACTGTTGTCCTCCCGCGGTTTGTCGCCAGCGCCCGCGGGGCATCAGATGGGCGGAAGCGCCACGCGGCCGCCGTCTGTATACGCGTCACGCGGGGCTGCAGTCGGACAACAACGCCTGGGATGCCGGTTAATTGTTCCCGTAACCCCCGCAGGGCGGGCGCCTCCGTGTATTTCACCTACATAACGCGCGGTCCTCGCGACGGCGCGTGCCAAAAATACACCCGCGAGCCCGCCGCGCCTCCCGCGTTCCGGCTGCAGTGCAGCCTCTAACCACCGTGCGCTGCGGGGGAGAAGCGGCCCAGAGGCAGGATAAAAAAGAAGAGGCTGGCCATGGCCGACATCACGAGCCCTTTTCTCAACCTCCAGAAGGGTACCTCGGTCCTGCTCAACGTGAGTGACCACCTCGACAGCGCCCGCGGCACCGCATGAGTTTTACCGTCGGTGGGCTGCACGCCGAAAGTCGCGTGGCTTGGTGGGGTGCTGGCGTTGTGGTGAGCGTAGCTCTTTGCCTCTTCCGCATACGCAGGTGCTGAACCGTGCCGACACCAACGGTGAGTGAATCTGTGCTCTGCGCGGACGCCAGGAAACAGGAATTCCGCTGGACCAAGCTCCCGAGTTCAGTGCTTGCCGAACAGTTCGCGGACGTACGCTTTTTAACCAATACCAGGTGTTTCACCTAAGATATTCGCAATTTTTATAAATAGGTTATTTGAGTTAGAGGAGCGTTTTTTTTTTCTGCATAGCATTTTCAGCGGCGTAGCAAATCAGAATACAGCTACGACGGGCTAATTAGTGGGCTGGCTAACTAATATTTAGTAGTAAACTTTTGAACTGTTACTGTTAGTGTCCTTATTTATTGGTGTAGCCCACCGTAAGTAATAACCATATTAGTTTTTAGTGAAAGGCAAACAGCGCGAAGACGAAGACTGCAGCAGAAGAAACACAGGACGAGCGCTGGTTTTTACTATTTTGAAAACGCAGTTACCCTCGACGCTGTGGGCCCAACAAATTTTAGCTGTCTCGACGAATTACGGGCACTGGAGGTGTTGCTTTGCGTGCACGTTTTCCGAAAGCGTATGTATTTTGGCGCGATGTAGGCAGAATTTGTTGGGCCACAGCGCTGAGGGTAACTGCGTTTTCGAAATTCCAAAAAAATTATATGCCTATTACTTACGGTGGGCTAAACGCCTCTCAATAAATAGACTAACAGTAATAGTTAAAAGTTAACTATTCAACATTAGTTAATCAACCTACTAGTTAGCACGTGTTAGCTGTACACTGATGCACTACACCGCTGAAAATGTGCCGAAAAAAGCACTCTTCTACCTCAAAAAGCCTATGTTAAAAAATTCCAGAACATCATAAGTTACTAACTGGTACTTGGGGTCAGGGGCCGGCTTGCAGACAGCCAGTTGCTGAAAACAAGCATGCTACTGCCCTGCTGGGCTCTTGCGCTGGACCGTATGTTCCTGCTGCGTTTATGCATTCCGCAGTAACCGTATAAAGCATCAAGGCTGCTGGAAAAATAGGCAGAAGGCAACTGTTGGCATGTCAATTGTTTTCTTTCTCACGGACCATTTAATTTATTGCGATTTTCCCTGGTGTGTATGCATTTTGTACCTAAATGTAGGACTAGGCTAAACGATGATGCGTCTTGAGGCTGATTCGCTTAGCGTCGTTTGGTAAGCTTGTGGATGTTAACACGCTTACCACAATCTTGGGAACCATACATTGATTTGTCATTTTGATTTGATTCCTAAAAAAACTAAAGTAGTCCGCACAATTCGAGAAGAAAAAAAAAGGATAAGAAATAAAGAAATGAAGTAAACCTTAACCCATATACCTTTGTCCAAGTGAAACAATCCCTTACTGCCTCGGTTCGCCTTTTGAGGGACTCTCCACGTGTTGCGTTTCCACGCGGGCTGGATCTGTTCTCTTTCCCCGCGCAGGAGATGGTGTGCTGGCAAAGGAGGAATTCCTCAATTTTTTCTGGGATGCCATACTCACAGAAGATGAGCTATGCGAACTTTTTGAAGAAATCAACGTCCACAAGACCGGGTAAGGAAGATGTGCACGACAAGTGTCCCTAAGGAAATTACGAACGAATATCGGCCCTATAAAATTACGGAAATCTTCTAACAGCACCACATGTTGCAATTTGCAAGCGACGCGCTGATGCCCTTCCTTATTCGTGAAAGACATGAGAGCGCAAAACGGCAACACAGACGAGTAAGGGAACAGGACGAGCGCTGCACTTTCAACAGGATTTATTCAAGGAAGAACGTTTATATAGCCTCTGCCCTTATCCATGCTCTTAATCGCAGCTGACAAACATTCACCTCTCACAGATATGCATCAAGAAACAGCATTTCACTTTGGCGAAGAACAACTGACGCGTCACTAATGCAATTATCACCTTGCTTCTTGATATAGAAGGCTTCCACGAGCTCACGTTCTGTCCTATCTCGGCTTTTCAATAGCACTTTGCAATCCGACGGTCGAGGCTCGCAGGCTATACGCTTCTCTTTCGAGCAGGCTTGGCAGTGGTCTGGAAGATGGACTCTCTTGTTTAATTGATTCTTGTGGTCAAGCAGGCGCTCATTAAGACACCGCCCGGTCTGTCCAACGTACACCTTGCCGCATGTAGGCGGGAACTCGTATACTACTCCTTTCTTGCAGCCAACATGTGGCGCTCGGTGTCTGATGGCGCACTCTTGCACTCTTTTTCTCCCAATGCGTGAACACATTCCGGCGAGTTTTCGCGGCGCTGAAAACACCACATCGACGCCGTACTTATTGGCCACCTTCTTGAGGTTATGAGAGGTGTGGTGTACGTAAGGTACAACTTCCGGCCTTGCCAGCTTTTTATCTTGAGGTCGGTTGTTTTCCTTGCTGCCCTTCAGCTTTTTCAGCAAGGACTGCGTCCCGGAGAGAACCAGGGAAGCCGGGAAGCCTACTTTCTGCAACTTTGTACATCTTAGATGCAAAGCTGCGTGCATGGCATGGTGGCAAGACTTCTTTAGTGAGGATGCTAAGCACTGGGAAGCGATAGCCCTCTTAACAGTCATAGAATGGTTCTAATGAAAAGGCAAGCAATCTTTCTTTGCGCGTGGACAGTATCGCCAACAAACGTGTGAAAGGCGAAATGTTATGGTGAGATCTAAAAACTGTAATTGGTTATTATTCTAGGCAGTTCGTGAGTGAAGGTGAGGCCCAAGCTGTTTCGACCAAACGTACCTAAAACATCCGCTACTGTTTTGTCAAAACTAATATCGCTGTCTGCCAAAAGGACCAGGTAATCGTCTGCACATCTAAAAACGTGGACTATGCAATCCGTGTCAAGTGCTTCACTCTAGGAGCGGTCAATTTCAGATAAAAACATATTCATGCTCTCATGTCTTTCACGAATACGCACCAACAAGCCCAGCTGCAAGTACTTCTTGGCTCTTCCTTATAATTATATTTTCCACTACAACCTCTCCAGGGCTCGTACTATTACAGCATCAAAGGTGTTCGAGCTCCAGACGCACAGCGTTACAGCTGTGCACATCACCTCTAATGTAATCTAGAAGAGTGCGGTGAGGGGCTAGTTGGTACGACATTATAAGAACAATAAATAACTTCGCAAACAGGGCGGCAAAAGAGAGAAGAAGCACACGGGACAGGCGCAGACTAACAACTGGTTTATTGCACCGACGCCTCCTTCGTCAAACAACAAAGCGCATGCGCACTAACAACACACATGCAAGAAACCGTAATCATCTCGTCAACCCAAGAAATTCTAACTCGTTGCAGTACAAGTGAACAGTCGCCTCACTAACGCATTTTTCAGGCCCTAATCTCGCGATTTCCAAAGATTCGATAATTTCGTGTTCTTTCTTTTCCCTCGCGCGCCCGATAATCTTGGTCCTGCCAAAGAGCGGTGCGCATTCTTGGTCATCATGCTTGCAGGTCTTACAATGCTTACGCAGATGCTGCCCCCGTGAATAAGCGAAGGAATTCGAATGATCTAATAATGTTGAGGCAGTGGCCCATGTGCCCGACGTATACCTTACCGCAGCTCAACGGGATCTCATAATTACATTCGATCTACACTGCACAAACTTGTTCCTGTGGTTAGCGCTACACTTAACCTTCTTTTGCTTATCTTTCCTCGCTAAACTGCACAAACACGACAGCCTGCAAGGAGCAGAAAAAAAGGACCTCTATGCCGAACTTGCCGGCGACCCTCTTCAGACCGTGCGAAACTCTGTGAGCGTAGGGTATAACTTCACATTTTCTCCTATCCTGTGAATCCGTCTCCAGAGGCTTTGAGTTGGGGCGTAAGGACTTTAGCAGCGACTCAACGACTGCCTGAAGAAGGGCAAGCGGAAAACCAGCAGACCGAAGGTGATCTGAGCATCAAAGCTAACCTGAACCTTATCTGCCTGTCCCGTGTGCTTCTTCTCTCTTGTCCCGTCCTTTTTGCGCAGTTATTCATTGTTCTTATAACCTCTAATGTATCTGACCTGTGGGTTGATACTGGCGTTACAAACTTAATGGTGCTTAAGATAACGCCATGCAAAATGGTTTATATCATCGTGCAGGGTAGTGGGGAGTCCGCTGAGAAGAGCGTCATCGAGCAGTGAACGAGCACGAACGTTTGTGAAAGCTGGAGAAACCTATAATGCCACACCCCATCGATAATTCAGCAAGTGCACGGCTACGAAGCCAGGAGCAGTTATTCCTCTTACAAGTGGCGCCAGCGGTTCTAAAAAGTGTCAGATACTGTGGCAGCACAGCGAGTGCTTTACCCTAAAATGAAACAAGGCGTTGAACGATAGTCTTGCGCCACTATGCGCACTCCCTCGACCCAGCGACGTATGGTTTCTTGCTAGTCCTATAGCACCCCCATGGACGGCGCCTCTAGTCGTATCAGGTAGTCATTGACCGAGCGAGACAGGTCCTGCGTGCTTTGCAAACAGACTTGTTGCAACCGTGTTCTTTAACAATCCGACCGGTACCGAAATTAGTTGGGTATGAGTGTAAAGCACTGACTCAGTGGTCTCAAAGTGGTCTGCGCAAGAATAAAGAAGAAAGTTGGAGGCTTATCAAGGTTTAGCCCAGTGGATGCGAAGCAGCCTTCGTTTTGCATTCTTATTATTAACGTCCTTAGCGTTTGGAGGCATCTTGACCGCATACACGCCCGGCGCAAAGACGCTGGCGCGGTTGCGGGCACAGAGACTGACGCGACGGCGGGCGCGCGCCGCTTCATCCCTGGCGTGACGTCACATATCACGTGATGCAGCGATGGTGGCGCCGCCGCCGCGTCGCGCGCGACGGCGCGAACCGAAGCGTGGAGGCCTCCGCCGGGCGACGTCCGACGGCGCGATATGAGGCCCCATCTGCAGCCGGTGTGACGTCATCACGTGACGTCACATCATGTGATCTCACTTCAAGGTCAATGGTGGCCACCGCCGGGCGTCGCGCGAAGGCCCGAAGCCTACGTTAATATGCTTGGCATAAAAATCTCGCTGTATTCGAACTTTGGCTGGTCAATTTTCCTTTTAATTCTTTTTCATATGCCCATTCTGCTCTTTGTATTCAAACTTGTTCATTGTAGCGGTGGTCAGTGTAACGAATTTGAAGTATTAAAAAGACAGGTAGTTCCCATTGGAATGCGCAGTCGTTATTCTAAAACGTTTTGACCCTAGTAGTACACGGAAAACATATGATAGCGATCGCCTTGGCCCTCGATATGCCGGTAGACGGCGTAGGGGGGAGGGGGGGCTCAAATGGGGGGTCATGGCAATTACTGTAGCACGTTTTCGTCCCCCCGCCCCCTTTTTTTATTTCACAACTTCCACACCTACTCATAATGAAAAGCGAGAGAAAAATTAGAAGGAAAACTGACGGTGCACACGAAACGCGCAGTCACAAGAGGCTTAGTTAACCCCATTAATGCGACCCGCATTAATAGGGTTGCAGTTGCAGTTGGGGGGCTAAATACAGAGGAGGAGCCTTGGGTTCCAGTGCCCTAATTGTGATTGGCGGGACCGGTGTCAGTGCACACTTCATGTATGTAACAAAATGGCATCTGTATGCGCGGAAGTGCGCGCACATGAATGCCACTGGTCGGTAATATGTTCGAAAGGTGTCACCGCATGTTCCTGTGACTGTGCGTGACTGACAATCGTTGACTCACGGATTCCTTCCGTTTAGTTTTATAGATGCCGGGGAGCTCAGTTCCTTCGTATGGAGGCACATGGGAAACTTTCCAACGCTCCTGGCTTCCCTGGAGGACCTGAGCGTAGCTGTTACGAAAGGCCTTCAACAAATGGAAAAGGTACGGTCGCGCTCTTGTTGCGTACACTAGCCAGCACGGTTAACAGAAAATTCATCTGCTATCCTAACGCTTGCATGTATTCGCGTAACCGCATCAAAGCGCTTCTGGTGGTTTGCAGAGTGTTAGTGTTGCGCGGATCCAGCAGCGAACCGCAAATATCGATTCGGCGCAGTTCAAAGGACCAAACTTCGAAGATTTAAAACGACGTTCACACAGCATACACTGTAAACGATTTAATTTCCGGGAGGAGCTTTCTGCGATTCGCCAAAGACTGGAAAATTATTTCCTCCCGGAAATGAAATCGTTTACAGTGCATGCTGAGTGAACGTCGTTTTAAATTGTATCCCTCTGAGAATGCATAAATAGCCTCAACGTTTTTAAAAGATAGCTTTGCTGATCGATATTCCTCCGCAAGAACACATGGGGACGCCGTTCTTGAGCGTATGTGTACTATGAAAGAATGAGTAAATATCGGTTTGGATCGGGGGCTGAGTGTGTAGTAGTGTGCTCTGTTTTTTTTTGTGTGTGTTTTACTCTTGAAAGATTTTATGTGTAATAATTACGCAATGCTATGTGTCCACAACGGTCACGCTTAACTGAAAAAACATTCACGGTATTCGTGAGCAGGTATATGAAGTGCTTTGAAAGTCTTTTTTTTTTTTTTGCTCAAAATCATCACAGGACGTTACAAATATCCAAACGTTTGATCTAATGCACGTTCAGTGCTGGAGTTACCAATGTATTTCCGACCATCTATCTCGGTGTGTTGCGTGGAAACATTTGGATATCCATTAGCATTACACAATGTCCAGCACCGACACGCTTTAGATGTTCAGTGGGTATTTGTGGCTATCCCCGAATGGTCCTATATTTCGCTCGTGCATCACTAGCCTGCGCATTCAACAGCTTTTCGCCAGCTGGTCGTGGTAAAACCTGTTTGAATGCACTGTGTGAAGGGTAGAAAACTGGTTACGTGCATGTGTGCTTTTGTAGCTGGAAGCGAAGCCTAAGGAATGACGTGCACTTTATTATTAATTCTACCGAAAATTGGTGACATGCTTTCCTCCCCTGATCATCTCGTTTCTTTATGGGGCTTAATTTCTTTTTCATTTATCGCCGCGACGTGTGCATGTTCACTGATGTGAAATAACTTGTGCGGCTGATTTTACACTACCGTGGGTGTGCAGCTACTGGACGTCCATGGTATTGCCCGAAAAACAAAGTCTGGTTCAGTCATTCACTAATATTTACAGTGCACTCAAGGAGCAAAAGGGAAGTACGCTGTCCATCTAGCCCATTCCATTTCATAAAAGGGACTGCGCTAGGGGACAGCTCACTCTCTTTTTACTCCCATACAGGCGTATTCGAGTTTAGAGTGCAGTGAACAAAATGATGTGATATTTTTGTTTTTCACCCGCATCTTTTTTACCCGCACTCACACTTGTGTATGAGCTGTATTGGAAGAAAATATCACATAATTTACACGGTAGAAAGAAATATCAATGGACGTTTCAAGCCTCGATTTCTTACCAAAGTAAATTTACGAAAAAAAAAATTGCAGTATAGTCTGTGCTACGCCCAGACTACTCCACTGTAGCAATGCATGCATCCTTAATGGTTGGTCAAAAGTTCCTAGCCACAAGGGTCATCTGCTTTTCTTCGGTATATCCTGGCACTGAAGACTCCGATAAAGCTGTCAAGGTTCTTAAAGGTTAGAACGATACTTCGTCTACCCTCTACAGATACCTTGAGCTTCGGGGGTGTCGTAACTGCCTCACTATACCGCTAGAAAGCAGACCCTATGGTTTGGGAACTTTTGCCCGACCCTGTACATAGTGCGCCGTGTTTTGTTGCGATGCTTAAACACCGTACATAAGCCTTGATGTACCGTTTTCGTTACGCGGCTCTTTGGCGCCGTCGCCCAGCACAGCTACCAAGTGTTCTCCAGATTTTGACTCTTTAGTGCGGCTGCTCAGAAGGTCCAGCCAGCCACGCGTACTATCCAGGCGGCCATGCTGCGACTTTCACTTGGCGCTTCCTCGAAAGCCGAACCACCTTGGTGGTGGTGGTGGTGGTGAAAAGCATATATGGGCAATTAAATATTTACAGAAAGGTGATTGGGGTAGGACCCTGTTGGCCCTTTCCCTTACAATACTAGGTGGAGCCCCTATTCCGGGGCCCCATTGGCAAGCAACGCCGCCCGCGTCCGGTGAACCAAGGCCTTTTGGGTCTTTAGGTCCTGACAGCCGAGCAGGGCCGCCTCCCAGTCCTCTCTGGTGGGGTTGGGGGGGATAGATGGGTTTGACTGACACGCCCAAACCATGTGGAAGGTGTCAGCCACCTCCCCACGGAACTGGCACGCGCCATCAAAGGATGTATTGAAATGTTTAAGCACCGCCGGGCACAGTACAGTGTTAGTAAGAATTTTGATGAGGAGGCGCTCGTCAGCGCGATCCAGACCCTTACAAGGGGCCGGGTAACGCCGGTGCTCCTCCTTGTAGTAATCGGTGATTTGTTTGAATGTAAGGGCCAGATTGTCTGATTGGGAGTACCCTTCCAAGGACAGGGAGATAGCCCGGGGAGAGAGTGCGCGGGTGGCCTGATCGGCCTGTTCGTTTCCCTGGAGTCCCTGGTGACCGGGGGCCCAAATCAGGTTGCGTGGAGTTGGATCTTCAGATCGAAAGCTATATTCCAGTATGCGCCAGGCAAGCGGGGGAGCCCAGCCCAACTCGTAGTTCCGACAGGCCCCTCGCGAGTCGGTGATGATGTGTTTCGACTTGGGAGTAGTGAGAGCAAGAGCAATGGCAATCTCCTCCGCGTGTGTTGCGCTGTAGGCTTTGAAAGTGAGCCCGTTGACTGTGTTTGTGTTGTGTACGACTGCGGCCGTGTACCACACCCCGTGGTGTGGGCCGGCAACGTCCACGTAATACACATGTTGTTGGTTACCATAGTACCGCGCCAACGCTTCCGCGCGCGCCTTGAAAGCGTTTACAAGTGTTTAGCGGCAGCTAGCCACCGAGCGTCCCACCCGGCGACTTCTACTCCTATAAAGATGAACACACAGCGACCGAGGAGCATTTCTAAGCGCTTGACGACATAGACCACGCATCGTTCCCGATGACAACGAAGTTGTACATTGCGCGAGACACGGTCTGCGTCCACGAAGTGACGTCCGCGGCTTTTTTTTTTTTTTAAGGACGTCGTAGACGCGGCTCTTTCAGAGAAAAAGCTGCAACGTTTTCATTGAGACTCTCTTTGGCCATCTCGTGAGGATATTGTGCATTCATGAGCGGATAAACGTTATCTCTCGTACGGTGGTTTTTATATAAGCTTTCCTCCTTATGCTTTGCTGTATACGAAATTAGTGCAAGTTTTTGGCAACGCTATTGTTGTTCATGCCGAACTAATTTCGAGCTATTACATGAGCAAGTGTCCTGTGCATAGGCTTCAACGACCTGCATGCTGGGAGAAATTAGCAGCAGCACCGTCTGCTCACGTCGCTGCAAACGACCTCGGCGCACCGCGTTGCCACTACCCGTTCTTGCACCTAAAAAGGCGTGGGTTCGAATCCCATTAATATCTTTGCCCTTCCGCGTGTGCTTTATTTTCTAGAGTTTTCGCGTGGTGTGGAAGGACGAGCAGAAATCTGCGGACAAAGCTTACAACGTAGCCTTTTAGTGGATTCCTACATTACAACGAAATTAGAAATATATTACAACAACGACACAAACAAATCGAGATTCCCTCTTTGCAATTCAAAAGCGGGCATTACGAGCTATTGGGAAAATCCAGTTATTGCACAGCTGCCGGCCTTTGTTTAGGTCTTATGGAATACTAGAAATAAGTAAACTGCACACATACAAACTATGTCTGGAAATATTACGCCAGTACAAACTAGACAAAATAACCTTCGAAACCACCTATCACACTAAACTTAGCACATACGAACTTCGGAAACAATGTATGGAAACATCTCGTGTACGCACAAATTACGGTTTTCAGAGGTTAGGATGGCAAATTCCTGACTTAATTAATCAATACCCTATTATTCTGGATACTGTACGCAGCACTCCCTCTATACGTAAATACAAAATGTTAATTAAAGCAATGCTCATAAATGAACCTTAAAGGTGAAAACTGAACGTATACCTATCACTAGTGTATGTTTTGTAAATACTGCTATGGTCGAATTGTGTTTTGAAGTATGCTGTTTGTTTTTTCCGCCGAAAGCCTGTGTTTTGTAAGGATGTCTTATGTATTGTGTAAAAAATATTGAATGTGTGTTCTATTATGTAATGCTCTTTCTTGGTTTTTGTAGCCTGCGGTGCCGCCTGTCATCCGGGTGGCGTGGCCTCGTCAGGCAAAGTATGCCTTTTGCCACGTCACCCTGGACAACCTTTTCGTTGTCTTAAATAAATTCTGAATGAATGAATGAATGAAAAACTCATTTAAGCATTGCGTAAAGAAGAATCGGCGATAATGTGGATTTTTATCACAAAATTGTCCACCTTTCACAATAATGGCTTGGAGAATAATGGATTGGAATTACCCTAACACAGGTAGCCCTTCGTAGGGAAGTCCTTTGCGTAAATGACTGCAGTCATCCATGCAAAGGGTCTGTTTTCCCAATCTCGGGGCACTGTGGTCGAATTTCTCGTCGGCGCTGCTGGTTTTTATTTTTATTTATTTATTTTATTTGAAAATACTGCAGCCCCATTCAAGGGGCTATAGCAGGAGTGGGTACAAAAATGTGGAACACTTGTTGTTGGGCTAGTTGGTAATACATACTTCTGAAGGAACCAGCGCACAAAACACAACGGACAAGAAAAAGGTGGTACACGACGGACAGGAGCGCTGTCAAGAATTCTGTAGTTCTGTTGATGATGCAAGAGAAGTGACGCCAATGGTCACCTGGGCCTTGTGAAGACGAAGACGGGATAAGAAGAAGACGCAGAAAGTCCTTGTGAATACGTGCTTGGTGCTGCCACTCAGACCTGAGCAACTTACAAAGCCGAATACCATGGTTGGGAGCAGGGGCGATGCCACCAAATATATACGTAGGATTTCAGGTGGCAGGAACTTGTGTCGAATGCAAAAACCAAAGGTTCTTGCCCTGCATGTGGCAGCCGCTGACAGGGCCACAGCTTGAGACTGGCTAACAGCAAACGATGAAAAAGAGTCCATTGTACTAGAAATATATTTGAGCAACACTTGTTGTTGGGCTAGTTGGTAATACATACTTCTGAAGGAACCAGCGCACAAAACACAACGGACAAGAAAAAGGTGGTACACGACGGACAGGAGCGCTGACAAGAATTCTGTAGTTCTGTTGATGATGCAAGAGAAGTGACGCCAATGGTCACCTGGGCCTTGTGAAGACGAAGACGGGATAAGAAGAAGACGCAGAAAGTCCTTGTGAATACGTGCTTGGTGCTGCCACTCAGACCTGAGCAACTTACAAAGCCGAATACCATGGTTGGGAGCAGGGGCGATGCCACCAAATATATACGTAGGATTTCAGGTGGCAGGAACTTGTGTCGAATGCAAAAACCAAAGGTTCTTGCCCTGCATGTGGCAGCCGCTGACAGGGCCACAGCTTGAGACTGGCTAACAGCAAACGATGAAAAAGAGTCCATTGTACTAGAAATATATTTGAGCAACACTTGTTGTTGGGCTAGTTGGTAATACATACTTCTGAAGGAACCAGCGCACAAAACACAACGGACAAGAAAAAGGTGGTACACGACGGACAGGAGCGCTGTCAAGAATTCTGTAGTTCTGTTGATGATGCAAGAGAAGTGACGCCAATGGTCACCTGGGCCTTGTGAAGACGAAGACGGGATAAGAAGAAGACGCAGAAAGTCCTTGTGAATACGTGCTTGGTGCTGCCACTCAGACCTGAGCAACTTACAAAGGCGAATACCATGGTTGGGAGCAGGGGCGATGCCACCAAATATATACGTAGGATTTCAGGTGGCAGGAACTTGTGTCGAATGCAAAAACCAAAGGTTCTTGCCCTGCATGTGGCAGCCGCTGACAGGGCCACAGCTTGAGACTGGCTAACAGCAAACGATGAAAAAGAGTCCATTGTACTAGAAATATATTTGAGCAACACTTGTTGTTGGGCTAGTTGGTAATACATACTTCTGAAGGAACCAGCGCACAAAACACAACGGACAAGAAAAAGGTGGTACACGACGGACAGGAGCGCTGTCAAGAATTCTGTAGTTCTGTTGATGATGCAAGAGAAGTGACGCCAATGGTCACCTGGGCCTTGTGAAGACGAAGACGGGATAAGAAGAAGACGCAGAAAGTCCTTGTGAATACGTGCTTGGTGCTGCCACTCAGACCTGAGCAACTTACAAAGCCGAATACCATGGTTGGGAGCAGGGGCGATGCCACCAAATATATACGTAGGATTTCAGGTGGCAGGAACTTGTGTCGAATGCAAAAACCAAAGGTTCTTGCCCTGCATGTGGCAGCCGCTGACAGGGCCACAGCTTGAGACTGGCTAACAGCAAACGATGAAAAAGAGTCCATTGTACTAGAAATATATTTGAGCAACACTTGTTGTTGGGCTAGTTGGTAATACATACTTCTGAAGGAACTAGCGCACAAAACACAACGGACAAGAAAAAGGTGGTACACGACGGACAGGAGCGCTGACAAGAATTCTGTAGTTCTGTTGATGATGCAAGAGAAGTGACGCCAATGGTCACCTGGGCCTTGTGAAGACGAAGACGGGATAAGAAGAAGACGCAGAAAGTCCTTGTGAATACGTGCTTGGTGCTGCCACTCAGACCTGAGCAACTTACAAAGCCGAATACCATGGTTGGGAGCAGGGGCGATGCCACCAAATAGACCTAGGATTTCAGGTGGCAGGAACTTGTGTCGAATGCAAAAACCAAAGGTTCTTGCCCTGCATGTGGCAGCCGCTGACAGGGCCACAGCTTGAGACTGGCTAACAGCAAACGATGAAAAAGAGCCCATTGTACTAGAAATATATTTGAGCAACACTTGTTGTTGGGCTAGTTGGTAATACATACTTCTGAAGGAACCAGCGCACAAAACACAACGGACAAGAAAAAGGTGGTACACGACGGACAGGAGCGCTCGTGTACCACCTTTTTCTTGTCCGTTGTGTTTTGTGCGCTGGTTCCTTCAGAAGAAAAAATGTGGAACAATTCCACGCATACAAAAGTACATACAAGCATTACAAATATAAACGCTAGAAAAACAACATACAATGCTACGACTCAATTGCCGACGCAAAATCAGAGATTGATAGTGCACGAATGTTGCCATCCAAAGAATTCCAACACTCCACAGTGCGCGGAAAAAAACTGTATTTGAAAACGTTAGTGCGGGCAAAAAAAAGGTTGGATATTAAGATCGTGATGGCTCCTGGTTGCAGATGGTTTTGAAAACGAGATATGCTTACCCTCTGAAAGGCAATTAGCAGAATGGACTATGGAGTGAAGAAGTTTTAAGGACTCAGTTTTTCGGCGGGATGCAAGCGGGCTTATGTTTAGGGAAGACATCGCAGATGAGGGTGAAAAATGAAAGTCGTAGCGGCGAAAAATAAATCTTACAGCTTTACGTTGCACAGATTCTATTTGATCGATTTCACATTGCTTGTATGGATTCCAGACATTAGAAGCGTATTCAAGAATAGGGCGAATTAGAGTTTTGTACATGAGCAATTTTGCTTCTTTAGGAGCATCCCGTACTGTGCGCCGTAAGTAACCTACCTTTTTAAGAGCTTTAGCTGTGATGTAATCGATGTGTTTTGACCATTGCATATTGCATTGCATTGTGCCTCAGACGACGGGCCTGGTCTTACTGGAGATGTTCAGTTGGATCAAGGCCAGTACACAAGCTCAGATGCTCCAACAGGTCCACTCTCCTCATCTAGAACCATTTTTTTCGCAAATGTAGAAGTCCTTTTGTCGTTGTCCTGCTGAAAAATACAACGACGGCCAAAATTCTTGCGTGCCAGCAGAAGCATAACCTTCTGGAGAACTTCCTTCTAATCTTGTGTCATGGTACCTTGAACATGGTGGCGGGCACCAACTTCACGACCGGAGAAACAGACACATGCTCATTACGCTTATTCGTTTATTTTTAAAGTGAAAAGTTGGCAACGATAGTCATATCTAGTGCGTTTGGAGTGCCGTACATACTCAACCTCACCGTTCCCAAAAAACACGAGCTTGGACTCATCTCAGTTACTCTTTCCGTTGATCACCCGTCTATCCTACGTGTTCCTTTGCCCACTTCATCTTGGCAGTGCATTTTTAGAGCGTTAGTTCTAATACTTGCATTACTCAAGGTCGCATTGGTATGAAACACAGTCATTTGTCTAAAATGGCGGCCGCAGTCGCATCCGCACATAGCAACAGGGAATACATACCACGTCACAAAAACAAGTGGTGCACCATCAGGCGGTGCACGACTACCATCAGATGGCAACAAAGTGGCACCATACCATGGTATCATACCACGTAACCCAGTCGGTCGCATAGCAACAGCGCGCCACCCCGCATATACTAGCATACCTTCATTCCCCTGTATAAGCTCCAGTCTATGAGGAGTTCAAGTGGGACCAGTGGTTGGTGCCATTGGTACACAGATTGTGGCGTAGAATGTTCGGAGTAGCATCAAGCGATTCAGCGCGTTAAGGAGCAGAAGATTCCTAGTCGAATCAAAGCGTAGCGTATCATAGGGATTCGCACTGACGACCTTTGGCTCCCCAAACCTTGACTTCTTGAAACTTCAAACGGCCATTGCGGCCAAACTAACTGAAGTAGAACCTTCGAAGATGGCGTCAAACGATTTGTCTTCTTGCGCTGTATACGTTGGAATAAAAAAAAGTAGATCTCTGGGTATAACGAAAAATTTGTGCCGGATGTAGCGAAGATGGCTAATGACGCAATATTCGTTTGATATTGCTAACGTTCGATGCTCATACGTTGCCTCAGCGTTTTGCTCTTTTTTTTTCCTTACTCATATGTGGCTTTTGGGTTGGCCTCTTGGCGTTTAGTCCAACCGATCTCAGACGATGTCCCCCAGTCCGTGGAGCCATTTATAACTGGATAACAAGGCTAAACTCTCGGAAATGCCGACAGCGGATAGTCGAGGGCTTTTTTCGGCTAGTAAAACATTTCGGCTAGTAAAGCATTAGTAAAGCTTTTATAAGACTTGTGCGGCTCGCGAGATGCATGGGGCGATTTCAAGATTCCGTTCAGCCTCTTGTTAGCACGAGGCAAGCCGATACAAAGGCCACGTTGACGACGTACGAGGAGTAAAATCAAAAGCAGATTAATTGGTGTGCGAAGGGATGGGCTCAGGGGTATGTGTGTCTGGAAGGGGCCGGAAGGGGGTCCTTTGACGGGGAAAAGCCGCTTCGTTCTTGATTTGCATCCGACTATTGCAGCACTGCTGTTTTTCTGGGCGAGCGAGCGGCTACTTCGACTGCGCTTCACACGCTCAGGTGTGGGCATCTAAGCGAGCGCTCAGCGCCTCCATAGGCGCACACAAATCAAGAACCAAGTTGCTTTTCCCCGACAGAGGACCTCCTTACAGCCAATGGCTTCGGCTGATTCTCATTAACCTGCTAGCGTGACGATGCAGGGAGGGGACTATCACCGACCATAGAAGGCAGGGGCTATCCCCTTTCATCTACTTTCATCTGCCATTCCCTGCATTGTCACGCTAGCAGAGTCGTGAGAATCGGCCGACGCCATTGGTTGGAAGTGGGTTCTTTGACATGGAAAAGCCGCTTCGTTCTTGAATTGTACCCTACTATAGCTCGGACAACGAGCGCGCGCTTAGCGAGTGCCGGCAAGCGCTGGGATGGTGCTTTTATGCGCGGCGACTCATCTCTCGCCTCCACATTTGCGCAGGCAAGATGAGTAAGCCGTAGCTTTCGATAACAGCCGAACGAGATGCGGCCCTATCAGTTCGCCTCCGAACCGAGGAACCTGAAAGAATGCAGCCTGTTCGCCAAAACTCAGCAGGAAACCTTGTGCCGAGAAAAAAATAGTTCGAGCTGCTCCACTTGGGCTGTCATTGGCGCCTCCACGGTGTACACATCCACTAACAGTTGTCGCTGAAATTCATGATACAGAGTGGTAACCGCGCTGTCGTTTCTTTTTCCTTCTTTAGTGTCGCTAAGTTTAATGTGCAAATTCCAGTGCTTGAACCCAGAAGAAAGGGAGAGTAGAAACGCGGACCCGATGAGCAGTTTTCGCGAACGAATCCTTTCTTCTTCCCACTCGATCTGCGGGCAGCTGATGCATCCGATGCATACTACAGGGGATTAGGAGAGGGCTTTGTCTCCCAATATGCAGAAGGCTTTAAAAAGACGCAGGGGCAGAACGAACAGAGGACATGCAGGCCTGCAGTGTTTGTCAAACATATAAAGCCCACTGGGTATATGTTACGATGCAAAGCATGCCACCATGCAAGGTGGCTTGCTCTGCATCGTCAGCATTCCGAACCTCTCGAAAGACACATCTCTCGCCCTCACCTCTCCGGAGCGTAGGACTTCTAGCGGTGCTAGGGAGCCCCACTGCACGCCTTGGAAGCACATCTTATCGGTTGTATACTTCTGACAAAGGCTGTATAATCGCAGCATTCGGCTTGTAGCAACCTTACTTCATTTGTTTTCCACACCGTCTCGCGAGTGCTGCTCCTTCGCAGGTGCGGTGTGCCTTCGCCAATGAGACAATGAAGGCTCTTTTTACTTAAAATGAAGCTTTCTTCATTTTTTTTGGTGGTAGTGGTGGTGGTGGCGGTAAAAATTTATTGACTATGTACAAGGAGGTGTTTGGGCCCAGACCCTGTTGGCCCAGGTCCTCACAAACCTGGGCGGAGCTCCTATTCCGGAGCCCCAGTGGCGTCTAACGCCGCTCGCGCCCTGGCGACCAAGGTCCGTTGGGACTGTAGGTCATGGCAGTTGAGCAGCGCCGCCTCCCAGGCCTCTCTAGTAGGGTGGCGGACATCAGAAATGAGCTAAGTTCTAGCGAGCTGCTTAAGTGAAATATATTAGCGTCTTAACTATTGATGTTAAGTGCCCCATTATATATAATTTGAGATTTGTGCCTCGCTGTTAGTAATAGCCATATCAGCCTTCAGATTTTCGAAAACGCGATTCTCTAGTGCTGCAGCATAAGGAATTTTGGCTTTCTGATTGCGAAAGGCTGAAACCGGCTTGCCACAGCCGCGCCCACAAGTGCGGCTCACTCTGCGGCGTGCGTGCCGCGGTAGGGGTCGGCCGAAGCAACATGCCAGTGGATAGGTGGCAAGCATCACCCGACATGTATCTTGCCTGCTACATCGCACTACGGAAGAGGGAGGGTGGCATTGCAGGAACAGGGAGAAGGCAAGTAATGATGGCATTATGCCCTGGGCTGCACATACGGCACTCTAGACAAAACACGTGTGCAGGCATGCACGTCACGCATATGCGTCGCGAATCTCCTTCAAAAATGCCTGCGCGTGCGTGTGCACGACAATGAGTGGTCATCTGTACACGAGGGAGCCTTTAAGCCCTGCTATTCAAGCGGCCGTTTGCCTAAACAATCCCTGATTTGTAACTGAGACCCCCGCAGTTTGCCGGACAACTTGCGAAACGATAAAGACTTCCCGGGAGTAACCATACAGCGTGCGCTCCGAGAGGCTGTTCTCTAACTTTTGAACTATTCTTCTCAACGGAAGGATGACACCCATAGCTGCTAAATCGAGTTATTAAAATACTAAAGGGAAGTTGTTCAGCGCTTTAATGTAAAAAAATACTCATTTATGGGGATTCGAGTACCTTGGGTACCTTGGTTGACGTGCTAGGCCCACGCGAATTGTGACTCGAAAAGCCCACATTTCCGCTCCAACCCTTCCTCTTCCCTTCACATTATACACTGTGTCGAGCAGCAGCTGGAGCGTAATCACCTTTCCCTGGGTTAAACGCCACGCAGTGCTACGACTCCATCAGCATTCAGGACCAGTTCGTGTCGAGGTTCCTGGTGCGGGAGACGGCGTTCCAGCTCTCCAAGCTTACCGCAGCGATGGAGGCCTCGCAGAAGAGGCTTCAGGAGGAAGGCATCCCTCTCATAGACGGAAGCGATAGTGAAGACGACGACGACGAGGCTCTGCACAAGCACAACTGGTTCGCATGTCGCGTCATTTTCAAACCCCTTTACGACCATGCAAGGACAATAACTTGGTGCATCGCTGGCGTCTTCTAAACCTACGCAGATGTGCACGTGGTCCTCGCATGTATACGTTGTCCTCGCACGTATGAGATGGTATTGTTGGTCGGAGTTCTAGATTGGGGATTAAGCGTACGTGTTAAATGCAGAGGTATTGAAATGCGCGGCAGGTATGTTCACAGGGAGCGCGCACGTGTGCTCGGGCTAGACGGCACCGACACTGCTCCCAAGCAGGGCTTCAATTCACCTTCCATTTGAAGGAGGTGCTTCTTATCAGCATAATCCAGGGGGCGGCCCATGGTTCCCCTAAGAAATAGTGAGGAGACCGGCCCTCCCTTTTAGCTGCCCCCACGTTACGTCTCATCTTTAACCTCCCCTTACGAAATTACGCATGGCCTCATAAAGCTGTTCCACGTGAAAAAGTAGTGAACAAGCATGCAAACGCTAACACAGCACCCAGTTTCGCGGGCCATTGGTATGGTGCTTTGCATGTGTTTGTAATAGAACTTACTGTAGCTTGTTTGCAGCCATAGAATTTTTGATCATAAGTGTTTTGTTTTCTTTACTTGATTACAAGCCCACGTGTTTTCCACCACTTCCGCAAATATGCATGCATGCACCGCCATGTACAAAGGCACACAAAAAACGTCTCCAAACTGGTCAACAGGGTTTGCATTTTGAGAAAGCTCCTAAAATATGACGCACTCTGCACTAGTGTGAATTTCCCTATCAAGAGCCATAGCCACCTCGCAGATATTGTAGAATGTTTTTTTTTTTTTCATTTGTTGAGCAAGTGGCTGTACATGTTCAACAGCAATTTTCAGGCTGCAGTTGGTTCCCAAAGCCTCCAAGTGTACAAGCCTTGTAATAGTCGCCTGCTCCCAGTAAGGATAAGGAAACAGATGGTGACACAAACATCCATTCATTTGGAAGGTATGGCGCTATTCCCTTGAGTGAAAGCGTGTCTTGGCACACTTAGTTCTGCTCACACATTTTCATCTTGACTTTCAGAATCCAGTCAAGACCTGAGTGCTCAAATCAAGAAGTTGGAGGCAATTGTTGAAAAGCTTGCAAATCAGGTTCATAGATCCTTCAATACATCAATTTTCCTTAAGCACAGTGCAACTGAATACCAGCTTATGGAGGTTTGAATAGTAAATTGACACGTCATGTACATCAATAACATAAATGTCTTCACAGTGTGCAAAACATTATTTCTTGAGTTGATGTTATCAATGCCATCGCAAGAGTCTTCCCAGTTCAATATCATGATGCAAGGCCCGCAAACGAAGATAGCCGATGTGAGCAAAATAGAATACAGTAACTCCGAACATGAAGGCCAGAGATCATTCTACTCAGCTGCACAGGCGCCTATAGCAAAAGAACATGTTTTACTCACTTGTGGTAAAGTTGTAAGATAACTTGCATCCAAAAACATACGTTTACTGAGAACTTTTTCAGCCGAAATTTCAAAAGCCACAAGAAGATGAACTGGACATCACAGAAGAAAACCTGGTAAGCCAAAAGTTATCAAGCTCTTTGAGACTGCAATGTTGCCTCATAAGGGCAGTTAGTGTAGAGAGCTATATAACAACCACTTCAGTCTTGCTCGAGTATAAAATGTACTTTCTGCTATCTCCACAGCTATTCCTTGTACAACAAACAATGCCAGTGGATGAAGAGCAGATGGAAGACTACAAGGAGTCGCTGAAAACATATGCTGAGAAGACAGCCGCCTCTGCTGGATGTCTCTTGTAAGGCAGTTTATTTAACAGGTATTCAGAGTCTAATTACATCTACATGCTTTCTTTTCAGTGTGTCGGTTCGCTTTTACAAAGACATAAACACATATGCAGTTTATGAAATATGGGAGAGCGAAGATACATGGAACAAGTAAGAGACTTTTCACATGACACCAACTTGAAAAGCAAGCCTTAACTTTCCGGAAATTGCTTTATATGTGAAGTGAAACAGAGCAATAATTTTTGCATAGGGCAACTGATGACACCGTTCAGTATTTCTCCTCTGCATCACAAGTGTGCACTTTTAATTAAGAATTTCATTCCCTTCAGGCACTTACGGTCGCATATATACAAAACACTGCAGCATCAAAATATAGAGTGCCTGAGAAAGCCCGAATTCTTGAACACAATGGAGATACCTGGTAAGTACAGAAACCATTCACGATAAAAAGAGCAGCAACTTCTATATGCTACATATTTCAGGATCGTGGTGGAAAACGGCCTTAGAAAAGTGACATTCCATTCCTGCAGAACAAAGAAACTTGCCCCTGCATTCAAGCAAGTTCACCCTTTCAAGGACCACCTCTGCACACTGAAATAAACTAGAGTTGTGTGCATACAGTATCGCAGTTTCGTTTGTTATCTTGAGAAGTCTACCACAATCTCTGCCTGTGAAGACGGCGGAAAATGGAGAGAAACAGCCCCTGTCAAAATGAGTAGAATCAGTTTTGGTGCAAAGCCTTCTCAAGTGTTTACACTCTTGAGGATTGAAGCAAAGTGAAATAAAAATGTTCAACGTTTTCCTCATCAAAAATGTGACATTCATTAATAAAAAATTGAAAGCATATCCGAAGCACCGCGAAATCGCATTGCGCATTTACGCTGCACTGTATCGACACCACTGGAAACTTGGCACTGCTAAAGTGCGCTGGGATCGACTTCAAATAAAAGTTATATACTTAAGCACATAAAACCGCCTTCGCTCACATTTTAAGTAATTCAACTATAAACAGTGGGGAATGTTTAGAGAGCATGGAATATTTTCTCGAAAAATAATTTTAAAAAGTGACAAGCAGACTGCAGCTGCTGAGCTGCGAGACGGGACATTAAACTGCATCAGAAATAAACAGCAAGGGTCAGGATCTATCGAAGCAAAACATATATCAATAGTTGCCATGTCACTGGCAAGTATAGAACAAGAATTGACTGACGATTACGATAGACGGTAATGCGAAATTTGAGCGCAGCTCTTCACGGCTGGCAGGTGCGCTACGCTACTTCTGAAGGAACCAGCGCACAAAACACAACGGACAAGAAAAAGGCGGAACACGACGGACAGGAGCGCTGAACTTACAACTTTATTTCGGAAGTACAGATGCAACGTATATATATATAGCCATGTCAGGGGGGCGTGCCACACAAGGAAAAAAAGAACAAGTTGAATCAACAAGGTCATGAAGAGACAAGCGACACAAGCAAACCAAAGATCTTAACTAATATAACAAGTGAAGGTGAGAAGTTTCAATGGAGGCAAGAAAAACAACAGGGAAAAAACAAGGAAAAACGCCAGACCTCGTGAAGATGAAAATTGATACTGATAATAAAAACAGATAAAAGCAAAAAGGGTAAAAACCAATAAAAGCGATAAAAGCAATAAAGTTAACAGGGCAATGGAAATGAAAAAGATAAAATGCCAACAAGTAACACGGCAAAAATACTAACAGCTAAAATTAAGAAAACACCGCGGAAAAACTAACAGCTAAAAGGTAAAGCCCACAGAAACATAAGGTTAAGTCTTGTGTATCAAATAGCGGAATAAAGTTGGCGGGAAAAAAGACGGATGCATAAGGTGGGAAGTTGAAATGTTAGTGCCTCGAATTTTTTGCCAGACAGGCGAGTTCTTTCTCAGATAGCGACTAGCTGCTAGCTAGCTGCTAGCCACTCTCCGGGATCTTCCCGTAGCAGCCCCCTTCCGGTTTGTCTATTCCTCTGCTCTCGCCGTGACAGGTGGCGTTTCGCTCTGGTACTGCCTGCCATCTGTCCCCTGTCACCTTCCAGGTGACGTTTCGCTGTTCTATACTTGGGCAACCGGTTACGCCGACAACGACTACGACGCGGAACGCAGGAACGGGCGCATAAAGAGCTGCGCTCAAAAAAATAAACTTTTCAGCTTGACTGCTGTAAGGCAGTGTTGCTTAACGGAAATATTTTGAAAGGAAAAAATAAGGAGCCGCGAAATGTCTACTCAGCGTAACTGGAAAGAGAACCATCTGGAAACGGAAACCGAACAAACGTAGGGGTCGCACAACTTTTCAGCCGAATATGTAACGGTTGTTTCTGAAGACCTGGACTGGACAACCAAAGATGGCATGTACGGCACACTACAAGACGAAGCATCACACAACAATAATAATGGTGTGTCCCCACCCAACCCAGCCGCTTCATCAAAACAATGTACACAGCAGCAGCTAGGCGTGCTCACTTCTCCCGGCAGCCTGTCAGAGCATAGACGGCATCAATGAAGCTGTGCCCTTGAAAATCTGCGGCTGCAGGTGACCCCTGGGAGGCTCGATGTTGGAGTAGGCTGTGCACAAGGGAGCCCTGCACTTTCATGCGGGGGAAGTGAGCGCTTGCGCAGCTCCTCCAGGCTGAACGGGTACTCGGGACCAGGGCCCCGACCAAGGTAGCGGGGCTCCTCCTGGTAGAGGTCTTCGCCTGCAAAGAGGGCCCACCGTCAGCGTCACCGCTGAAGCCCGAACTCAAAGCTGAATAAATATAGAAAATTAACAAATGCGCCTTCGAACATATTCACAGAAAAAATCCACACAGACAGGGCACAGTTTGGCGCCGATAACCTTAGACACAAAAGCAAAAACTCTGCCTGATTTCAGATGGAGTGACATAATGCCAATAATTTGTTGCGGTGCACTTGCAACCCAAAAGTTCACTCGAACAGCAGATTCAAGGGATGGTCACGACTATGAAGAAGATAAATAAACGAAAATTGTGTAATTTTCATATGCCGAAGACTGCGCATGAAACTTGTCCAATTCACCACTTGAAAAACCAAATGCTCGTGTTCTTAATGCGTCGGCACTACCACTGCTATCTTCGCAAAATCTGCCTGGTAGTGTTAGTTTGTGGCTGCGGAATGGTGTACAGAGAAAGAAAGTGGCCAATCAATTGGTGAGAGGAGTCACGTGGAGAGGATAGGAGGCTCGACCGCCAGGCTAGGTTAACAGAGGTGTTTGGGGTACATAGGCCCCCGGGCTCCCGCACGACCCCACTACACTCCGACGTTCATTCATGTTCTCGTGATCAATGAAGGCTATATATAGGGATCGGTTATATTCTGCGCATTCCTCTATCACCAGACTGATAGCGTGAATATGGTCATTTGTCGAGGATCCTTTACGAAAGCCTGCCTGATTATTTGGTTGACTGACGTCTAAGGTAGCCCTGACTCTATTATCAATTACCTTAGTAAATACTTTGCAGACAACGGACAGTAAGCTGGTCGGTCTGTAGTTTTTCAAGTCCTTAACGTCTCCCTTCTTATGAATTAGGATAACGTTAGCATTCTTCCAAGCTTCTGGTACGCTCGAGATCACAAGGCACTGCGTATACACGGTGGCTAGTTTTTTTAGCACAATTTCCCCTCCGTCCTTCAACAAATCTGCTGTTACCTGATTCTCACCAGCTGCTTTCCCCCTTTCCATTGCTCCTAAGACATTCTTTACTTCCTCTTTTGTTACTGGCGAGATGCCCCGTTGCTGTGCGCTGCTGTCTTTCTCATTAACGTTCTGATTGCATTGGCTACTGTATAGATGTGTGTAGAACTCTTCGGCTATTTGAACTATTATATCCATATTGCTAATGACATTAGCAATAATTTTTGTCTCTTAACGCATACATCTGGTTTTTACCTACGCCTAATTTCCTCTTCATCGCTTTTAGGCTACCTCCGTTCTTGAGAGCATGCTCGATTGTCTCCATATTAAACTTACCTATGTCGGCTACCTTGCGCTTGTTTATTTACTTTGAAAGCTCTTCTAGTTCTGTTTGAAACAGAAAAAGGCGCGAATGGGACGAGGACAAGGAGGGACGTAAAGCAACAGCACAGGCGCCAACTATCAACTCAGGTTTATTGCACCACACCCTGAATTTATACGCAGCACCCAGCCGTATCACAGAAGCCAAAGACAAAGAAAGCACTCAACAACAATAACTATCATCCACAATCAGCATACAAATTACAGTTGAGCGAGGTGACTGGCAGGAAAACACCGCAGTACAATAGACACTTCACCTAAGAAACCGAACAAGCACCTGACGTGAAAGTTCCCTCACGAAGCAGAAGCGCACGTGTCAAAAGAAAACACGGCACATATTTTCGTTAAATTTCTGAGCTTCGTGCATAAACAAAACAAGACAAGTGACAATGAAAAACTGATTAAATTGGCCAACAAGACTGTGGAAAAAACGATGCACATGAAACAGTACTCTTAGCATAACAAAACAAGCGACAATGGAAAACAAAATTACCACCAGGAACTCGGGACAAAGGAGCAAACGAACTTTAAAAACTTCGAGAGACACTCTCGGTGTCAAAGTGAAATAATATGCTGCTATGGATTAAAATTTAGAAAATGGCAAAAGCACGCGAGAATCGCCATTGTAACTGTTAAAGGAACCCTTCGAGGAAAGCCACCTCTGCGTCACTGATGGAGATGGACGGCTTGCTGACGCACAAGCTTCCTGCTTTTTTTTATATAATACGCCTCAACTATTTTCCGCTCTACTTTATCTCTACCAGATTTCAAAAACATCGTTTTGTTTAATTCCGGACGGCCATTCACCTCGCTCGCCTGTAATTTGTATGCTGATTGTGGATGATAGTTTTTGTTGTTGAGTGCTTTTCTTGTGTTTGGCTTCTGTGATACAGCTGGGTGCTGCGTATAAATGCAGGGTGTGGTGCAATAAACCTAAGTTGATAGTTGGCGCCTGTGCTGTTGCTTTACGTTCCTTCTTGCCCTTGTCCCATTCGCGCCTTTTCTGTCTAAAACATATATAGCTACGAACCAACTAGCCCAAACCAAAGTACATCTGCTAGTTCTGTCTGTAAAGTTGGACGCCCTCATGCTTTGACGTTTCTTAGATTTTTCGTCTCCTTAGATAGCTTGCCGGTATTCTGTCGAACCGTCTTACCGCCTACTTTTACGGCGCACTCCGTAACGATAGATGCGAGATTATCGTTCATTGTTTCAACATTACGGTCGTCTTCCTCAGTTAAAGCGGAATATCTGTTCTGAAGCGAAATCTTGAATTCCTCTACTTTCTCACCGCTAACTCGTTAATGGGCTTCCGCTCCACTAGCTTCCTCCGTTCCCTCTTCAAATCTAAGCTAATACGAGACCTTACCATTCTGTGGTCGCTACAGCGGACCTTTCCGAGGACCTCCACGTCCTCTACGATTCCAGGGTGAGCGCATAGCATGAAGTCTATTTCATTTTAAGTCTCACCATCTCTACTCAGAGAACAAATTCATCATACAGCCTTTAAGTCTGCTACGATCAGAAAGGTATTGTGTTGCAATTTTGCCATTATAACAAAGGGCCGCCAAGCAGAAAGAAAACACTGGTTCCTCTAAACAATGTACAATAAGTACCGCATTTCAAATATTCAACCAATCATTCATGCAGAGGTTATCATTGAAGGAAAGGTCGGCCCCTAGGAGAAGTTCACAGTACCATACGTAGTCCTGACATATGCAACAGCCTGCAGAATAGTGCTACAGGATGCTTTAACCCTTTGTAAACCGCTATAAGTCCAGCAGAAACCTTTTGCAGAAATTGTGGCGCCATGAATTAAAAGAGCAAAAGAATACCTCTAGCACAATTCGCAACCTTGCATGCAAATTATCGCCGCTAAAAAATGTGAGCTACCACCACTCTGTGGCAGTCATGGCCACTCTGAAAAAGGGAGACAAAGATAACCCCGAAAAGCGTTCAGGGGAATGGGATTTTTTTTTTTTTTGTAAATGAAGTGCCGCCTTAGCTCTCCTTGAACCTGTTAGTGTCTGCCCATTGAAAGTGTTAGTTTCCTTTGTGAAAATATGCAAATAACTGAATGCAAATCATGTTTCCCACTCGTAGTTCGTGCATCCTGCCTTCCAAGTAGTGAAGCTGAAGCGGATACGTTTTTCGTGGTGAGCTGCGCTGTGGGTGGTGTTTAGTGCCTAGGTAGCGCTCCATTTTTGCTCTTCCTGTATACCCAGCATTTTTCGTTCTCCGAATGCGTTCCCATTGATTAGGTGGCGGCCCAGAAGCAATAGAAACCACATGTGGGTTGTCTGCTGATGCACACCGATTCACAGTAAGCATAGTACGTCAGTACCTGCCTACATATAGCACTCACTGTTTTATTCTAAAACCTAAAAGCATGGATTTCAAAAACGGGAAATGGAGACACTTACCAGGCATGTCTGAGAACAAGCAGAACTAACAGCGTCCGGGCAAAAACTCGAACGTGCTAAACTCCGAATAGTGTTTGCCCAAATTGCTTGTTACCTCGTTGTTACGAGGTGATAACTGTGAAACTGTAAGAAATGATTTTTTTCTTATTCATGATGTAGCAGCATGATGTAGGTTAAAATGAACTCTGGGCTTGTGTGCAGGTAATCAAGTGCAACTCAGAAAGTGGGTTAAATTTGACCCCTCGCGCTGCAAAGGGTTTCTTTAAAAAAAAAAAAAACATGCACCTCAATTAGGAAGCGTATGTATGTAGGGCCTGAAGCAATCTCCAGATTTAGACTGACTTCTCAGTTTCCTTTGCGAAAATGACCAAGAATGCATTTATTAAAAACATTCCAAATGGCAGTCTTCGGTTTCAGGAATGCTATGCAAATATATATACGGCATATTTGGTCACGAACAAGTAGCATGAAACACAAGAAAGCTGCTTTTGTGGTGCTGCCATAAAGTGTCATTTTATGCTAGTTCCATGTAACCTGAGGCAAGGCGTAAAATCCACCTGTACATCTGGTCAAAATGAAGATAACTGAGGTATTACTGGGGTTCACCTACGAAAACAACGAATATCCATAGTAAACCAATTAGCTGCAACAGATTTTTTTTAATTCTGGCTGCATGCCTGTGAATAGTTTCGATCAAAAAACTGTACAGTACCAAACGACACACAGATGACGCGACTATTGAAGAGGTGGTTTTAATTGGAACGTTTCCCACGCTCTACGTGAGGCACCAGACACCCAGGAGGTGCAACAGTTTTTCTCCTCATCACGTGCTGATAACGACTGCGGTTGTGCCAACTTGAGCTCTCCTAGGCAAAGCAGGACGTTCAGATACAAGAGCTCGTGCCACCAAATTTTCGCAACTTTTTGCCCAGCAAGTCCACATGATTACAAAGCCGTCACGAGAACTGTGCCCGTGGGGCAGTTCGTTATGCTCACCAGGATCCCACGCCTTCAAGAGACGAAAGAGTCCAGAGACTAAAAATATTCCTCTCCACTCGAGACGGCTGCTAGAAACGATGAGCATTACTTCAATACTCGCGAAACACGCCACTTTTACAACCATGGCTTGAGTTGCTCGGAGCACTCTGCATGCAGCGCAATTAAAGACACCTACATACAGCGATAACTGGCGCCTAAATTACCGCTGAATGACACCCCGGCGTATGACAAAGCTGCAGTTGAATCAGCGCGTCGAGGGACCGCTGCCGGAAGGCCGAAAGTAGCAAGACGCGAAACCGCGCGCAACAAGTCGATCGGCTTCCCTGCAGGTCCGGCCGACGAGATGAGAAGGTGGGAGGGGGGGGGGGGGGGGTTGGAGAGAATGAAACGGGGGAGATGAGCTGCGTGGATACAATTAAAAAAGGTACGAAACAAAGACGGGGGAGAGCATCGAAACAAGGTCAAGGAAATGGGGCCGCCCACCGCGGATGCGCAGGCTCTCAGGACGCCTTGGGAGGAATGCAGACGATGGTTCCCCGGAGAACGTTTTCTTTCTGCATAGTTTGCGCGGTCCGCCAGTGCGCTGGTTTGCGGAAGTCTTGATTAGGAAAGCGAGGTCAATCGGCACGCCTCCGTTTCCTTGGCTCCTTTGAAGAGGCGCGCTAGGAAGACGCCCCAGGCGCACCCGGAGTCTCGGGGACTCAAGCGCCGGACTCGAGTGCACGTGTGAATTGACAGAAGTGACTCGACGCCGTCGCTGGCCGAGGCGATGACGGGCATCCACTGTTAGTAGCCTTCGGCACCTCTCGGACGGGCAAACTGGCTCAGCTCAGCGGACTTTAGGGCCCAATATTCTCCGAGCACATTTCCGGAGCACAAGCATTTCCCGCGGTGATCAGTTCTGAGGGCTCCATGGTGATGACGGTTACAGGTGCGAAATGGCTACCAATTGAATGCAGAAAAGTGAGATGGTTGCAAAACGATGCATATGCACGCTGCGCTTAGCGAGAACTTCTTTAAAACCTGTCTCTGCTATCAATTTGTCCAGTGAGCAGTTCACTGCGCACAAGGCGCTTCGTCAGGCTTCAAGCAGATTTGTTTCTCTTGCAAACGACTGCACCACACTCATCTGCAAAATTTAATTTCAGTTTTGAAGTCGTAAAGAGGCGAAAATTAAGCTACTTTTAAAGACATATATTTACCTTGAGAAATAATAACAGGGCAAAATATGCAACTGCTGAACAAAACACATAAGTGCATTCACAGGAAGTGTTTTGCCGAATGCTACTAAAACTTTAGTGCCTTTGCAAGTTTCCAGGCAACTCAATTAAAAGTTTGATTTTCTGTGTTGCACAGTGCGTAGAATTGTGTCATTTCACTCCAGTGCCATCCATATGTGGGTAGGGATCCGTACACGGATAGCGCCAATTTTGTGACAACATTCCCTACTCTTTTTTTCTCATTTAAAGTCTAAAATCCATGCTGCAGTGAGCTCTACGTGAGCACCACGGGAGCCATGGGAGGTATAGATTAAAAAGTGGAAACTGAAGCTGGGAGTGGTATGCCAGCCTCCGTTTCCTGTGAAACTTGGTCAGAAGCAGCGTTAAGCTCGTTTTCTGTGTCACACAGATTGTGACAAGAGGTCTTAAGGATGACTTTAACAGTAGATATCTTTCCCAGTAAAATATTGTAACCTTGTTTGAATGCTTCAATATTTTTTTTTTACTTCCGTGACAAATTTAGTAATATTTCCAAAGTAAAACTATCTGTGGAGCACGCAAGGCTTACCAAGATGAATCTTGGGTATCCACTAGTAAGCTGCATGCAAATGCACAAGGTCAGAAGATTCTGCCATGTATTCGACATGGCATAATCACTAGGCTTGAGGTGCAGGTCATTACTACTATACAGCACGACCCGTAGTGGCAGCTACCTCTGCACAGCGACATATACTTGAAGTGTTTGCGCGGTTAACAAAAGCTAAGAATGATCGGGTAATACTCAAGACACTCGAGTAAAAGCTTAGGAGCATGCGCTCATGAATGGCTAGCAGTGCAATGGTGCATAAATGCTGTACCTTATTCATACAGCGTTCAACTTTCAACTCCTCACCATAGGTTTCTTGCCAAGCCATTGTTAGTCTAGCAAGAAAGTGCAAAACGCAACAGCTACAAGCAAATATTGTGAAGTGATGAGATGCACCTGTCCATGAGCAGCATACCAGATGTTTATTTTTAGAAGGTCCAAAATAAAAGAAAAGGCAACTTGCTTCAGATTTATTTTAGCTGGGGCGGTACTGGGGGTGACGGAGGGCCCAGGTAAGAACCAGAATGCTTTAATTAGTTCGCTAATTCACTAAATGCGTTAATAAACTTTTAATTTTTTTTTATTTTTGGAGGCATATTGTATCTGCAGAACTGGAGACAGTTCTCCAAATGGTCTAGCCAAGAAAAAAATTCCAGTAACACTTCTTTATCGCGCGTTACTAGGCGAAAAAAGTCACCCTGGTTGGCGGCTTCACACCGTGACTCAGCGCAGTGGCGATAGGGTCAGCGGCACCCGGTGCGGTGGCGCGGCGCGATTTCCGTTCCCCCCTCCCCCTTGCTTTCGTTTCAAGCACCAAATCACCACTTCCTCAATCCTCATGGCTTGTATTGATGTGGGGTTCGTTCTGTACCCCATGACTTGGTGTAAGAGGAGTCAATTTTCCTATTTATTTTTTAAGACCTCCACATAACGAACGTGCCCCAAACCTACAACTGAGCAAAACAGCACATAAAATGCTCATATTTGCAAATTTATTTACGAAACAGCAGGCAGAAAAACAAGAGAGTGCCGTTTCATTAATTTATTTTTTCAGGAAAGCAGCGTTTTTAAGTTGTGACAAAATAAATAGAGCAAGCGGTTTTGGACAGGTGAATGCCCAGATAGAGACCATAAAAATCAAGGGGCCACATGAATCACGGGCAATGTAAACACTGAGCCTGTCGAAACACTTGTATCCATATGCCCACGAATAGCTAAAAAGACGGGGAGTGGCAAATGCTACAAGAACTATAACGGAGTGGCAACGCAGGCTATTTCGGATACCTCTACCACAATGGAACCAGCGAAGAAAGCTGCCAATGGGTAAAAGCGCCTTCCTATTCCCTACTTGAGTTCGTGTTTCTTACGCAGCACACCACAACACTGCACAGCACATGTGTGCTAGTAGCATGAAAAAGTAAAGTCGCAAACACCTACTACAAGACATTGTGCTATGGCGGCTAGATCGTGCTACAGCCCTTGTGTCCGCGTCTTCCTGTGGCTCACATAGGGCGTCCATGGCCGCTACCAATTCGTCATAATGTTCTTTCACTGGTTCTACTGTAGCGTGATGGGCGCTCCAGAGTTTTGGTGACAGCCTTTTCAAAGCCACTCCGGTGTGGCTGATCCAGCTGCCCCATCGGTGAGTGGACGCCGCGAAAAAAGAATACACTGCCTCAACAGATACAAAAAAAAAAAAATCACGCAAGATGAATTCACAGAAATGTAATGGTGACCCCACAGATTAAGAGAATTGTCTACGCATCCACTGAATATAGTTTTTCTTTTTGCGCTTAATAATGGCTTGTACGCCCCCTTGGTATACCGGCCATATTGGCAGAGTTGTCGTTGCCTTGGGAATGGCACACTGTCAACCCGTCAAGTCCTAAGCATTGTAGTTTTGGTGAACCGATATAATGAGCCTCTTTAGTGGAATAAGTCCCAAGAATAATTCTTTCACTTCCACCTTCCTGTTTTCTATCTTGACGTATCTGATCACTTCCGCCATCTAGTTGCAATGAGATATGTCCGGCATACTAACAAACATGATCCTGTAGTATTGTGCGCGTTTGGTCTCCAAAACAAGCTTTTCTTTCACGTGTCTTGCGAGTGCGCCAATAAATTAAAAAATGCTGACAACAAGAAGTATTATTGATTCATTTCAAAAACCGTTATATACTCTTGCTGTCTTCATTGATTATTTCAAAGCCACCAGCTAAACCACAAGACGCTGCTTTTAAAACTTAAACATTACGATTCCCGCAGTATTTTCCTGCAATTTCTTCAATCATATCTTCAGCATCGCCAGCAACTAGTATACCTGCCAATGGCTATACACCGAACCTAAGGCCCCTTTGCGCAGGCGTCCAGCAAGGGAGTATTCTTTAACCTGTACATCAATGATATAATTAACAGAGACAAAAATGTGGCATATGGTTTATGCAGATGGCGCGAGCATCTTCTACACTGCATCAAGAGCGCATGAACTTGAAGAAAGAGCAAACAAAATGATTTATCAACTACCCACTTGGAGCACATCTATTTATTTGAAAATCGAAGGCTATTATATTCCGCTCGAAAAACAAACCGCTTTATTTTAGTCCTTTTCTAACACTCGGCTCCGATACATTAGAAATTGTTTCTTCAATAAAAAAGCCTAGATACCGTGTTTTATGATAACTTGCTCTGGGACAATCATATCAATAACCTCATCACTAAACTTCCAAAGCTAGTAGGAAATATATCCAGGGTGCGCTCCTTTTGCCCCAGAGGCTTAAAGTATTATTATATAATAATTTATTATTTTATTCCAATATAGCGTACTGTCATCTGGTATGGGGCAAAACAACGTTCTCAAACACAGTAAAATTTAAAAAACTGCAAGAAAAGGTTCTTCGCATCATTGGTAACATTTCATATGATGCCCACACGTCATTAACACCTGTCAATGAACTCTACAACACCTTATTAGTTCGTCTCTATAAAACCAACCGAAATAACAAGAACCCATTTTTTGACAATCTGGCTAACTTGACTCCCAAAAGTAACACTACCAGTTGTACTGACAACTGGTTCATGCGTTATTCCCACACTACGGTCGTCAAATGCTTCGAGTTATGGTTCTTGAAATGCTTAACAGTATGTGCAACCTCTGAGTTGCTTAAATGACAAGACAAGCCTGAAAGGATACCATTGCTCTTAATTTTTTTTCACTGTCCATTGATGTGCCTAATAATACTTCTATGTAATATAATAGCTTTGTACTAGGGGAGTGCTACATGGTGTCTTTATTGTGCTTACATTGTACAAATTTTGAAATGCACACATATTTACCTGATTGCATCCCACCGTTGTAACCGCTTAGACCTTAGGGGCACACTCCTCGTCAAGCCATCTGTAGGCTTTTTGAGTGCGCCCATCAAAATCGCGACGTTAAAATAAATAATAATTCATTGAAGTTGTGTTGTTTTGCTGGGGAAAGATAAGAGACCTAGGCCTGTCTTTTGTCTTTGCTCTCTTTTAGTAATGATCATAATTAGAAAGCATTTCAACTAGTTCCACGAAGTTTCGTTTGTTCCCCGCCAATTCATCTTCCTTGCGCCCGCCGAATGCCAGATCCTGTTTCTAAAGGAACAGTGTAATATCAAGCAGTCGATGCAAGATATCTCTCCACTTATCTAGCTCAGTTTCCATAGAATTTATGCTTTCAGCTTCAATGGTTTTCGGCAGCCTCAACCTTGTTTGTAGAGTTTTTCCACTGTTCAAGGCAATGATGGTGTTCCTGAGAACTTTAATGATCTTTAACTTTTCGGCTCAGCTTCCACCACGCCTGAAACCTTCCCGCAAACTTAGACGTCGTTTCTGCAGCATATGACTGGAGAACAGGCGGCAGCAGGAACAGTACAACTTATCGCTGGCAGATGAATACACTATCTACTATAGTAAATTTTCCGGCCATTAGGCACTGCTTTGTAAATCCAATCCTTGGAAAGCTGGCGCAACCCTCCCTTGGTTTTTATTTCTTGTCTCTACACTGAACCAAAAACTGCTCTTTCCCCGTTTTCGTTATTTCAGTTCGACAGCTATCCGTTAGCGGTATCTACCAGAAGAAGACTTCACAAAGGATTTCGTAACCTTCTTCCTGAACGACACTCACCCGATGCGCAGTGTCATCACTCGAGTAACTGTCAGCCGTATCCCCAGCTTCATCCGTTCTTAGCAGTTGTTGCTGATCATCAAATTGCACGCTGTTATCAGACTATTCTTCATCTGAAGAGTGTCGAATAGAGTCTTTCGATGAGCCCGGTGTATCGTTCGCTCCCCTTGTCACGAAATGATGCGTGGCGCCAGCTTGTTTTACGATTTCCTTTCATTTTGCCTCTCGTGCTTTCTCAGCCACACTTGGCGCCTTTGGTTTACGCACTCCTCCCTTCCTCAGCATGACTGAACGCCTCTATAAAATGACATTCATTTTTTTTTCATCCTCTACTGCAGTACGGAAGAATCGTGCCTTAAAAACACAGGAAGCGGCGGAACGCATGCATGTTCATGGCTCATTTACTGCCATCTACGGCTAGTGGTTAATATTTGCACTCTTGGCTCTCAGTTCTATATTCTTTTTTCACCTGGTCTCAAGAAAATTCGCGCTCCACCTCCCAGGTCTCACTCTCGGCCTTGCCTTGTCAATTCATCGAGGTGGCGCTTCTCACTGAGGAGTCCTGCATTCGGATCTTGCGTTGCAGTAGGAGTAGCAAGCGCTGGCGATGTTCTAAACTGCGTTCTGCTACGATGCAACCGCTGGTCGCGGTCTTCCATGAGCCGCTCGCGGATCTCCATGACGACGAGTGGGCGATGAGTCAACATGTGACCTGTGTTGCGCACGATTCGATGTGCACCACCCTTAGTCATCTCGATCGAGTACATTCTCAGGCCGCCGAACCAGAACCATCCGACGGCCCGATTAACGTTGAATGCTGACATTCGTTCGAGCGAACGGCCGCAAATGATTCGTCTCAAATCCAGACGGTCACATGGCTCAGCCGAGCGGCGCCAGTGCACGCTCTTGCAAACGGCCGTGCCCGTAGTTAGTTGTTTCTGCGTGTTTTTAGTGCGTAATTACGTTCCTGAGCTTGCGCAGCGGATCCGTCCGCACCGCAGCTAACATGGACAACAATAACGCTTACATGGATATAACTGAAGAGCATCTTTGTAAGCGTGCATCGTTTTTAGGTGGCCGCGTATGCAGCAGAGTAAGATATCCGCTCTGTCGAAGTGAGGTTGGAAGAAGCAGATCAGAAGCAGAAAATTTAGAAGATGCAAATGAGGTGGACGGACAAGCAGTATAGTGGGCACAGTAGGCGGGTGCTGCAGGTACTTGTATAATAAATAAATAAATAAATAAATAAATAAATAAATAAATAAATAAATTTGGGTACCTGATTACGCGAAAATATTCGCTGCCGAATTTCGAGGCATTAGATTGGCGCTACACAGTATTTCTACAGCAGCTGAAACATTTCTACAGCAGTTTTATCAAGCGTTACGGGAGTGCATCTGCAAACTTGTGTTTCTCCTTGCATTATCAGGAATGGCTTCTCTAAGTATGTGATACACCCCCCATACGTGTGTTCAGTCATAGTTTGGAAAAGAACCCAACTGCCCCCGCTCTGGGCGCGCCCTTCGAGGACAGAGCGCAAGATCCGACTTCTGGAAACACCGGCGCCACTGCCACCACACAGCACTTCGTTGTTCAGCGCATGGCTGTTTTCAGCCATGTTCGAAAAATGAAAGCGCCTCTGAAATGTCGCAACCGGAAGTACTCGTCATCGTGCAGGTAACGGGTTCGGGGTGTTGGGCTGCATGCGTTGGTACCAGGAATGCGGTGGCGGTAAACGCAGTCTCATAAAGGGAATTCACAGAGAAACATCCTTTCAGCTGTATCGGTACTCGAACCCGTTCCGTAAATGCTCTCAAATCCCACGGCGTTATAGTTAGGTAACAAGCAGAGTATCTCACAGGCCGCATACATAGGTGAAATCCTTTTACTTCGCATTCTCTACATTTCACTTTCGAGCTCTCTTTCTGCCAAACGGTGGGAATTGACTTTCGCATCCAGATTGCAAAGTTACCAACGCGCACTGATGCCAAACCAACAGAAAGTATTTAGCGCGAAACGGCCCTTTGGAGCTGGGGGACGGCGGGCGTTGATTTTTAACGAATTCAGTTGTATTTATCATTTCAACAGTGACATCCAACTTCTGTTTTCCTTCACTGACTGTTGAAACTTCTCAGCGTATCTGCATAATGAAATGGAATGGGCTGTTTTTGTTTTATATTTTTCACAAAACGGTTGTTATTTTCTACAGCGCCCGTTCAGACTTATACACTATTTTACGAGGAGCGAGCAGGAGAGGGAGAAATACTCTCAAACACGTGCGCTGCGCGACACCCCACTGTTGCCGTCCTCCTCTGGGCTGATAATCCGGCGCGCGGAGCAACGTCCGCGGCTGCTTAGCTACCGGTCAAGCGCGTGTTTGCGTCTGTACAACGAAAGCAGCAATGTTGTACGGAACACCAACGTCTTCTAGACATCATTGTTTATTGTCGGTTTCGGAAATAGTCGACGAAAGTAGAAAAAAAAACTCCGCCAGTACGTACGCGCACCATGTTATGCGAAGGTCTCAGTACGTCTGCGGTGTACATTTCTTCACCGCTTTTCCGCCGGTGCCGAGTTGCATTGGCAGTGGACGTAGTTGGTGAACAAAAAATACTTGCGCCAACGAAAAGGTTAAACGTTAGCGCACTTGGTGAACGAAATGCAGACAGAAACAAACTCACTGTCTGTGCCTAATATCGGGCGCGGAACGAAGCACAGCGCCTGGGTTACCAAACTATAATCTGCGCATAATTTTAAGAGATCAAGTATTTCGACGGCCTTGGCAGAGCTCTTTTAATTCAGCAGTACACTATGTGAGGACTTCATAAATTTGGCCACAACTTCTTTTCGCCGCCCCACATGATCGTCAATATCGGGAGGGTGTGGGGATCGCCACCTGAAAAAAATAAACATGTCATTAGTGAAAAAATACTAATTTAATTTGCACAGCATGACATGAACAGAAGCGGCGACATGAACTTTTACCCAACTGCAAAGTGAGGAAAAATTCAGCCATGGCAACGTAAGATGAAAAAATACACGGCATGCACAGGACGGTAAGCTCTGCCATGCATTGTAATAAATTATTCGACTGAAATCACATCGAATGCACTGTAAAAAAAAATCCACGCTATGCATAACCGTGCCAGAGATACAGCAAACGCAGCGACTTGAGCAGTGCCCCGACCCGATTGAGATTGGAATTCTCAGCACAGGTGCGGCGATTCTGCCTGTCAGTAAGTGGTAATAGCGTTCCATTAGCGTACCAACCTATTAGATCGTGTAATTGCACATTTTCTGGTATTTGTGCACCAGTGAGTACTGGCGGGTGCGGAGAAGGTGAGAATGCGAATTGCTTTCAGTCAACTGGCTTGTCTCGCTCGTAGTACGAACAGCCCGACGCAAGCGGCAGGAGGGGCCGAATTTCAATTTCATAGCGCGTATCTCCGCAAACAAACATTCTAATCACCAGAAGTGGATTCGTTTCGGTCATGCACTCGCTGTTTCTAAGATGTTCAGTTTGTAAACGGGGTACCATATCGCAAGCTCAGCATCTAAACTGTCACACTCGCCATGTCCAAGCAGGCAGCGAAAGCGTTCATGAAAAACTGCGCTCCACGAAAAACTAGATAACCATTAGTCTCCGCGATCTTGTGTTTCAACACATTTTGCTTTCGTTTTTCTAACATGCGACACCGTGCCGCATTTGCCCTACAGGCAACCGGCGACAAAAAAGCACGCGTGAACTGCGAGCATGGCACTCACCGATGCTGATCGTTCGCTGCGTCGAGGAATGGTCGCTTGCTCCCAGTTGGTTATTGCAGGAGCTAATGGCATAGCACACACGAGGATGGACACGAGGCGAACGCCCACCCAAAATTTGTAGGCTTGGCAGGAATTAAACGGGCGAATGACACTTTCAGAGACCGCACACTGCTTCGGCTGCAGCCCATGGGCTGCAAATTATCAGCCCAAGATGGCGTCGGCGGTAGGCGGCGCTCGAGTAAAACAAACATGGCGGCGCCCAGGTATCGAAACTAAAATCATGTATATGTCGTGACTGCGTGATGTATAAGATGCTATTGAACTACATCGGTCCTCCGTGGGTTGCGCCCCCCCCCCCCCCCCTCCTTTTCTTTTAGTACGAAAGCACTACTTCACTGGGTGAAACCCAACCAAGAATTTTGTAGCGTCCCTGACCTTCGGTGTGCAGAAATAAAATATTGCCGCGACTGGGTTTCGAACCCGCGGTCGCGCGGACAGATTATCAGCTTAACCTCGATCAGACCATTTAACCTGAGCCTAATATCGTCGCAGATGTGCCGACCACTCAGCAAAGCAAAACCATGAGCCAATTTGGCTAAACACATGATTTCGCACGTCTGCTCTGTTTAACTACGTTAAAACCCTTCCACTTTTTTTTTTTAATGCAGCCACCTCATCCAGATTTCGCGGTGTACCCGGCTTCGTAACGGCGCTCGCTCCCCGCAGCTCGACCAATCGGAGGCCACATGCGCACATGTGGCCAAGGCCGTCGGTGGCGCCAGGCGTTCGGTCGCCAGGCGGGAGGCCACTCGATGCGCCGCTGCCGAGCCGAACTTCGAGCACTCGTCGTTTCAGACGAGATGTGGCCTTGTAAGCGACCACCACCCCCAAAGGAGGAACTCCTTGACGGAAAACGTCGACGTGCAGCCGTCAAGCGCCACCGATACGCAGGGAAAAGGTATGATGCGAACCAACAGCGCCTACAACTAATGCGGGAAGCCGCCCGACATCGGCTCGCCCGCGAAACAACCAAGGAACAGCAAAACGTTCAGTTGGGCGAGTTGGTAGATATTCATGATGTAAATAGCGCGAACTACAAGGGACAAGAAAAGAAGGGGCACAGGATGAGCGCTGACTCGCAACTAAAAGGTTTATTCACTGAAACCTTCTTATATGAAGAAACAATCAAAGGGAAGAAACAACACAAAAAAAATTAAAAATTAAAAACCATGAAACACACATTCGTCAGGTGCTCCCGAGAAAATTCATCTCCCTATCGCAAAGGAAAACAGATGGTTTGCTGACGCAATTCAGTTGATCCCCTGCGATGTGAAAAGCCTCGACAACTTCTCGTGTCGTCTGATCACTGTGGGTGTATAGTACACGTGTTTGGAACACGAGGCAACACGAGGCGAGGCTCGAAAAGACGCCTGAAGTTCGGCGCTATCGTGTGCCAGGGCAATCATCTACTGCCGGGATCAACGCCTTCTTTGCGAGGCACTTCATGTACGACGAGTTCGCAGTGTCTTGCAGCGTGAGCGATAGACAGCGGTTTTCGTCGGTCCTCACGCGTGTACACGAATGACAGCTCGAGGTATTCTCATTGTGTCGTTATGTTCATAATGAGTTACGTCGCATCATTACGAATGCTCGATCGCACTTTTTAGACAACCAGCGTTGGGGTTTCTGCAACTTTTTTTTTCGTTTTCTTGGCACAAAAAGAAAATACATGAATTGAAAACGCTACTGCATTGCAATATGACGAATGAACGTCGTCGCACGCGAGGTTATCGACACAGGGTCCCTGTCCCGGGACGCTTCAAGTTGATACTGGTCTGCAGCTCGTGCGAGCCTGCGTCGTTTTACACGGCGTCGCGGAAAGCGCCCAAAGAGCAGGAAACTTCCTCCAAGCAGCAGCACATCCCCTCGGGGCAGGTTTTCCTGCTCAAAGTAAGACAAGCGAATTTGAGTTTTTTTCCTCGAGGGCGACTTACAAAGGCGGCGGCGAGTGGCGCTCCGGTGGCCCAACAAGTGCTCCGCACGGTTCCGCCAGGAAGACGAGGGCTACGCGGTTCTGAATGCGAGCAACACGATTGCTGTTCGCTCGCTCGCTCGGCCAGGTTCATCAGCGGACCTGCGTGCCGTACGCGAGAAGCCTTGTTCGGGAGGTGCAAACCAGAGCCTCAGGAAGAGTAACCAGTACGTAGTTTAGAGCGACGAACGAGGCCACCGTTTAACGTTGAACCGCATCCGGACATTCTTTGATGCTGTTTGCAGGAGCATCGTCCCATCTTCAGCGCCCCTTCCCGCTTTCTCCTCCTAATCCCCAGCTCACAAGCTGCGAACCACACCTTGGGCACGCGCTTCCACATTCAATCGCAAAGTCGGAGCAGGCTTAGGGACAGACGGTGAGCCTAGAATTCGGTCGACTCAGCACTAAGATACAAGCCTACCTGACAGCAATTAACAGCCACAGCGCGCACGGCAGAAGCGCAGGCTAGTCAATGCACGCGTGGAATGGAACACTACGCTAAGTCATACGGTCATTCGACCAACACGGAAAAGGTCTGGCTTCCAAACAACGTTAGATTTTTTTTTACTACTACTTCTGAAACAGCCGGATGGGTAAAAAAAATGCGCAGGTATTCACTGCAAGCATTTCAGCAGTCAGGTAAAGGAAGGAGTTAGACTCCTTTCCTTACCTGGCTAACAATACTGTTATCCTGTTTCGCTTAACGTATCATACGAGCAGTGGGAATTTCAAGAAGACGTATTCAAGCTCATGCGTTTTTGCTGATGACATTAAAACCAAGCTGTGTCTTGATTCCTTTTGTTTCTTTGACGTGCGCTGGAGAAAGCAAAGCCGCCGTTTTCCTTTACTTGCTCAACGTTATTTTTTTTTTTTGTCTACCATTTGACACGTCTAAAGAGAACACAATATGATATAGAAAACAATACCTGAAAAGAAAGAAACGGCTAGAAAATGTACAGGGAAAATCCGTTTTCATCTCTCAAACGTCTTAAATTTGTCATATAGCTCGTCTAATGTCCGGGTCAAAAAATATGCAGAGTCCGTCTTCTAGGCATCAAGAAACTTTTAAACATGGGATCTCTTTCAAACGTCGTCAGAAGACATCTAGAAATGAACTACGGCGAGAAATTTCCTCTACGAATGCAAATAGCTCATATGTCCACGATACAGTCTCTAGTACAAATTCTGTACCCGTGAATTTCGTAGGTTTTGTTCACTGAAACATGAGCACTAAGTTCCCACATCATGCTTGCACTGTGCACTGCACAACCCTGTAAAGCGCTGCAAGATTTATGCTGGCGTCAGCTGCTGCTGTTCGGCGTAAATGAAAATAATATCAATACAATTTTCTTTATTATGTTCAAAAAAGCACACCAAAACGAACGGTACTAGCAGAATCTGAGCTAAATGCATTGAATGGAGCAGCAGAGAAGAAAGCATAGCCAAAGAAATCAATAGAGTAAATTGCTGGGCTAATTGGTGTTGTGTGTGTGCCTTTTTGTTCTTGTCCTGCGTCTGTTTCGCTGGTTCCACCTTTGCACTAAAGGAATTGTTCCACCAGCATTTGACGCATATGAACGTTGCAGCAGAAGCGCCACACATGTGTACTCTCAACTTTGAACTCACTGCAGATCCGGCACTACTACACGGCCAATTTGATTGCAAGTGAGCCAGACACTGCTTGCGCCCATGCGGACTCCACAAGTATGATTCAGATTTTTTTATCCTGGTCGAGGGCTGCTATTCTCGTGCTCAGTGGACAAATGTCAGCAAAAAATTAAACAGTCAATCTACAAAAGCTATAAAATTTAAAATTAGTTTTTGATTTCTGAAATTGTGCAAATACTCTCAACGTCACACACCTACCTTGGCAGTAAGTCAGGCCCACTTACAACAATACTGGTTATAACAATATATCGGATATAACAATGGTCAGTTGTGGCACCATCAACTTTACCATGTGTTCTATGGTAAAATAAACTGCTTGTAGCAACGCTGTCAAGGCACATTATTGGTTATAACAATTAAATCTGGTAATTGAGTGCGAACCATTATAGAAAAAAACAAACAAGGAAATGCTACAACCACACCAGCAAAACCATGGTTATAACACACAAGCGCGCGCATGTGAGGCCGACCAATGAACTAAGCCGGCGCAGCGACGCCACGAAAGCAAAAGAACCCATGAATGCATTCCCCTGAGCAAAAGGCCCATGCAAAGAAGAAAGTAGGGAGGAGCATAGTAGGGAGCCTTGGCGGAGCAGTCCATTATTAACATTTCTGAGGGGTGCACCGCTCGCAGAAAAAAATGTGCAGACGCGTTTTTCCTTGTTTTCACACTCTGAGCTATGGCTGGCACCAGCAGAGCGTACATTGTCCCATCTTCCCTTGTTCTTTGCTAACTTCCCCACGCTCCCCGCTTCACAAATTTCACGTGTCCCAGGGGCAGGCATCATCACGTCAGGCGAGCTGCTGCATTGGCCACACGCGCCATGCGTACCCTCAATCGGTCGGTGCAGTGCACGCGCGTGCAGCCAGCGTGGTTTTTCTCTTGCCAGCTGTCACCGCACCCTTAGTTCTGCATGCTTCTTGAATTTCCTGTAAGAATCACTTCCGGAAAGCAGGCTTGATTCCTGTGACGTGGAGGTGCGCGAAGCTCCCGCTGGTGCAGTGATGGCGGTGCTTTGGTCATCGGTGAACATTTTTCCAGTCCCCTGAACTTCGAATTAACAAGCTTTTGCAGGCATTAGAACAATCAAACCCCTCCGGGTATTACTGTCAATAAATGCTCTGAAGTTTGTCATCTTTTCTTTTTTTGGCACAGCCCTGCTATAACAATTATTGGTTATAACAATGGTATTTCCATGGCACTTGAATATTGTCATAAGTGGGCTCGACTGTAGTGAACAACCATGCATGTACAGCCTTTGTCAAAAGTTTGGAGCCCAGGGGGTTTGCTTCTGAGCCTCACTGTGTGGTTCGTGATGCATCTCCAGCGCTCCAAATTTCCTCTGGGTAAGAAGATTTCTGTTTCTGCCTCCTTCAATGAGTAGGACTTCCCAGAATGCTTCAGGAGTCCCACTGCAATGCTAAGAAGTAAACCCCCTTGACAAAGACTGTACCAAAACAGCACGGCCAGCATGTACGGTGCTTTGCATGCATTTGCAATAGAACCTGCTGTAGCTGCGTCAGTCATAGAATTTTTGATCAGAAATGTTTTTGCTTACTGTACTTGACCACAAGCCCATGTATTTGTCACACCTTCCGCAACTATACATGCATGCAATGCCAAGTAGCATTAGCAAGCCAATTTGATTAGGATCGTGTGCGAACATGCAGCAATGTTACGTACCAATCGTGCTCAAAACTTCAGTAGGAGTCACACTCAGACAGAATCAGCAGTGCCCATCACAGAATGGTATTAAAGAAGCTTAGGCCTTTGTCTGGGGAAAATATGGTTTGAACCCTTAGGCGCAAATTCATTTACTGTACACTTTGGAAATGGTTAAGGTATGGTTGGTAAGGTATGCAGCATCCAAATTTGGAGGCTATACAACACAAATAAGCCCTTTTTCAAAAGCACACAAAACAAGTCTGCATTTTGAAAAAGCTCAAATAGAGCGAATTTTCCTCTCAAGAGCATCAGCCACAATGCACACCAAGTAGAACTTTTTTTCTTTTATTAAACAAGCGGCTGTACATGTGCAACAGTAATTTTCAGGCTGCAGTTGGTCCCCAAAGTCTCCAGGTGTACAAGCCTTGCCCTAGTTGCCTGCTCCCAGTCAGAATAAGGAAACAGTGACACAAACATCTCTTCATTTGGAAAGAGTAACACCATGCAGCTGAGTGAAGAGTTTGTCCTGGCACACTATTCTGCTCACATTCCCATCTTGACTTTCAGAGTTAGTCAAGGCCTTAGTGCTCAAATAAAAAATTTGGAGGCATTTGCTGAAAAGCATGCAAATCATGTTTACAGGTTCTTCAATACATAACACTGCCCTAACTAGAACACAGTGCAGCAGAATACCAGCTTACGGAGTTTTGAACAGTAAAATCTTGTCATGAGCATTCAAAACTTAAATGTCTTCACAAAATACTAATCCTATTCCTTGAGTTGATGTTATTAATGCCATTTGAAAAGTTTTCCCAGTTCAATAATATGATGCAAGGCCCTCAAAGATGCACAGCACAGAATACAATAACTAAGACGCTTGCAATACGAAGACCAAAGAGCATGCTACCCAGCTGCACATGCCTATAGCGAAAGAAAACGTTTTGCTGCTTTGTGGTAAAGTTGTAAGATAATTTACATCCAAAAATATAGGCTTACCGAGAACTTTTTCAGCCTAAATTTCGAAAGCCACAAGAAAATGAACTGGACATCACAAAAGAAAACTTGGTAAGTCAAAAGTCACCAAGCACTTTGAGACTGCAATGTTGCCTCATAAGGGCAGTTAGTGTAGAGAGCTATATAACAACCACTTCAATCTTGCTCGAGTATCACAGGATCACGAAGAGACACCATGTGTACCTTCTGCTATCTCCACAGCTGTTCCCAGTACAGCAAACAATGCCAGCGGATGAAGAGCAGGTGGAAGACAAGGAGTCGCTGAAAACATATGCTGAGAAGACAGCCAGCCGCCTTTGCTGGATGTCTCTTGTAAGGCAGTTTAACAGGTATTCAGAGTCTAATTACATCTAAATGCTTCTTTTCCCAGCGTGTATGTTTGCGTCTACGACAAACGCACATGCAGTTGATGAAATATGGCAGAGCGAAAGTACAAGTCTTTACACAAGACATCAACTTGAAAAGAACATCTTATCTCTTTAGGAAATGTTTTAGACGAAGTCAAAGTGAAAGAGAGCAATAATTTTGCCCACAGCAAGTGATAAGCGATTCAGCATTTCTAATCTACATGACAAGTGAGCTCTTTGAATTTCAGGCACTTACGGTTGCATACATACAAGACACTGCAGCATGATAACAGAGTGCCTGAGAAAGACTGAATTCATGAACACTATGGAGATACCTGGTAAGTACAGAAACCTTCAAAATAAAAAGAGCAGCAACTTCTACATGCTACATATTGCAGGGTTGTGGTGGAAAACGTGCTCAGAAGCATATTCGATTCCTACAGAACACAGAAACCTGCGCCTGCATGCTAGCAAGTTCACCCTTTCAAGAACAACCTCTGCACACTGAAATAACTCTAGATGTATGCACACAGTAGTGCTGTTTTGTTCGCTATCTGGAGATGTTTACCACAATCTCCCAGTAAGGTTGACAGCAAATGAACAGCAAGAACCACGGGCAAAATACATAGAATCAGACTGGTGCAAAGGGTTCCCGGGAGTTTACACTTTAGAGGATTGAAGGAAACTGAAATAAAAATTCAATGTTTGCCTCAACAAAAACTTTACATTCATTACTAAAAGCTAGAGAGCATATCAAATGCACCACAAAACCATGGTGCACAATTATGCTTCATTGTTTCGAGAGCGCTGGAAGCTTGGCACTGCTGAACTGCACTGAGATCCACTCCAAATAAAAATGACACTGCAGCACACAAAACCACTCTCGCTCACATTTTAAGTAATTCATCTAGAAACTGTGTGGAATGTCGATCAAGCGCTGAATATTTTCTCAAAAAAGAATACAGAAGTAACAAGCAGACTGCAATTGGTAAGCAGAGAGACAGGCCATTAAACTGCATCAGAGTTAAACAGCAATGGTCAGTCAAAGCACAACCAATCAAAACAGTAGTTTGGATGTCACTGCCAAGTATAGAGAAAAAAAACTTCAACACTGCTTGAAGGCAGTGTTTCCTAAAGAGGTAGAGACACCAAAATTTTTGTAATGTATTTTTGCTTTCGAATTATGTGTAAGAAGCACTGGTAAACATGAATCGCCATGTAAAATTTGCCTAGGCTCGGTATCTAACTTAGAACTGAATTTATCCTTCCATATAGTTTCAGCTTTGGTTTCAGCAGTCGAATGACTGTTGCGATGTTACAAGTGACCGCCAGATCATGTGAGGCATACAAATAATATATTAGCTCATTGTTCACTTGCTGCCATTCCGGCTTCTGCAGCCGTTTAGCATAAGAGTTTGAATGAATTGAAATGGCAAAGCAGTGGCTATAAATGCTGTTTTGTATGCCTTGCCTGATCTCATATTCAATAGTGACACTGAAAAAATAGTCTAGCAACTGAAACTGAAACTAGAGACAAGAAAATTTCAATTATGAATTGTTTACTGAGCACTGATGAATTCCATACAGTGACCCATGTTTACTTATGACATACGTAACATTCCACAGCTAAAACAAACTCCGAAATATTCGGTACCTCCACTTCTTCAAAGGCAATATATTGACAGGAAAAAAAAGCAGCTGCCAAATGTCTATCCAATGTGATTGAAAAGAAAACCTTCTGTATATGTAGACCGAACAAACCTAGGGGTCGCAAAGCTGTGCAGCCAAACATGTAATGGTTGCTTCTGGAGAATTGGACTGGACAACCAAGCAGGGCATACACGGCACACTACAAGATGAGGCAGCAATGCAAAGTTGGCAGCAATACTGCTACTGTGTTCCCCACCCAGCCCAGCCGCTTGAGCAAAACAAAGTACACAGCAGCAGCAGCAGCTAGGCATGCTCACTTCTCCCAGCAGCCTGTCAGAGCATGGACGGCACCATTGAAGCTGTGCCCTTGAAGGTCTGCGGCTGCAGGTGACCCCTGGGAGGCTCAATGTTGGAGTAGGCTGTGCACAGGGGGCCCTGCACTTCCATGCGGTGGAGGTTCTGGCAGCGCTTGCGCAGCTCCTCCAGGCTGAACGGGTACTCGGGACCAGGGCCCCGGCCAAAGTAGTCTGGTTCCTCCGGGTAGAGGTCATCACCTGCACGGGGGGCCCACCATCAGTGTAACCTCTGAAGCCCAAATTCAAATGGCATTAAAATTTTGCCACTACAACCACAGACCAAGCAGAAAGAAAACACTTGTCCACTTAAACTATGTACACCGAAAGTACCTCCTTCAAAACACTCCACCGAACACTTGACATTGATGCGAAGAGTGTCGCTGAAGACAAAGTTGGTGCAGGGGACAAGTTCAGAGTACTAAATGTGTGCCTGAAAAATGCAGCAACCTGCACAAAACTACTCCTGCACCTAAAGGGGAACCCTATGCAGGCCGTGAAGCAACCTCCAGAGTTAAAATGACTACTTAAATTTGAGTGCGAAAATAAACAAGAAAGCATATATCAAAAACATTCCAAGTAGCAGTCTTTGGTCTCAACAACACTGTGCCCTTACCAAAGCAAATGGCCAATTTGGTCAAACATGTGGCATAAAACTGAGAAGCAAGCTACTCTTATGATGCTACCATAAAGTGTCATTTTATGCTGGCAGTTCCATATAGCCTGAGGCAAAGAATAAAATCCACCTGCATATCAGGTCAGAATGAAGCTATTCAGGTACCACTGAGGTTCTTATAACAGACGTATTAGTATTCATAGGCTTGGGTTTATGGGGCTTTAACGTCTCAAAGCTACTAAGGCTATGAGAGACGCCGTAGTGAAGGGTTCCGGAAATTTTGACAACCAGGGGTTCTTGAACGTGCACTGACATCAAACAGTACACGGGCCTCTATAATTTCACCTCCATCGAAATCAGACTGCCGCGGCAGAGATCGCACCCGTGTCTTTCAGGTCAGCCACCGCGGCGGCTTATATTAGTATTCATAGTTAATCAATTCCCTTTACAATTTTTTCAAATGCTGGATGCATGCGTGTGAACAGTTCCAACCAGAAGGCTCTACAGTACCAAACGACAAACATGTGAAGCGATTACTGAACAGGTTGCTTTAACTGGAATGTTTCCCACGCTTTACGGGAAGCATCAAAAACCCAGGAGGCCAACAGGTTTTGTCCTCTCCCCGCACTAGTTGTGACCACGACTGTGCAAACTTGAGAGCGCTTCGAAGATATTGATGAGAGGTTTCGGGGGGAAAAAAACGAGAATTTTGGAAAACACTTCTGGTTTTTTTTCCCCGAGAAACGGAAAGCAGGAAAAGAAAGAAAGGACATGGTCTAGAGGGTGCGTAAATGAGGCATTCAATAACTATTCCACTGAACATTCAAACTGGCATACACAGCTGCTAAGAAAAAAAAATAGACGCCAAAAGTGCACTTGACTTAGAATTATATTTCAGTTCTGAAATAATTCATGGTTGTGCCACTGCACCACGCTTACCTCACAGTTGGTAAGGAAAAACTAAACAAAAGTTGCCCAGTTGTGTACCACATGAGAATGCGGCATCATGCGGTGAAAATTATAAAACTGGACTTTCAAAGCTGCTATTTCCTCCCTAGCACATATCTGTGCATCAATATTAGCTTCCTCATGAAAAAACACTTCTAGCTCTTTTCCATCTCGGCAGCATTACAGCCCTTTTTATTTCTTATTTCTGAAAAAAAAAAAACCCCGCTAAATGCCAAGCACGGTGATGTTAGAGAAGTAAAGTGCGATTAGATCACAATGCTCTTCTGCTTTACAGTGTGTGCAGGCGCCACTTGAGAGTTCTTTACAATCTTTTACAATTTTTTCAACTGCTGCCTGTTATATACTGAACTATTCAGAGCCGTCCATTTAGCGAATGCAATGCAATTGAGGGGAGCTCGAATGCGAGCCTTCTAAACTTGAAAGCTTCAAGCCATTATAGATTATAAGCAACAAACCTGTCTGCACCTCATCAAGACTCTCCTGGATCTCAGGTGCAATTTGCTCAAGGGAGGTTTCTAAAAAGTACACTGATTGGCTTGTCTGTCAGCTACCTTCTTTTTCTTCATGCAGCAGTCAGCTTTTGACAGCATACTGCCGGATCTCAAAACGTCATTTCTCGAGAGACAGTAAGCAGATGGGATCCTTGAAACACAGCCATGTAGAGACTGAACCCCCTACGGTGGACACTTCTTTCACCTTTCAGTGTTGCTCCAAACGCGCCCTCTCTTTGGCTCACCATGGTTGTGAGTGCAGACAAAAGTACCCACCACTCGTACCACACACACCAGCAATTGGCAGTCCTTGAGAAGCCACAGCATATATGTGAAAAAGAATCCACGAAGAAGTTTTTTTGGTGTCAAACATTGGCGCATCTGGATTTAAATTACCTACACAATCTTCTTCTGGGTATCTTCCTAACGTTACAAATATTTCCGGGGAAAAACTTTTTTCTGCATTTTTTTTCCAGCATTCAAAATTTCCGAAAATTTGACAGCGTGGGATGTTCAGATACAGAAATTTGAGCAATGAAAATTCCAAATTCCATATTACTAGCCACCATGTCTGCACAATAACAAAGCCATCGTGAGCTGCGCCAGCTGAGGAGTTCACCACACTCACAGCTAGGTTCCAACGCCTTTGGAAGTCGAAAAAGTCAAGGAGCTAAAAATATTCCTCTCCAGTTGAGACAGCTGCTAGCAACGGTGAGAATTACCTCAATACTCACAAAACGCGCCACTTTTACAACCATGGCCTGAGTTGCTCGGAGCACTCTGCATGCAGCGCAATTAAAGACCTCTACATACAGCGATAACTGACATCTAAATGACCGCTGTAACATTCGGGCCGATGACAAAGCTGCAGTTGAATGAGCGCATCGCGGGCCGCCGCCGGAGTGTCGAAAGTAGCGAGATGCGAAGCCGCGCGCAACGAGTCCATCGGCTTCCCTGCAGGGCCGGCCGACGAGATGAGAAGGTGGGAGTGCGGTGGGGGGTGGAGAGAATGGCACAGGAGATCATCCGCGCGCATACGATTAAAAAAGCAACGAAACAAAGACGGGGGAGCGCATCGGAACAAGGTCAAGGAAACGGGGCCGCCCACCGCGGCGGCGCAGGCTCTCGTACGCCTAGGGAGGAATGCAGCCGATGGTCCCCGGAGAATGTTTTCTTTCTGCCTAGTTTGCGGCGGTCCGCCAGTGCGCAGGTTTGCGGAAGTCTGCTTTGGAAAGCGAGGTCAATCGCCGCGCCTCCGTTTTCATGGCTCCTTTGAAGCGGCGCGCTCGGACGACGCGTTCGGCGCCCCAGGAGTCTCGCGGACTCGAGGGCCGGACTCGGGCGCACGTGCAAACTGACCTGGCAGAAGCGACACGGCGCCGTCGCTGGCCGAGGCAATGACGGGCATCCACTGTTCGCAGCCTTCGGCCCCTCTGCGGCAGGCAAACTGGCTTAGCTCTGCGAAGCTGGTCATGTTCAGCAGCCGCGATGTTTCGTAGACCTGCGGCGGCGCCAAGAACACCGCTCCGGTGGAGTAGTCCTGCAGCATGCCCTCCGGGGTACACCACTGCAATGAAGAGGTGCATGTCACAACCGGCCGCGCGGACTTCCCCAAAGACTGTAGGCTATGCCTATACACACGCACCAGGGAGCAATCATCTGGGCATTTTCGGAGCACGAGCAATTCTCATAGCGATCAGTTCCCCATTAAGTACAACAAAGGTGCAATGGTTGCAAAGCGACGCATACGCACTGCACGAGCATTTCTTTCAAAATCGTTACCACTGCAGTGGTGAAGGCTACGGTGCCGCGATAAAAGCAGTAGTCTACGACGAGGAAGGAGCCGAGCGCGCGAACGTGGGTCTAGTGCCAGCGAACGAAGGCACAGCCTTTTGCCCCCTTCCGCTGCTATGTCTCAATAAACCCCTTGTTGCACTTCATAGACGTGCTGGGTACCTGAACCTAGAACTATGCACTCGCAAGCTGCCAGCGGCTGGGCCGCTACAATATACCAATAAACCATACTGAGCAGGAAGCACTTCGCAAAGTTGCAACTACATCCCCCTGCACCACATTCGTCCTCACTTGCAAATGACTGCAGCACACTCTTCTGCAAGCTTTCATTTCAGTGTTTTATGTTCACAAGAAGAGAAAATAGGCTACTTTTAAACCCTTACCTTCAGAAGCAATTCGAAGGCCAAAATAAGCAACTAGAAAACAAAACACAAGTGCACTCATAGCAAGTGTTTTCCTGAATGCTACTAAAATTTAATCTTTGCAAGTTTCCAGGAGACCAAAGTAAGAGATCTCCTATGTTACACAATGCATACATTTGTGTCATTTCGCTCCAGTGCCAGCCATATGTGTGAGCAGGGCTCTACACAAAGGAGGCACCAACCCACGTAGCACCGAAACATTGCGATAATGTTACATTTTTGTTATGCTCAAATGTTATTTCAATGTCTTTAATGTCCTTTTTTTCTAATGTTTTTGTAATGTTACATATAAATGTTCGAATAACCTTCCCCAAACATTCATGAAACATGTAAACAACATAAATGCAACATTCTCGAAAATGGTGAAGCAGCCCCACACAAGCATGCAGGCCTGCCAGTGGTGACGGCACACAACTTACAACACTTTGCAAGAACCAACAACAAGAGCGACACCTTCTCCACTACACTACAGCACAGCAACTCGTATTCACTCACCTCCAAACGGATGTCATGCCGCCGAGCTAGTATACTCGCTACTGCGGGATGTCCCATGATTGACAGTGGGGAATGGTTAATAACTAAAGTTTTGTGACCAAATAATGGGACTCTTCATGTAATCTATGGCGAGTACTATCTAAGAGATGTGGTTACAAGGTACTGTTAGTTGAAAAACATTTTTACTCTAAGAACAGTGAGAAAATGTCTGGAAATCCGTGCTCGAAATATATTTGCAATGTTGTTTTATAGTTGCACCTGAAACATTATAATAAAATTTAGAAGATTATATTAAAACAACGTTCGTTTAGAATGTGAAAGTAACGTTTCCTATGTAACTTATAACATTATAGTATGTTAATTTTTAATGTTAATGTAAAGTTACTATGCAACATGTAACATTACTCCAACTTACATAACATTTTTATAACACTATTCTAATGTTCGGTGCTACCTGGGAACTTTGGGACATTTCCTACTTCTTCTCATCCACAGACAAATTCATGCTGTGCTCAGCTTTAGGTAGACTCAATGGGCCATGGAAGGTTTACAATTGAGTAGAGGAAACTGAAATCTGGAGTGACAATCCAGCCTCCATCTCCCGTGAAACTTCGTCAGAAGCAGCTTCAAAGTTGCCTTCTGTGTCATACAGGTTGTGACAGGAATTCCTAAGGAAGTCTTTAGCAATAAATATCCCTACCAATAAAACACTTAAGCGTTTCCGAATGGCTCAATAAAATTATTTCCTTCTGTGACAGCTGTAGTAATACTTTCAAAGTAAAACTTGCTGTGGAGCAAGGAGCCTGCCGAGATGAATCTTGGCTATCCACAAGCAAGCTGCATGCAAATGCACAAGATCATAAGATTCTGCATGACAATCCCTGGCCATGAGGTGTAGGTAAGGCTAAAGCCTGTGAGGCTTCAGGCCACACATGCCATTAGTCTTTTCTGTAAAATTACTCCTGGCTCCTCAATGCAAGATGCTAGGCAAGATTCACATTTGTCACATCAAGCAGTCCACGCATGAAATGTAGTGAACGTTACATAGCTGTAGTTTAATTTTTCCAGTCCCAAAGGGAAACTAATCACAAGTAACTAAGCTGCATTGCAATAATACAGTATGTGCTCATAACACTGAGTGATCGGTGCTGCAGAAAATTTCACCCACTGCAGGTAACACTAGACGAAATAGCTTCCACCAGGAAGCACCAGACAATTCCTTACTGCTATGCTCCTGTACCCAGAATGCCAAATACCACTGCACAGTGACACATACTTTGTCTTAGCATGGTTAGAAACCGAAGAATGATCAAGTAATGCTAAAAAAAAAAAAATTGCAATAAAAGCTTCCAGCATGCAGTCATGAATGACAAGCACTGAAATGCTGCAGAAATGCTGCACCTCAGCATTTACTCCTCACGATGACTTTCTTGCTAAACCATGCTTAGTTCAGGAAGTGTAAAACGCAACACCTGAAATCAAATATTGTGACAAGGTTCACCTGTCCATGATCAACACATTGTATATCTAGTGTGCTCACACTGAACAGGAAAAAAAAAAGCAACCTGCTTAAGAAAGCACAATAAAAAGTTCGAACTAACCAGATGTGATTTGTGAAAGTACATTCTGCACAAAGTAGCTGTTTACTTTTGATAAAAATTTTTGAAGATATGCACTGTAGACCCATGCACACCTTTTTTGTTCCCACAGTATGTGAAAACATGGGCCGCATCTGAATCTCTGGATACTCTATAATTAAGCTCCATTATTAATAGTCATATGATAGTCAACAAACTGACAATGTCATCAGAATTGAGTGTTAATGACACTGCGCTCATCCACTACCCAGGTACTTTTGACTGCTTTACTAGCTCCTAGCAACCATTCATGCCTGCCATTGATTTAACATTACAAAGGCTGCACTGACAGGCACCTTAATACCTAGTGGTCAAGCAACAAAAAAAAATGTATAAATAAATTATGCAGCGACACACAGAAAAGGAATAAATGTCAGTCCAAACATGCAAGCTTGTCCTTACGCTAAAAAATACAGCGAAGGTGTAGTCAACCACTTATTTAGACAAAATGTTCAAAGCTCACACATTCACTGGAGCCATGTGAAGTTTGAAATGCTGAGCAAAGATAACACCAAGAAAGACAACTTCAATTTTATTCTGCAACTGTATCTCCTGTAACTTTCTAACCATGATATAGTAAGCTTACCCTTTCCTATACCAGCTGTTTATGCATTCCAAAAAATGCAGTTTGAAACTGGGCTTTTACTTGGACTCTCCAACAATAAAAAATGGCAGCGACTTAGCTCACCTAGGCCAGGACATACATAAGAAAGCTGTTTCGTCTACCGACATCTCAGTAGCGACATGCTGTCGCTATCATTCAGCAGCTTGGCGGCGCCTCTTCGCGAGACGTTCCTCTCGTTCTTCAGGCATCTCGGCCGCCCGCTTAGCCTTTCTCGCCTCGTTTTCATGCTGCCGGCCAGCCTTGTACCATGCGACGACTTCTGGATTGGCAGACTCAATTTCAGGCAGCCTGTACTGCTGCCGTGCAGAGTATGGCCGCTCTCCTTCTACCATGGTAGGTGTCTGAGGAGCGAGCACATCGCTTCTGGCCTGTATCCCAGCTGCGCGAAGCGACTGTGCATGAACAGTACAGTGCAGCGGCTGTGGCACCATGGTTGCCACGATACTGGTTGCCATGGTAACGGCGCATGCTGAGTTGTGGCCTTTGGCAGGCACCGCGAAATGCGCTTCTGCTAGCCTGCTGTAGCTTTTGCTACAAAAAGAAATTGTCAGATATAAAACCCCAAAGTGACACATGGGATATGAGGGATGCCCTATAGTGAAGAGCTCTGAATTGACATAGACCACCCTGAGTTCTTTAAGTGCGCTGATATTGCACAGCATATAGGCTTTTTTCATTTTGTCTCTAACAAAATATGGACACTATGGCCGCGTTTCAATCCTGCGGCCTTGAGATCAGTAGCTGAAGGCTAAAGCCACTGAGGCACCACGATGGGTTCTTCAATATAGACAGCTGGATGTGCATCAGTGAAACAAACTACCTGTTTGTGCAAACAGACTGGAACGAAAGTCTTGTTTCTGCAAGTAAACAGGTTCTGTGACACAGGTTTGCCACCTTTTTTTTATTTTTGTTAAAACTGCTGGATGCAGTGATGCATCAGGCATGAGAGCGTTCGAGCTCACGTCCAACATTTCAATTTATTCCCAAACAGCATGCTTTGGGTAGATAGTGTCAACACAAATTTTTGCCAGCAGATGCACTGTGACGAACACTGCTAGCTGCTTGCCAGCAGCAACTGACTGGGCATGAAGTTTATGTGTAATTTCTATGGTTTGCACATGAATCAAAAAAGAAAAATTTCCAGGTTATACATTTTTTTTTTTCACCTAGAAAACAAACTTAAAAGAAGCACCAACTAAATGGCCACTACAAATGATTCTAAAGATGCCTTTAGCAACAAACAAGGAGGTTAGTGCAGTTGCATGAACTGTACATGGGACATAAAGGCTCAAAATAAATGGAAAAATTGCAGAGAAATAAAATAAAGGCGACAAAGAATGGAAAAAGGATTGAGGAAAAAATGCACTTTTATCCTTAAAAATGAAAGGTTTATAATGAACGGAAGTATTATTACGAGCAAGCACTGGGAGCCTAGCTGTGCAGACATCTGACTTGCTCACGGCACCATTACACTTGGAATAATGCGCACTGGAAAGCACAACAACACAGGCTTCAGCCTACCTCTATCGACTTTTGTTAAATGCATGGAAGAGGCATTGCTAATTGGTTTGCACTGAGTTGTGCTAAATGACCAAGCAAAACATCTTTACGTCTGCTAATGTTTTAGATTCATATGTGGAAACTTATTTCAACATGCCAATTCCTGCAGTTCTTGCGGTGATCTGGGCAATGCATGGAAAACACTCTGGTGCACTATACTTAGCCATACAAAATGGTACTGCAGGCATCCTACTGCAAACTACAATACTAAAACAAATAAGAAGTCCTGATATAGACAACATTCTACCTAGATAAGGGCTAAAAACAATTTCCAATTTTCCTCCTATGATTCATGCTTCTTTTTGAAACGGCAAAGTAAAGGGGCAGACAGGACATAAGCAGGCCCCCTTTGGCTCAGTTTCAAAAATGAACATGAAACAGCTTGCCCAATTATCAGTTTTGATTCACACTCAACTGCATGACAGCCTATTTCAGCACAAGCAAGTTAGCAGAATAAGGAAAAGCAATGAGCTTAAAAAATGGCCAGATCCCCGTCTCTGGCAAGCCATGCTAATGGTTTCAAGTGCCAAACTGCCAAGCGATGCTTACCTTCAATGTGATTACTTCACTTTGATCAAGTACCACTTGCGGCTGCTTGTCCATGCAGCAGATGTAGAACATGGTGTCATAACGACGGTGGCCAACTGAGATGGGTGTCAACCAGTCCCACCATTCGTGCAAGGCCCAGACATTAGGACAGAGACGATTTTCACGACACATACGCAGCAGATTGACAGGATCTTCTCGCAACCGCTGTCGCCATAGTGTTGTGTCTATGCTTTCACTCAACGATTCTGCCACTGCGGTCTCACTATCACTGGGAGCAGCTTGCGTCAGCAGCAGGACCCCAGTCTCCTCAAAGGTCTCACGAATGGCTGAGATGCGGTAAGCCAGGTCGCCCGGTAGATGGTCTTCAGGTTTGAGCTGATTATGGGACAATGTCATGGGCTTCGTAATCATTGGAGGCCGTGGACCCTTGGCTCGGTTGCAGATGTCCCTGAGCAGAGCTTCTTTCGAGGCACCAGCAGCGGCAAACACCTCCCACCAGTCAGGTGAAAAGTCGCATGGCTCACAGTGGCCACCTGGGTACACGTAGGCATTGGCCATGAAGGAGCTCAGACTTGAGCGTTTCACCATCATCACCCGGTAGTCGCAGCGGGACACACGCTCGGTCTGGTTGTTCCACACAGTGGCCATCATGGCTGTTGCCAAGTCTTTGCCCACCACATCTCGAAGTGGGGCACGACTGACTACAATCAGGCTGGCTGCCTCCTTCCATGGAGGCGCTGACATGGCTGCAATGGATGAGACAAGCACAACATTACACTCATTAAGAACTCTGCACTCTGCCCGACAATGAAGAAATAAATATTTAAAAAAACTGAGGTCGACACTTCAGTGTTCCACTCGTCGTGCATCCCTTGACAACACACAACGGACATTATGAACGCGCCCTTTCCTAGGAACACAGGAAGACACTACAATGAAAAAGAAAAACAAAAGCAGGTTTAAGCAAGCGACACTCAAGTAAGCGGCGGTCAAGAACCGCGTACCGCTTTTTATACTTCGCCCGTTTACTGCTTATCAGCTTTTCGCAGGGTACACAATGGCTTCTGTCCAGTGCAGGACGTTTTCCGATGTCATATTATACGCACGTGCGTGGTTAAATAGGTTTCGATTTTGACCGTTCAGCGACTAGAAGCACTATTCAAACACAAGAAGATATGTTCAAGAATTAACCGAACACCTCTGACAACACAAAATCTACTCCGGGTGGCGACTGCAACCAGCTTACACTACACTACGGACAAAGTATGAAATGTACGCTACTCAATACGGCTCAAAACAACAGCACCACTTCTCGCTTTCAGAATGACAGGTGTGTCAAGGTCACTAAAAACCAAGGCCCGCCCCCCCTTTTTTTTTCTCCCTCTCTGCAACAGCCTACCCCGACGTCGGTTTACACGTAGCACATACGTTTAAAGCAACGTTCTTACCTGAACATCCTGCGTAAATGAAAAAAAAAATACAGTCACTGAAAACGGCAGTCACATAGCGCACCTGTTTCTGTCCCAGATTTTTTCAAACCACGCAAGTGGCTCGAATGCCTCGCTTGCATTGAAGCAAGTCTAGTGCTGCATCCAGGTAGAAAGTAAAGCGAACTCTTTGCCTCAGGCGACCCCAAGTTTCCTAAAGCAAAGCGTTCACGGTACACAGGTCTGCCGGCAAACTGGCAGCGGTGCCACACCACCCGAATCGCGGCCGCCGCCATCTTAGCGGAAACCGGAGCAGGGTAATGGTGATGATGATGCCCTCACGCAAGGAAATAAAAAGCAACCCCAGAATGGAGAGGGCACTGATGCGCAACTGCGACTGCGGTAGCCACCCTAGCGGCAGGGCGGACGTCGCGTTTGAGGCCGACAGCAGACGACGCAAACGGGCGCGCAATAAAAATACCGGCGCAGGCAACTGCTAAGTGGCTCTGCGCCGCTCACGTCTTGTTTTCCTTTTGCTCATGCGTTCACCTTTTCCATTCGTTCTTTGAAAAAGTCTAGAGTAGGAGTACTTCAGCATCCATTCAATTTGAAATAATGTTTTTCCTCCTCGTCCTCCTAAATTTTAGCTTCGAGTGGAAAAGGCGCCCAGCATTTCCAAATTCTTAGTTCTTATGTTCAGAGTGGTATTAACTGCAATACTCAGACCAGTGAGTCTGTTCAAGATCATGTTACCAAAGCACACGTTAGGTCTCTTATGGGCGTGCACAACCAACATCTGTTTTTCGTCACGTACTGATTGTTGAAGCTTCTATGCGCACCTTCATAATTAAATGAAATGTGCTGCTTTCCTTTTTTTTTGACGAAACTTGTTATTTTCTGCAGCACCCTTTCAGACTTCTATGACATGGCTACGTGACGGTAAGATGTACCACGGCCGCTTGATGCAAGCTTTGTATCTAGCGGCCGTGGATGTACAGTGTACGGCCCTCCGTCCCGCATTGCCCTTTTTTTTAAATTTTTTGGCACGAGCAAGAAATAGATATATGAATTGAAAGCGCTAGTGCAACGCAATATGTCGAAAGAACTCGTCGCACGCGAGGCTATCGATGCAGCTAGGGTTCATGTGACGGGACGCTTCAAGTGGTGCACTGTGGGCTGCAGCCGAGCCACTCTATCGGAACAGTGTCAAAGCTGCACGCGCTGCAGCCAGCCTGCGTCGGTTCACATGGCAGCGTCGAAAAAGCGCCCAGACGAAAAGCAGGAAACTTCCCCGAGCAGCAGCACATCCCCTCGCGGCAGGTTTTCCTGCTCAAAGTAAGAAGAACGAGTTGAGAGTTCTCTTTTCCTCGAGGGCGACTTACAAAGGCGGTGGCGAGTGGCGCTCCGGTGGCCCAACAAGTGCGCCGCGCGGTTCCGCCAGGAAGACGAGGGCTACGCGGTTCTAAATGCGAACAACACGACGGCTGTTCGCTCGCTCGCTCGGCAAGGCTCGTCAGCGGCGTCCGGGCACGAAGGTTTGTTCGAGAGGAGCAGACTATAGGCATGCTTCCCGCTGCACAATTTAGAGCGGCGAAAAATTAAGGCCATCGTTTGATGTTGGAAGATTTTTTGAAGCTGTTGGCAGGAGCACCGTCCAGTTTTCGACGCCCCTCTCCCAGTTATGCTCCTAATCCCCAGCTCACAAGCTGCGAACCATACCTCAATCGCAATGTCGGAGCAGGCTTCGAGGGCAGAAAGCAAGCCTAGAAGAGCTCTAGGCTCTGCACTAACATCGACTCCCTCCGTGTGGCTCTGCGAAACCAATATGTCGGCATTTAACAGCCACAGCGTAGAAATGCAACCTGGTCACTGCCCGAAGATCGCCTATGAAGCACCACACTTAACGCCGTTGCACCATCAGTCGACCGACAAGTAAAAATTGCGGCTTTCACAATAACGCTAAAGAAAGTATAATAAAAACAACTTCAGGTACTTTTCACAAGTAATCATGGCATGTGTTTTCAGCACCCAGGTAAAGAAAGGAGCGTTAAGACCCCTTTCTTTAGCTGGCTAGCAATATTGTTATCCTGTTTCGCGTAGCCAGTATCGTGCGAGAAGTGGTAATTCCAAGCAGCTGTATTTCAAGCTCATGCGTTTTAGCTAATAACATTAAAACCAAGCGACGTCTTTCGACGGCTTTTATTTCTTTGAAGTGCGCCGGAGTAAGCAAAGCCGTCGTTGTCGTTTAACATGACAACGTTTTTATTTATCTATTTTTTGCCTTTAACATTTGACGCGTCTAAAGAAGAACAGAATCTGGTTAGTTCACATGCTGTTAACACAGATAAACGCGTTATTGCACGCCGAATGCATTTTATGAACTACCGAGCGCAACAGAGACAACGACATGTACGAAACAGAATGATAAAAATAAGGCGCCGACGGTGCAGTTTTAGTACAGTTAACAAGACCATCCAGGCGCGTCATGATTTTTCGTTTGGAAGTCTGACATTTTCAGAGATGCATGCGTGCGCTATCCGTGCCGCAAGCAGGATGCCTACATAATGGATTGAAACGGAGTAGGCAGTAGTCGCTGAAATGTGGTCATCTATGCGCCTTCCGTACAAAAAGATGATAATTTGATTTCCTCTCAACACATAACCACACACTTCGCCTGCTCCCTATTGTCGGAAAATGTATGCTTCCGGTAGAGCAGAAATTACTTCCATTGTCTTCAAACCTGCACTCGCGGCCGGATGACAAAAGAATAGAGCGTTATCACCTATAGCAATCGCAGGTATGTATGGACGGGCTCACTTCTCTTTTTCGATTGTCTGGCCCCGCAAAGTATTGACCGAGCGAAATACGGTCCATGCTTGACGAAAGAAAGGCACAAGAACCTTCATCATGATACGAAAGAAGTAAAGCGACTTCTCATCCGCTGGTGTGACGTATTCAGCTTTCGAGGCCAGTGGAGCATATCAGTCGGGGAGACCGACGTTTCCATGCTATTAATATCTCGTATAACGTGACTATTGTTTTGAACACGTAGCTAGAACAAAAAACTGCCCCCTTGGCGGGCCACCACCGCCATCGTGCGACAACGCTTCGTAAGATAGACCCATGCACACGAAGGTCGAGCTCACTGCCAGTAACGGTCGGGGCGCGATAACTGATCGGTTGGTCGCGAGCTTGCGATCAAGCTTACTGAAATCGTGAATTCGCGTTGCAATGAAGTTCCTTCATTCCAATCATTCCCGCAGTCTAAGTTCTTCATGTACTCGACCGAACTACATGGGCTTTGCACCGGGCTCGAAGTGCGGTGGCCACGAACGCAGCTTAATCCGAAGGGCGAACCGACAAAACTCCCGAGGACTGCGCGAGGTCGAGTTCACCGTATGCTTTTTTGTTCTTTCTCAGACCAAACAAAGCTGCAAAGGCCACGTCATTACGCCAAGTTCATTCTTTCAGCATGTGCTGCCTGGCTTCAAACGTTGTATGAAGCCACCGCATTTCGACGTCGCTCTGGCGTCCTACACGGTGCCGTCATTGTCGGGTAAATCCGGGGAGCACTGTTCAAATACGCAGAGTAAAACAGGAGGAAAGGAGCGCCCAAAGAGAAATGAAAACTACATTAAATTGAAGTAGATGCTGAGGCTATCTGCAATGAAAAAAAGCAGCGGTGGGCGTGGCCAGGCACGTTTGTTGCATGGCCTAGCTCTAGTAGAAAAGAAAAAAAAAAACATTTAGCACCTACATGAAACCACGTGGCTACTGTGTTAACTCGTATGTTTTATATACGAATTCAAACAGAACCAGTACGTCTTTGTTTAGGGATGGATGCAGTTTCCGTCTGGAACCCATATGAACGCCGCATGGAGGGCCATGGGTCGAATGGGCCTCACACCACACCATGTGGGCCGCCTGAGCTCGCGCACATACTGCACCCGTAGACTGACATATCATTCGACAGGGGTGTGCGCTTGTCAGAATGGGAGCAGTGATGTGGCGGCGTACAAAGCGCTCACATCGGAGGATGAACAACACTGGAGAATGACAGAAACGGTAGCCGCAGAGGCTGCTGACATCTTTTTTTTTTCTAACAAAATAAAAATGACTCCACTTTGCTAGCAACGAGCGTCTGTCCGCTTCAGTGTCTGCTTGGTGTACCTACGCGTATAGCTTGTGCATTTAGAGCACGAGTTTAGTCCAAGCTTCACTCACTTTTATCGAATTGCGCTTATTGACAAGTGTTCTTGCCGTACGTATGTGTTCGTTCCAACGATGCTTTGATGCAGATATCGTTTTTTTTTAAAGAAGCACTTGCTACGAATATTTAAGTTAGCAATAGCCGATAGGCACAAGATTAGAAGCAAAGTAGTTTATCGTTCTTGATAATGACGTCTCGCTTCGGGGTACCGCAGGCGACTTCCGTGGACCTACATTTCTCTTTCTGGTGCGTGGCCACACGGCATCTCGATCTTATTCGCCGTCCTGAGCTAAACGCAAGCGGAAAAAGCTTCCGTAGCAGATATAGCAGACAGGAAAACTCCAGATTAGGAGGCTATACTTGGGCCGCGGAAGAGTCGCTATATTGGTTGCCGCTCGCCCGTTAAAATGCTCTATCCCGGCACTCTTCCGCCTCAGCGAGGCCTACTATGCGAGAGCCTAAGCGGATCGCGATGCAGCGGTACTCCAGTCGATCCATGTTCGCGAACGGCACTTCAGTACACGCATTATATCAATGCGATCAGGGCGAAAGTGAGAAAGAGCAATCTCGGACAAAGCGAGCGTCCAGGAACGATTCCCGGGAAAATAGGCAGTCCCAAATGGTTGACATCAGGAGAGAAATATGGTTCGCCCATACCGACCTGCGCCACGCCGTCATCGTGATGCGTTTTTTGTAGCGCTAGGGCGTGGGGTAACAAGTGTTTGTTGAGAACGAAGCAATACATTCCAGAATAAACCACGTTTCGGGAGAGCCTCGTACGTGAGGGCAGTTGGAGCAAGACCTTTTCTTCGGCGTAGGCCCGGTATAGCCGACGCGGAAATTGGAGAGACGCCATTTCGTCTACGTCGAAAGTCGCGGAAGGCATTAGAGATGCCCTGCTCGCGGATCCACAACAAGGCCGACGGTGCGCACGACGGGGGACGCGATTCAGGAAGTGCCCTCGACGACGGGTCTTCTCCTGCCGACACTGCGAGGGGGCCCGGAACGAGAAGGCTCAGTGTGACAGCAGCGCAAATTGTGCCTGAAGCGCGCTGCCTGGCGAAAGGGAGCGTCGTGCGGGAGAAAGGCGACCTGCGTCTGAACGTCTGACAGGCGCTGCACTGGGTCACCGTACCACTGTCGGCCGAGACCTTTGGCCCGCTAGAGTCGCCCCGCCGCCTGCAATGTTTGCGCCCATCAGGGCACCCTCGGTACGCATCGAACCCGCAGACCGGCAGGCAACGTGAAAAATCCACGCGCTGCGGCACGCGGAAACACGCATGTAGGCGCCGGAAACTACGGTTACCTTCGCAAGTCCCCCCCCCCCCCCCCCCCATCCCCCCCTATCTATCTCCTTTCTTGCTTCTTATCGTTCTGAGGAGTTCGGCTTCGACGCGAATGGCCGTTGACAGAAGTGGGACGGTCGAGATAGTGAAGAGATATGAGGCTTGTGTATGCTGAATATAGTAACAAGTAGGCCGATAACAATGAACGCCTCATTTGTCAAAAAACAAAGTAAACAAAAACAAAGCGCGCTTAGACTGCGTGGTACGTGAGCGCCTGTGTTGAGTACTGCGTAAGGACGACAGCCACGCAGTCGTGCAGGCCGTAAGCTAGGAATCGCAGGTGTTTGAGCGCAGTTCGTCCAGCACATATTCGTCGGAGCTTTGAAGATCGAAAGTAAAGTGCCCGCGCAATATAATAGTGTCGAACCTCGTTATAACTAAACCGCTTATAACGAATTAATGGATATAACGAAGCAATGCTTGTTCCCCTTGCAAGCTCGGTCAGCACGGGCTATAACGAAGCTAAGTGATCGCCAGGCTCATTCAACTTTGTTATAACGAGGTTCAGCTGTATTGCTTAAAATAACGCGTCGGCCTTTCCAGGTAGCGATCGACAACTTTCGATATGGGGTCTCGCAGTTCTTAAAAGTGGTTCAAATGCTCTAATACCAATCATCTGCTTAATCAACACGTCTGGGTCCCTCAAAGCGGTCGTGCTGTTGAATCTGCATGCAGTGTTTGGTAGCTCTGGTAGTCTAGGACAGTGCTCTGTCAAGGCCAGTGTGAGGCCAAGGAGCGCCTGACAAGGTGCTCGGGAGCTTGCAGCCACGCCATCGGAGCACATGGGGCGCAGAAGGAATTATGAAGCTGCAGAAGGTACTTGAACGGATGTGCTGCTCCGGGAAAAAGAAGCCCGCACATAGGAAACAAACGTGCTGTAACTGCGTGAGGGCTGCGGGATACATTCGTACGAGAAGATTCCGACATGTTTGCACCTTATTTAATTTATTATTCGTTATTTTCAAATGAATTGCACTTCCCTGAATACGAACGTGTTCCTGAAGTGACCCGAAGTCTTCCAAACCACATGAAGGGGTGACTGCTGTTCTCTCAGTTCAAAGGCGGTTTCTGCTGGCGGTTCATGGGCTGTTCGCATCCCGAGGGCCATGTGAACTTAATATTGACATGTTGACAACTCCTTCATAACTGCCATTACTGATGCCATCCTATCGCTGTGCGCGAAAGGGTTTAGTTGTACCAATGTAAAGTTTCAGTATTTAAAAGGTAAAGAACATCTGTAGCATGAAGCCTTTTAGTGGAGCGAATACGAGTTATCATTATAATGGGTCTTCTTTGAAAAGACCTGCATTACTCCGTACAGAAAAAAAAAAAAGCTGGGCGTGGTAGCTATAGCTACAACACGTGTCGGTTGCAGGGGAAGAAAGCGGTATACTATATAGTTTGAGGATTTGAATTCCACGCGAGCTACAAAGCTGTCGAAAACGTTGTCAGCTGAAAATAGTTCTCCGTGATAATTCACGTCTTTGGATTTTATTCTAGTTTAAGCTTTCATGCTTGCCTCTCACGCGAAGTATTTTGTGACTGCTTCTGTCCGCGATGAAATGCTACGTTAGGGTCTGGTAAGAGGGATAGCTTTTCTTTTGCACTTTTTGGGAAGAAATGAACTCGAACTGTACGTCCAAATCATTTTCGTTGGTCAGCTTAACAGAAAAGTAGCTCTCTCATGCCACTTCGTCACGCCTTCCTTCCCGCCACATCTTTTCCTTCAAGCCATTTTCCCCTTAGTTCGTTCGCTCAACCGTGGCTTTCAGAAAACCACTCGGTACAGATCAGGGCTAGCATTTCGTGAGCAAGCGTGTGCTCTCGCCTGTCGCGATCACGGAATCGGCGGTATTCCTCCAGCGCGTATCCCACAGGTCCACGCAAGAAATCAGCGGTTTCGGGTACGCACAAGACCGTGCATGTATGGCTACGGTGCAGTTCGCGGAGCAGCGCAACCGTGACACAGGGGCACGCACGTGACGCTGTGGGAAACCAAAACCAGTTCGTGATTCCCCGTTGTAGCTTTGTAGCGGGGGCTCGCATTTAACACACCTGTGGTGCACGGGGTGAGATCGGAGAGGAGCTGCCCCGGGGGCCTTTATTGATGTCGACCGCACCGGAGCGCGCGGGTCACGGAAGTGCAGCAGGAATCGGAGTGGGCTGGTGCCAAGGGGTTACCCGCATGGGCGAATGACCCCTTTTTGTTCGGTGCGATTTCCGCTTCACTGTACTCGCCGACAGAGAACAAGGTGTCAAGAAAGCCACCTTCATTCTGCTCGGAGTCCCAATGCGTGATCATAAGCAACGCCGTCTTTCATCGCCGGCCGAGGTATATGGGCGCGTGTATCTACCAGCTTCGGTCCATAATTTTCCGCATGCGGGAGCGCGATTCATAAAAGCTGCCGGCGGCCCGGCTTTTCCCGGAGCGCCTCTAATCAGACGCGTACGCAAGCACCCGCTGCCCTGAAGGTCCGACCGGCGCCTCTGACGTCGGCTCTCACGCACGCGGCGTGAGACACTCGTCGGCAGCCGCTGCGCTGCGGAGTGAATCCGTGGTCACTGACGGGGTGAACGACCCGTGCGGCGTATTGCTGGCCCAATGACACGAATCAAAGCACTCGCGGCTGCTTCGCGCGTGTGCGCGCGCGGCGGCGGCGCCGCTATTGACCCACAGGCTCGGGAGTGATCATCCCTCATCAATGCCACGGAGGTGCCGCACTAACGTGGACTGGCGGGGGATCATGATGTTTCTAGATGCAGTCTGCATCATCAGCAGTCCTTTTCAGGCTGTATAAAACACTCTTGCACTTTGAAAAAGTTTCGGTGTGAAGCTGCGTTGCGTCTATACTTGATGGTACATTTATACATAGCTGCGTGGATACCATCTTCAGCATCCAATCCACAGCCGCGTCAAAGACGGCTCATAGAGCAAATTAATTTACGGTTGCCCGGTTTGCCTGGGATGAGAAGCAAACGATTCGCATGCACGAACTGTCTGAACGGCTCAGCGGATGGATGACGGTTCAACCACTTCCGCGTCGTCGTGGAAACAAGTGAAGCATCGCCAGTAAGAGACCCGACAGGTGCAGCTGAGCAGCGCGCTGGTGGACGAGGAAACAACGGTTATACCTTAAGGGTTCTCGTCATCAGTGCCCTTAAGCTATAGCCGTCATAGTGCATCTGTGCCAGCGAGCAGTCACGTAGTTCACCGCTCATAGTCTATCCCCGTCAACCGCGCGCCGTGAGGACGACCCTGCCGCCGTGTGCGCTGCTGCCACCCTAGACGGCGGCCGGCGAGCTTACCTGCGGTTCTCCGGTTCCCTTTGCGCGTCAGGGTGGCGGTGGTGGGCACAGCGGCGTGCTGATCGAGTCGAAGTGGCTGTCAGCGCAGTCGCGCCTCGAGCATACCGTCGGGCGAGGCGCGGTGGTTTGGCAGCGCGAACACGTTCGCCGGGGCTAGGAAGGGGGCGCGACACCGGTGACCGAGGCACGAGCGCGAAACTGTCTGCGCGGGCCAACTGCGGCCGTCGCCGCGCTCGACCATGAGTGGCGGCGGGGTGAGGGAAATCTAGGTTGGCGAGAGGACCCGTCAGACAGGATGCCGTGGGGGCCGCGGTGACGTTTTTCCCCTGCGTGGCTCGCGCTCCGCTTACCGTTCCTCCGGGACCGGGGCTCTCCGGGACTCGCGTTCGGCGGCTTGACCCCGATGGCACTGTCCGAGTAATATGCGGGCAAGCCCAATCAAAGCCCTGAAGACATCTTTGCGGGTTTCGCACCAGCCGTCCCGCGATGCGCGTCGTCCCCGTCGGGCTCGGAGGAGCGTCACGAGCGACTGAAGAGCGGCCGCGGAGCGGAAGAAATCGCGTCTTTCATGTTGTTTCCATGCACCGTTACGTACAGCCTAACATGCTGTGTACCGAAACCGGACTAGCTCCGGCGCAACTGAGAGCGCTGCGGACGACTGACGGTATTGCCGCTGTTTGTGGAAGCATCGAGGCTCACAGCAGCAGCTGTGCCTAAAAATAGTACACAGTCTCCAATGTGTACACCGACGGCCCTCTTATTACTGGCAAAAAGACATGCCCGAGAAGAGGGAAGTGGCGTAGCGCGTCTAGCCTATTTTGGAAAAACATATCGCAGATGGGCAGCGGAAAGGCAATAAGAGTTCTTCCAAAGGCTGCACACTTCACTGCAAACTATTTGGAAACAACAACATGTACCGAAATTTGTTGCGCTAATCCACGAGAAGTGCTAAGGTTTAGGTAATGCTTCGACGCTCATGTACCATCATCAAAGACGAAGTATCCGAGTCCACACGCCCATGTGCAAAAAGCGCATCACGTACATACTGTCATATTTTAACACCATCACCGTTACCAACACAGTTGTGGCAACCACGTCTTTCTAACCGCGTCACTCAATACGTTGATGAGTTCATTGTCCCCCAGGACTTCGCTTTGAATGCCTCCGTCTGACCAAACAATGTGATCGTCACGTAACGAATACTGACTCCTTGACTTCCGTCAGCATCTCCAGCCTAGAAAGAACACATAAATAATGCTCTCCTTTTTAAAGGCGGGTTCTCGGGCATCTTTCCGAGGGGCGTACGTACATGCACAACGCATATTTAATTTTTTTTTCGGGGCCAATGAGATTTCCTCAAGGAAAATTTCCTGGCCGGGTGGGGAAGGAATGAGAGAAAGTTAAATCCACCCTTGTGGTTCTTCGGCACATCCGATGAGATGCACACAGGAACACATTACTATTCCCATGTTTACAACTAATACACACTTATTATTAATATGCACACACTATACTTGCTCGCAACAATGGAAGCAACTACTATGAACCCATTTCTGCGCATTTCCAGTCTTTACCTAGACAGCAAAAACGTCTACGTAGTCATCGCAATGACTGCCTCTACTACGAGTCAGCCGTCCTTCGCTACACTCTTCGACAAACGTAAAGAGCCCACAAATTGAAGCGCGTGGTCGAAGCTGACGTCGGGCGGCGTTATGAAACATCCGCGGAACCTTTGACGTTCTACTCAATCTGGACAGCTGCCATTCGCAATGCGAAATCACAAAGGCCGTACCTTAGAGTACATGGCAACTCAGGGTCGACTAAGTGTCGGTTCTAATGGCGTATGTCAATCAGCTATCCGAAACAAGTTTTCTTGCCCCGCGAAACGGAACTGCGTGTTTCAATGAGCGATTTGGATTCAGATTCTGTGTTCTGATTGCAATATCTCGCTCCGACACGGATTCGGAGAGCTGATCCGTACCACCGATGGAAATACGCCTTATGAGTGGATGCTCGGTGGCGCCTTTTTGTCTTGCTCATTTTACTATACGTTGGGACGGACCGTTTTCGGGGTGCTACGTGGGGGGTAATTATGGGTTTAATGCTAATTTCATCATGTGTGAAGGTATAGAGTCTCACTGTTCGCTTTAAAAGCCTGACGGAGCCCGTTGGCATCGAAACGAGCGGCAGCAAAGACAAAATGAAAGTTTAACCTTAAGAGAAAAAGAACGGCGTGGATTATTCTTGGTGAAGGTAAGCGGAACACGTGCTTGGACAGATATGCCGTGCGAAGAATATACGGATGGTTTGGTTTGGTTTATTGGGGTTTAACGTCCCAAAGCGACTCGGGCTATGAGGGACGCCGTAGCGAAGGGCTCCGGAAATTTCGACCACCTGGGGTTCTTTAACGGGCACTGACATCGCACAGTACACGGGCCTCTAGGATTTTGCCTCCATCGAAATTCGGCCGCCGCGGCCGGGATCGAACCCGCGTCCTTCGGGCCAGCAGCCGAGGGCTGTAACCACTGAGCCACCGTGGCGGGGCGAACATATGAATGGTCGTCCATTGGAGCAACAGAGTACACACCGATGGAAGAGAGTGGCGGGCGGCGGCCAATCAGGTTTAGTGATGAGGTTAGCAAATTCTCAGGGATAGGGTGTCGCAAGAAAGGGACAAGTGGAGACCACAGGAGAGGACCGCACATTGGCTGTGGACTTTACCTGGACGGTGATGCCGATAATGGTGGGCAAGATTCTGCGAGTCGCGTCTGAAGTTTGGTGCATACAGTTGGCCTCACTCATCGGAAGTCTTGGAAACATGATGTTCACGAAATGAGCGGCCAGCAGTGGTAAAAATGCTCTTGGAGTATTCAAAAGACATGTACATTGATCTTATGGGACAGTGGCAGAGACACTTTCACCCATTGAAGCGACTCAGGCAGAACAATTGACGACAGACCTCTCTAAGGCTAATACCGCCTGCATACTTGAACACCACCACCACAACCTTGGAAAAAGCTCCTCAGTTTCCCGAAAACGTGGTAACTATCGAAGCAGACTTTCGTACTTCCGGTTTTACTAGGCAGAAGCGAGTTTCTGCATATATCCTCTACGTCATGACTTATGTGAACTGCAACGAAACTGCAGCTCATCCTTCAGCCAGACAAGGTCACTCGGAAGAGAGGTCGATCAGGCTCGTTTGTTTATTTTTATTCATTTATTTACCTTTCAGGCTCATATACATTACAATAAACAAATAAATATGTATTACTGAGGGAAGTGAGAAAAAGAAGAACAGGCCGAGAGCACGAAATAGAACACGAAACAAACCCCATAGGGATGTTCAAGTTGATAATAATCAGTTATTGCAGCGATACTGGCAGGAACACTATTATACTCATGCGTCGTGCGTATACAACAAAACGATGATCACTCACTACCGAAGTGCTTATGCGTATTTTATGGTTACGATCAAAGCAGGATGACAAGATGAGGGACAAACTGGCTCTGTAATGAGAGATGGTAACTTTTCTGGAAAAGAGTAAGGCGGAAGACCTTCCAGAGCAAAAAAAAAAAAAAAAAAGCGGCAAATACTAATTATTTGCGTCATCAGTCCAACGTTGTTAGGGACATGATTGGTAATATAAAAAGAAACTCGTTATTCTGCACCATGTCAAGAGATGAAATTTAAAGTGATGTCTGTGTGATGATGGCCTTTAGGTGTTTCTCCGGTTGTTTGGTTAGACTGTAGTAGTTGCACGCTTAGAGCATTATAGAGATGGAAGAGGGTTTGGACTATCTGCCGAGTCTCCTTATCTCTCGTACCTCATCGTCGGTGCGTTACCCGTCGAATGTGATGGAGCAGTTACATACCTTACTTCAGAATTTTCTGCACCAAAGCCCCGAAAACTACCAGCCCCGGACAGTATACCTCAGCAGGCTTGATGACATCGTTCAGGAGTCTCTTTAAGAAAAGCAAATATGCTTGTCCAGTACCGCCTCAATATTCTGCTGGACCTCGGGGATGCCCATATCTCCCGAGAGATGCCGCGTGAATCACGACTATGCTCTTTCTGTGGATCTGGGATACTTGACTTACAGAAAGTGCCCAGAAATTCTGGACGAGTGCATTTTCCAGAGGTAAGTTTAGGAATGGTATTTTTTCCTATATGGTTAGTTTCCACTTTATATAGCAATAAATAGATCTGCAGGTTGCCCCTCAGAAGGCTTGCATGTTTTTTTTTTTTTTTTTTTTGCTATTAACGTTTTTGCTGTCGTAAAAAAGGTTCCCCAGCGTTTCTTATGGCAGTCTTAACTGCTCGATGCGAGCGATGATCAAGCTCTATAAGAAAGATTTTGCTGCGCATCGGAAGAATGAACCATTACATTCAAAATTTTCATAACAGTGCCTTACATTTGCCAGTTAATTTCCAGTTGCCTCACAACTAAAACTGATGTCTAAGAGCCCTCGACTCGAGTTGCCCGACTCCCAGGGACGGTGGCCCAGCCCACCCAGCGCGTCAGGCAGTCCATGCGGTGAAACACACCGTTTGACTCCTTGACATCGGCCCTACCAATACCTGGTTATCTAGTATATACGGACACCGCAACAGCTCACTCGGCTCCCGGCAACAGTTCTTCGGGGGCACTCGCCTGCTAATACCGAAGAACGCAGCTGAGTCTCGCAAGCCGTCTGAACTCCTCCCATCTATCCGCCACAGCACTCGAGCAGCTCGATATCACAACCGCCACCGTCACACTTTTCATCACGTCCGAACGCGCACGTGCATGGACCGAGCGACACGCGCCTTTCGCACGGCTGTCACTGGAAATGAAGCTAATTTCTTTGCGTCTAGGGTGGATTGCTCGAGATTCAAATATGTACTTTGTAATTCGCCCGCTCAGGCCCACAGTGAAGCTCGTCCTATATTTATGACCACCACACATTGTTCCTGCGCGTAAAAGAAATAGTACGTAGTTGAAGCTTTTCTTGTTAACTAAACTGAAAGGTAATCATAAGACCAAATTACAAACGCAAGAATTTTAATAACTGTTAATTCTTGATGGGAGGGAAACGCGAATACGTTGATTACATTTACTGCTGGGATTGGTTTGCGGAGTAATACAGTACCCTGCGTAGGGGGAGCCTATTATTGCCAACTGCCATTGTTTGAAATGTTGTACCTTATACCATAGAAGCATATATCGAAATACAGGCTGCATGCCAAGGTGACAATTTTTCTCCGTTATTGTACTCCGTAAGCTTTTTACGTGGAATGTGACGTTACGAATTCGCGCTCCATGATTAGGCCGGTCGCACGTGCAGCCACAACTCGAGGGCCTCTTTTTTGTTATTTTCTTGTTTTCGTGCTGTCTATTCTATCAATGCATCGCTAGAAAAAAAAAAAAACGCTCCTTTCCCACGTAGTATACGTTCTTTAACAATGCGGTGTGTGGTAATTTATTTTAAAAAATTAACGAGGAGCAGCCAATCAAAGTGCTTGTCTCCAAAATTGCCATCACCTGTTGCGCTGAAAAGTACATGGTGTATGAACGTGGACACTGTACAGTCGGCCATATCTTTAGCTGGCGTGCGTGACGGCCGCTTTTTGCTTGCTCCTGTTTTTCACGACGGAGCAAACTTGCGGAAAGATGAATATAAAGCACCGGCTTGGTGAGCCTATTCTTAGATTCGATATTTTCGCAAGTTTGGTCCATCATAAACTGCGGGAGAAAGCAAAACGCGGCCGTCACGCACGCCAGCTAATGATTTGGCCGGCTGTACGTTTATGCCATTTTGTTTCAATAGAGCGGTGCTTATTTGATATCCCTGAGGGTTATATATCGTTGATATCTTTGAAGCAGATTCCTTGAGAGGAATCAGTCTAGACAAGTCGGCTGTGTTATGAAAAAAAAAAAAAGCCGAAGCCCAAGACGGAGAAATGGCGCTTTAAACATACGAGGGAAAAAAAAAAGCGTGTTGGTGTACGAAAGTGACAGCAAAAGCCAGTGGTATATAGCTGTGTACTGTTCCCTCCACACCCCATGAGAACGTCCGCTCCAAGGCGCACGGGAGTCACACCTACATGAATGACGTGATCACATTATTGGCCAACAAGCGAACACTGGAGTTTTCGATTAGACATGCTACGAAGGCGACGATGACGACGACGTCGGTTATCCCGCGGAGACAGTCTTCACTGAAAAAAAAAATAAAGAGAGAAAAAACAGTAAGCTCCCTTGGGAAACTCCTACGCACCCGTATGCCATACTGTTGCGGAATATTTGGGGGCATCGATCGCTGGCAGGCATTGTTCCGCGGTTGCCGTGCACGCGTACTCAGCCTGCGTTTCTCAATCGCACGCCTAGTTCGTTATATGACTCGCGCCATCGTGAGTCATCTTCAGAGCGCAACCTCAAGACCGCGAGGAAGGCTGGTGGAACCGAGCTCGGAATATTCCGCGGTGAGGAGGCACTGAAGGAGAAAAAAACATTTAAAAAAAAGAAAGCAGCAGCAAACAAGGCAAACGGAGACCGCGAGGAAATATTCGCTTTCCTCCTCTTTGTTTCCTTTGCCTCAGCAAGCTCCTGCGGCACAGCAGAACGCTTTGCGCACGCTGCGACGCGCACTGCCTCCGCACGTACTACCTGGACGCGCGGCCTCAAGCCAGCGCGACAAAATGCGCTCATTGTTTACAGCCTCGCTGCGGAGATCCGCGGCTGCCGAGTCGCAATCAGAAGGCGCGGAATATATCGCCGCCCTCGACAGTTAACGAGCGAGGCAGCCAAGCTGAGAATGAAACGGTAGCCCTCGCCTCTGCAGCCCGTTTTCCTGCGCAGCCGGCTGGGGCTCGGTATTGGGCGCGCGAAACAATTGTTGCGCGCCTCGTGCCACGTGGACAAAAGAATGGGCGCGCGCGCTGCCGCCGTGGTAAGACCTGTGCAGGAAGCGGGAAAGACGCGGTGGAGCCCACGAACAAAGAAGGGCCCCTCTTCTTCCAGCGCCCTTTTTAGCGGCCTTGAGGGCGACTGCTGTCGGTACTCGAGTTTCCTTTTGTTTGCTCGGTACACACTCATTTCTCGACGTCCTGGAGGAAGCCAGGCGCGCGCAGAGCTTCGCCCTAACCCATCCCAGCAAGCAAGCGTAGTATTCGAGCCTGGTGAAAAATCCAAATTCGCCATCCACTTTCCCGGATGCAAGCAGGCATTGGGCGTACGGCCGGAGAGAGATGAGACAAGACAGTTAATAAAGCGAGCTTACTGAAAGCTTTATGGACATTTCCTTTTCTTTCTGTTTTATTTAATCATGAGAAGGCGCTAATCTAGCTTCAGCCGAGCTCTTGCATATCCATGCATTTCTGGCAACTTTTCTCGCTGAGGATTCATCGCAGGTCATCGAGTAATAGAGTAATGAAAACTATGCGCCGCCGGCGGAACTGGTTGATTACCTTGGACCTCTCGATTGCCAGTGCTCCTCTTTGACCTTCCTGCCTGCTTCATACACCGGTTCCCCGCCCCTCGTGATTCATTAGTTGACAGGTTATTGCCACTTACGGCTAGTACGGCGATATTTTTTTTTTTACGTCTGACCTTCTAGGCCAATCAAAAGAGGTGCATGTCTATTGGCCAGTTGGCAACGTTAGAGGTGCCTGATATCAGCTGAAATGAACGATGGTCACATTGGTCAGCAGCGGTGGAACTGCGGAAGGAGAGCTAACTTTCACAAGTGAGCATGTTGAATACGCATAGTTGTTTTAATGCTTAATGGCCCCGATACACTCTTTCTGGCAATTCCTGTGCTTCTGTCAATTTCCCGCCAACAATTTCTCGGGTATTACTAAAAATAAAGGGCCACCAGTGGACAGTTGCTTTGTACGCGAAGAGAGAGGAGAGTTTACTCACGATGACAAAGACAGTAATGAAACACGCCACGCATCGACGCGCGACTGACCGATGGTTGAGTGCGCAACAGGTTTTTCGTCGGGCCAGCGCCCGTATCTACCTTAGACCACGCCAGCATCGCTCAGAGGAGAGAAAAAGCCTGCAGACAAAGAAACTGCGCTGTCAACGAAGGAATTTAACGGCCCTCATGCCTATGCAAGAGCCCGCGCTTTCGCACATGCCACGAGGGTGATTCCGTCCCCCTCTTTTCCATAAAAACAAAGAAAAAAATAAAAGGTCCAAGGTAGGAGCTGCCAAGACGAAAAAAAAAACAAAGAAAAATATTAATCATACGGAGGCTTCCAGACATGCTGCTTCGGGACTTTGAACCCCATACATCATACCATTTTCATGGCGTTTTTTTTTTCGACCATACAGTACCTGCGCTCTTCAGGCTAACAGTTTCCCCTTTCCGCGTCGTGGCAGCTTAAGCCAAATGCTTGCTTCGTGAATGTAGCAGCGGCCAAAGTACGCTGTCGATCGCATCTGAACGAGCCTCTCGAGTGTGAAGCAACGTGCCTGGTGCACGCATACAGGGCGCTTATTCGCCCGTTCCTTTTAATAAGCTACGTTATAGGGCGGCATTTATAAGTCCGGGGGTGCAGCAGTGGCTACATAGATAGCATTCAGTGTATGCGTTGATTTATTAGTGTGCAACTCAAGTGACCACGCGCTTTCCTCTAATGGTCGTACCATGCAGCAGAACTATGACGCGCAACTGGCCTGCCACACAACTGGGTGAGTGCCGCGAACGCTGTTCCATGTGTGAGGTGCTCCAATATGTCTTGGACGAAGACCCGCTCTTCGCGCCAGATGAATGCATGAACAAACCTTTGTTCAAGAAAGGGTAGCTCTCTGGCCATGCGTTTAGGAGAAGAGGATTCTGGCGAGGAACGCGGCCTCAGGAGCTAAAAGAAACACAGCGTACGTGGAGTAATGTCGGGACGACAAACGCTAAAATGTCAGCTTGTAGCGATACGATTTAAACGTCAGGAGTCAAGACGGTGACCACACTATAGTCTTGTTCGATATTCATGCCTATGCTCTCTTCTATCGGAAAAGCGCTGAAAGTAGCCGCAACCACCTCACTACACATCGGAGTTCTCAGCATCATCATCATCATCATCATCAGCCTGACTACACCAACTGCAGGGCAAAGGCCTCTCCCATGTCTCTCCAATTAACCCTGTCCTTTGTCAGTTGCCGCCACTGTATCCCCGCAAACTTCTTAATCTCATCCGCCCACCTAACTTTCTGCCGTCCCCTGCTACGTTTGCCTTCTCTTGGAATCCACTCCGTTACCCTTAAGGACCAGCGGTTATCCTGCCTTCGCATTACATGCCCTGCCCAAGCCCATTTCTTCCTCTTGATTTCAACTAAGATGTCATTAACCCGCGTTTGTTCCCTCACCCACTCCGCCCTCTTCCGATCTCTTAACGTTACACCTATCATTTTCCTTTCCATAGCTCGCTGCGTTGTTCTTAACTTAAGCTGAACCCTCTTTGTTAGCCTCCACGTTTCTGCCCCATAGGTGAGTACCGGTAGGATACAGCTGTTGTATACTTTTCTCTTCAGGGATATTGGTAAGCTACCATTCATGATCTGAGAGAACCTGCCATATGCGCTCCACCCCATTCTTATTCTTCTAGCTATTTCCCTCTCATGATCCGGATCTGCGGTCACTACCTGCCCTAAGTAGACATATTCTCTTACTACTTCCAGCACCTCGCTACCAATGGCGAACTGCTGTTCCCTTGCTAGGCTGTTGAACATTACTTTCGTTTTCTGCATGTTAATACAAAAGCTATAAAATTTAAAATTAGTTTTTGATTTCCGAAATTGTGCAAATACTCTCAACGTCACACCTACCTTGGCAGTAAGTCAGGCCCACTTACAACAATACTGGTTATAACAATATATCGGATATAACAATGGTCAGTTGTGGCACCATCAACTTTACCATGTGTTCTATGGTAAAATAAACTGCTTGTAGCAATGCTGTCAAGGCACATTATTGGTTATAACAATTAAATCTAGTAATTGAGTGCGAACCATTATAGAAAAAAAACAAGCAAGGAAATGCTACAACCACACCAGCAAAACCATGGTTATAACACACAAGCGCGCGCATGTGAGGCCGACCAATGAACTAAGCCGGCGCAGCGACGCCACGAAAGCAAAAGAACCCGTGAATGCATTCCCCTGAGCAAAAGGCCCATGGAAAGAAGAAAGTAGGGAGGAGCATAGTAGGGAGCCTTGGCAGAGCAGTCCATTATTAACATTTCTGAGGGGTGCACCGCTCGCAGAAAAAAATGCGCAGACGCGTTTTTCCTTGTTTTTACACTCTGAGCTATGGCTGGCACCAGCAGAGCGTACATTGTCCCATCTTCCGCTGTTCTTCGCTAACTTCCCCACGCTCCCCGCTTCACAAATTTCACGTGTCCCAGGGGCAGGCGTCATCACGTCAGGCGAGCTGCTGCATTGGCCACGCGCGCCATGCGTACCCTCAATCGGTCGGTGCAGTGCGCGCGCGTGCAGCCAGCGTGGTTTTTCTCTTGCCAGCTGTCACCGCACCCTTAGTTCTGCATGCTTCTTGAATTTCCTGTAAGAATCACTTCCGGAAAGCAGGCTTGATTCCTGTGACGTGGAGGTGCGCGAAGCTCCCGCTGGTGCAGTGATGGCGGTGCTTTGGTCATCGGTGAACATTTTTCCAGTCCCCTGAACTTCGAATTAACGAGCTTTTGCAGGCATTAGAACAATCAAACCCCTCCGGGTATTTACTGTAAATAAATGCTCTGAAGTTTGTCATCTTTTCTTTTTTTGGCACAGCCCTGTTATAAAAATTATTGGTTATAACAATGGTATTTCCATGGCACTTGAATATTTTTATAAGTGGGCTCGACTGTAGTGAACAACCATGCATGTACAGCCTTTGTCAAAAGTTTGGAGCCCAGGGGGTTTGCTTCTGAGCCTCACTGTGTGGTTCGTGATGCATCTCCAGCGCTCCAAATTTCCTCTGGGTAAGAAGATTTCTGTTTCTGCCTCCTTCAATGAATAGGACTTCCCAGAATGCTTCAGGAGTCCCACTGCAATGCTAAGAAGTAAACCCCCTTGACAAAGACTGTACCAAAACAGCACGGCCAGCATGTACGGTGCTTTGCATGCATTTGCAATAGAACCTGCTGTAGCTGCGTCAGTCATAGAATTTTTGATCAGAAATGTTTTTGCTTACTGTACTTGACCACAAGCCCATGTATTTGTCACACCTTCCGCAACTATACATGCATGCAATGCCAAGTAGCATTAGCAAGCCAATTTGATTAGGATCGTGTGCGAACATGCAGCAATGTTACGTACCAATCGTGCTCAAAACTTCAGTAGGGGTCACACTCAGACAGAATCAGCAGTGCCCATCACAGAATGGTATTAAAGAAGCTTAGGCCTTTGTCTGGGGAAAATATGGTTTGAACCCTTAGGCGCAAATTCATTTACTGTACACTTTGGAAATGGTTAAGGTATGGTTGGTAAGGTATGCAGCATCCAAATTTGGAGGCTATACAGCACAAATAAGCCCTTTTTCGAAAGCACACAAAACAAGTCTGCATTTTGAAAAAGCTCAAATAGAGCGAATTTTCCTCTCAAGAGCATCAGCCACAATGCACACCAAGTAGAACTTTTTTTCTTTTATTAAACAAGCGGCTGTACATGTGCAACAGTAATTTTCAGGCTGCAGTTGGTCCCCAAAGTCTCCAGGTGTACAAGCCTTGCCCTAGTTGCCTGCTCCCAGTCAGAATAAGGAAACAGTGACACAAACATCTCTTCATTTGGAAAGAGTAACACCATGCAGCTGAGTGAAGAGTTTGTCCTGGCACACTATTCTGCTCACATTCCCATCTTGACTTTCAGAGTTAGTCAAGGCCTTAGTGCTCAAATAAAAAATTTGGAGGCATTTGCTGAAAAGCATGCAAATCATGTTTACAGGTTCTTCAATACATAACACTGCCCTAACTAGAACACAGTGCAGCAGAATACCAGCTTACGGAGTTTTGAACAGTAAAATCTTGTCATGAGCATTCAAAACTTAAATGTCTTCACAAAATACTAATCCTATTCCTTGAGTTGATGTTATTAATGCCATTTGAAAAGTTTTCCCAGTTCAATAATATGATGCAAGGCCCTCAAAGATGCACAGCACAGAATACAATAACTAAGACGCTTGCAATACGAAGACCAAAGAGCATGCTACCCAGCTGCACATGCCTATAGCGAAAGAAAACGTTTTGCTGCTTTGTGGTAAAGTTGTAAGATAATTTACATCCAAAAATATAGGCTTACCGAGAACTTTTTCAGCCTAAATTTCGAAAGCCACAAGAAAATGAACTGGACATCACAAAAGAAAACTTGGTAAGTCAAAAGTCACCAAGCACTTTGAGACTGCAATGTTGCCTCATAAGGGCAGTTAGTGTAGAGAGCTATATAACAACCACTTCAATCTTGCTCGAGTATCACAGGATCACGAAGAGACACCATGTGTACCTTCTGCTATCTCCACAGCTGTTCCCAGTACAGCAAACAATGCCAGCGGATGAAGAGCAGGTGGAAGACAAGGAGTCGCTGAAAACATATGCTGAGAAGACAGCCAGCCGCCTTTGCTGGATGTCTCTTGTAAGGCAGTTTAACAGGTATTCAGAGTCTAATTACATCTAAATGCTTCTTTTCCCAGCGTGTATGTTTGCGTCTACGACAAACGCACATGCAGTTGATGAAATATGGCAGAGCGAAAGTACAAGTCTTTACACAAGACATCAACTTGAAAAGAACATCTTATCTCTTTAGGAAATGTTTTAGACGAAGTCAAAGTGAAAGAGAGCAATAATTTTGCCCACAGCAAGTGATAAGCGATTCAGCATTTCTAATCTACATGACAAGTGAGCTCTTTGAATTTCAGGCACTTACGGTTGCATACATACAAGACACTGCAGCATCATAACAGAGTGCCTGAGAAAGACTGAATTCATGAACACTATGGACATACCTGGTAAGTACAGAAACCTTAAAAATAAAAAGAGCAGCAACTTCTACATGCTACATATTGCAGGGTTGTGGTGGAAAACGTGCTCAGAAGCATATTCCATTCCTACAGAACACAGAAACCTGCGCCTGCATGCTAGCAAGTTCACCCTTTCAAGAACAACCTCTGCACACTGAAATAACTCTAGATGTATGCACACAGTAGTGCTGTTTTGTTCGCTATCTGGAGATGTTTACCACAATCTCCCAGTAAGGTTGACAGCAAATGAACAGCAAGAACCACGGGCAAAATACACAGAATCAGACTGGTGCAAAAGGTTCCCGGGAGTTTACACTTTAGAGGATTGAAGGAAACTGAAATAAAAATTCAATGTTTGCCTCAACAAAAACTTTACATTCATTACTAAAAGCTAGAGAGCATATCAAATGCACCACAAAACCATGGTGCACAATTATGCTTCATTGTTTCGAGAGCGCTGGAAGCTTGGCACTGCTGAACTGCACTGAGATCCACTCCAAATAAAAATGACACTGCAGCACACAAAACCACTCTCGCTCACATTTTAAGTAATTCATCTAGAAACTGTGTGGAATGTCGATCAAGCGCTGAATATTTTCTCAAAAAAGAATACAGAAGTAACAAGCAGACTGCAATTGGTAAGCAGAGAGACAGGCCATTAAACTGCATCAGAGTTAAACAGCAATGGTCAGTCAAAGCACAACCAATCAAAACAGTAGTTTGGATGTCACTGCCAAGTATAGAGAAAAAAAACTTCAACACTGCTTGAAGGCAGTGTTTCCTAAAGAGGTAGAGACACCAAAATTTTCGTAATGTATTTTTGCTTTCGAATTATGTGTAAGAAGCACTGGTAAACATGAATCGCCATGTAAAATTTGCCTAGGCTCGGTATCTAACTTAGAACTGAATTTATCCTTCCATATAGTTTCAGCTTTGGTTTCAGCAGTCGAATGACTGTTGCGATGTTACAAGTGACCGCCAGATCATGTGAGGCATACAAATAATATATTAGCTCATTGTTCACTTGCTGCCATTCCGGCTTCTGCAGCCGTTTAGCATAAGAGTTTGAATGAATTGAAATGGCAAAGCAGTGGCTATAAATGCTGTTTTGTATGCCTTGCCTGATCTCACATTCAATAGTGACACTGAAAAAATAGTCTAGCAACTGAAACTGAAACTAGAGACAAGAAAATTTCAATTATGAATTGTTTACTGAGCACTGATGAATTCCATACAGTGACCCATGTTTACTTATGACATACGTAACATTCCACAGCTAAAACAAACTCCGAAATATTCGGTACCTCCACTTCTTCAAAGGCAATATATTGACAGGAAAAAAAAGCAGCTGCCAAATGTCTATCCAATGTGATTGAAAAGAAAACCTTCTGTATATGTAGACCGAACAAACCTAGGGGTCGCAAAGCTGTGCAGCCAAACATGTAATGGTTGCTTCTGGAGAATTGGACTGGACAACCAAGCAGGGCATACACGGCACACTACAAGATGAGGCAGCAATGCAAAGTTGGCAGCAATACTGCTACTGTGTTCCCCACCCAGCCCAGCCGCTTGAGCAAAACAAAGTACACAGCAGCAGCAGCAGCTAGGCATGCTCACTTCTCCCAGCAGCCTGTCAGAGCATGGACGGCACCATTGAAGCTGTGCCCTTGAAGGTCTGCGGCTGCAGGTGACCCCTGGGAGGCTCAATGTTGGAGTAGGCTGTGCACAGGGGGCCCTGCACTTCCATGCGGTGGAGGTTCTGGCAGCGCTTGCGCAGCTCCTCCAGGCTGAACGGGTACTCGGGACCAGGGCCCCGGCCAAAGTAGTCTGGTTCCTCCGGGTAGAGGTCATCACCTGCACGGGGGGCCCACCATCAGTGTAACCTCTGAAGCCCAAATTCAAATGGCATTAAAATTTTGCCACTACAACCACAGACCAAGCAGAAAGAAAACACTTGTCCACTTAAACTATGTACACCGAAAGTACCTCCTTCAAAACACTCCACCGAACACTTGACATTGATGCGAAGAGTGTCGCTGAAGAAAGGAGACGTCAAGGACTTCAAGAATTACAGACCGATCAGCTTACTGTCCGTTGCCTACAAGGCATTTACTAAAGTAATCGCTAATAGAGTCAGGGCAACCTTAGACTTCAATTAACCAAATGATCAGGCAGGCTTTCGTAAAGAATACTCGACAATAGACCACATTCACACTATCAATCAGGTGATAGAGAAATGCGCAGAATATAACAAACCCCTGTATAAAGCCTTGATTGATTACGAGAAAGCATTTAACTCAGTGGAAACCTCAGCTGTCATGCAGGCATTGCGAAATCAGGGTGTGGAAGAGTGTTATGTGAAAATATTGGAATATATTTATAACGATTGCACAGCTACTATAGTTCTCCATAAAGTCAGCAATAAAATTACAATACGGAAAGGTGTCAGGCAGGGAGACACGATCTCGCCAATGCCCTTCACTGCCTGCTTACAGGAGGTATTCCGGGGGCTGGAATGGGAACATTTGGGGATAAGAGTTAATGAAGAATACCTGGGTAATTTGCGATTCGCTGATGGCATTGCCTTGCTGAGCCACTCAGGACAAGAACTGCAAAGCATGATCAATCAGTTAGACAGGCAGAGCAGAACGGTCGGGCTAAGAATTAACATGCAGAAAACCAAAGTAATGTTCAACAGCCTAGCAAGGGAACAGCAGTTCGCAATTGGTAGCGAGGTGCTGGAAGTAGTAAGAGAATATGTCTCAGCAAAGTTCACTTTTATAATCTGTATAGCGTTATCGTCGTCACAGTCGACGTAGCATCATCGTTGGTTCAGTCGTCTCGGACAGTGCCTGTAGGGTTTGGCGTAAGCTGATCGTTATGTCACCGCCACTTCGGGCTACGCATAGCAGCACGCGTGTCTTCTCTGTTCGCGTCGAAACGTGAGGCAGCGCCCACACTTTTCCTCGAACACTTTTCAACACTGGCTGTCGGCTTGATTTTCAGGCAAGGGTATCCTTGAAACCTGCCACTGTGAAGCAAAACAGTTACTGCGCTGTTCCTTTCCTCAAAACTAACCGGCAGCTCTCCCTGCCGCCATTCGCTCTCTCCCGTCGACGGGCAAGTGTGAAAGTACACGAGCGCCTTTCGCCTCCATCGAAACACGTCCGCCTCGGTCAGGATCGAACCATTGAGCCAAAGCGGCGCGCGGAGCCCAATGGTACTATGTTAACAAAACCATCATTTCCATGCGCCTTCCACAGAGCGGGGAACTTCCAAAGACTCGGGGCTTTGGACCCGCTACATGCGAGAGATGTTGCCTAAAGGACTTAAAAAAAAAAAAAAACGTTGTTTCCCGATTAGCCTGAGTGTCCGTCACATTATATCCTAAAATAGCTTTGCAAACTTATGTCACTTATAATAACGACATTGCGAAATCGGATACACGGAGAATTGGAATGACGAGAATGTCAGTCGGAGTCAGCCATGGTGCTTTCAAAAGAGGCAGAACAGCGCCGTGAAGAAAAAAGGAATCGAGCAAGAGGTGGCGTAGTGGAGGGCTCCGCCGAAGCCTCGGCAAGACACTTTCTCTCTTTCTTCTTTCATTCCCACCTTCCTTCCTGCCTCATTCCCCCCGCCCCCTCCGGCGCTGTTCTCCGTCTTTCCTTTCCACCCTATCCTCACCACGTCAGCTGTAGCTGCTGTTGGTTAAGTTGTCCACCGAGACATGAGATAGTTGCTGCGCCATTTACTTTCCTTAAAAGAAGCAGCTGCGGAGTTCACTGCAGGGTTGGCGAGGTGTGAAGGAGTCCGGATGTTAACGAAAAGTGCGCGCCGTGGGATGCTCGTAGATTCGCCATGCCGGCGGAAGTGGCTATTCTCCATTCCGACGGTAAAGTCTAAATCGTGTTGACAACCGAGCTGAACGTGCACAACCACCCCTAGGGTGTCTCGATGAGAGCGGACATCAAGGCACCCTAACCGCACCGCTAACGGTGGACCGCTGGCGGTGGTGCTGGCTCATAAAGCGGCAAAGCCCAGTGGCCAAACGAGTTCGAAACAGACAGGATAAGCCAAGTACCGAAACGTGCTTGAAACAAACAGGCCAAAACCAAGTAGCTAAACATGCTCAAAAATAGAGGCGAAGCTAAGTAGCTAAACATGCGCAAGTTTTGTTAAGTTGTGTAACGTGTGAACAAAAGTGTCAGTAAAAAAAAATAGGAAAGCAAAGCCAAGTAGCTATGTGTGTGTCAGGTTGGCTCGCCGCGTGCATAAAACGTCTGTAAATATGCTTGTTCCACCATTGCTGTCCTCGTTGCATGCATGCATGCACCATACCGACCTTACGTGCCGTAAACGCCGCCAATTCCCAACAGCTGTCGCTGAATAATGCTCTAGCCGGTAAGCTCAGCTCCACTAATTTTTTTTTTTGTTCAGGTATAAAGACGAGGCGGAAAGGAGAGTCATCGCAGATTTTCACACTGTAAAAACTAGAACAAGCGCAGCGCGTCAACAGGCCGTCATTTTTTAAAAGGACCCATTCAAGCTTGAAGCTTCACCATTTCACGAGTTTCCCATTTCCTCCTGCATTTTTCTAACCGATTTCAGGCCCTGTTTTCAATATTTTATTTTGTTTTCATGTTCATCCATACACGTGCTCCTTGTTTTCCATTTCTCCATGCCTGTAGTTTCCACCTGCACTTGCCATATTGCGTTTTATTCCCTCACCTTTACTCCGGTTGATTGTTGATTTAGAATCTGCCGTATACGTACCTTTGTTCCTGCTTTTGGCTCGAAGCTCCCAGTGGCGTCATATCTGGTATCTCTTTGTTGACTGACCCGACCTTCCTCTATACTACGACTTTGGTTTTATTGTGTTTTTGTTAGGCGTTTGAGTGAATTTCTCATGAGAAGGCAGTTTGCTAGCGACTACTTGAGCATGTGCGAGTGATAAAGGTGGCTGAAAGCTTTGGAGCTGCCCTGCTTACGTACAGCCTGTGATTTCGCGCCCGTGAATGGACAGCAAGACGTCTTCTGCCTGTGGTGTCGTTTCGTTTCTTGGTTCTCTTGTCCTCGACCTGTTCGCGCAGTATAAACTTCACTGGAGCTCGAATATGCCAAAGTAGAACAGCTATAATATGTGTGCGACTGCTAGAATACGGGCTAAGTCACATTGCCAGCGGCCACTCACACTATATACGCGTGCTTTGGGCAGATGTTTTTGACAAATGTATGCGTAACTGCCCACAAACAAACTCTTATTCTGTTGGCAAAAAATTTCCGCCTATTCGCCTTCACTCGCATTGGGGAGCTGCGAACGGCTTATCAGTAAGGCCCCTGTATGTTCAAAAGGTAGCGCAAACCATTGTTCAAATAGGAAAGGAGAATTTCCTCCCCGCCTTCTACCCCTCTCCTGACTTCTTCGCCGTTCTCTGCTCTCCCATTGGACGAGGCTTCATACGTGATGAAGAACCCGCGTGGCTTTCGTTACCGCTAAGTTACCGCGGGAAAGCGGCGCCATTAGTGAGCGTAGAAACACCGCGACACATGTGCGCTGTGCTGGACCGTAGGCTTTCTACATTTTTGAAGGCGCGCTCGGCTGCAGCACGATGCCGACTTGTGCTGTTGGATGTTCGAATAGCACTGCCAAGGAGGGCAATCTTTTTGCGGTTCCTCGTGGCAAACGAAACCTCAAACGGCGAGCGATATGGTTCCACCGCATCGAAAGAAAGAAATTCGCTGCAATAATTGTGTTTCCTTTGTTTCAACTATGTGTAAATGTGTGTTCGTTGAAAATATTAAAAAAGTTCTTGGCATTTGGAGGCGTTATTACTTAGGGAGGTTCTGCTCGCTGTTCTCACCCAGTTCTCACCATATTTTGGCAATATGAATATCAGCATGACTTCTCATAAAATGAGCATAATGGCAGGGTCGCCAGTTAAAGAGCAAAATGCAGAAAGCGCGCGCACACACGGGAACCAAGCCATATAACTGAGGGGAAAAGAAAAGCGCGCAGATGCATTTTGGAAATAAAAAGAAAAAAACACGGTGAGGGTATTTAGCCCATAAATGTCTCAGCCGAGTTGTGTGTGCATAGTTCGATGTAGCTCTTTGTTTTGGTAAATGCGTAAGGAAAACAGAGCACCATTCGATTCCGAGAAACAATCAGCAGTAGTAAAGACTGCTTAGGATTGCGTTTAACTTGTTCTACCTTTCGTTTTCCGCGTCTCAGCGACGCAGATTCTACTAATAACTGAAGGTACTACATATCCTACGAAGATATCCTACGCACGAACAGCCTCGTGAGAATGCGCCCAGAACAGTCGCGTTTAATTCAAGCAAGCGCTTCAACGCGCCGCATGCGATACGAAATGAAGCGGGCGGTAGCGGCCTCGCGCTTCGCTCACTAATGGCGGCCTAGAGGGAGGGGCGAGGAGGAAACGGCGAGGAGAGGAGGAGTTTGCACTACCTTTGGAAAATACAGGGGCTTTACTTGTCAGTGCACGCCGGACGGACACGCCTGTAATGACAGACAAGATAAGCTAACTCAGCAAATAGCCTACGTTTCTGAGCGACATGTTCCTCCATTTTTTCCTCCTTCCTTTGATGCTTACGTCAAATGTGGCAGCTACAGCAGATGAGCGTGTTTCTTCCATTCGCAAAGCGAAACGGAAATACCTCAGGTGAAACTCGCCTCCCCGCTTCTTCGGTGTTTCTTTCCCAGCTGCAGCTACGTGTGTATGTAAAGAAACGCTACATTCATGCGTTAAAGGGAGGCGTAACGGCGAGGCCGCAGCAACGTATACATACTGGCGGGTGCCAGATTAGGAGCGATTGTGACGGCACGGATAAAGCATCGCCGCTGAAAACGACAGCGTCGGTCATGCTCTTCTCGGGAAACGAACGGTACACACACACCCACACGGGGCGGTGGGCGCCCGTCACTGCATTTTCGCAGGGAGGGCAACGACGCTCTGGCGAACGTGACGCCGCGGAGAAGAGCCCGTGCCGCGTCCCACATACGCGAACTGCTTTTCACGTAGGCGCGTGCTCCCTGACACGACCGCTTGCGCCACGGCAGCTCGGAGCCACCCGATGCCGCCACCGACAGCTACGATTTTCGCCTCTATACTGCACTTAATTACTCGGCTGTGCAATACTAACTGGCGTATGTGATTTTAAGTTCCGTGCATCTGCAGAGGGCGCTGCACGCCAGATTTTTGCAACACTTTTCCATCCACAGTTCAGAGCTCACGAACCATGCTAATGTAGATAACGACAATTTAGGTTTAAGCTCACCTGGTGTACAAAAAATGAGCGCATGCGCCTTTAATAGCGTACAGTTTGCGTCGCCCTTGAGTATAGAGCGCTCGAGCAGTGTGCACGACGAAATAAAAACTGCAGTCAGGAAGCAGTCCATTGTTTCTATGCTACGTGCTCCCACCCATCTTGCCTGCAGGTCTATGTGGCTCTACTACCACGCAACCCTGCAATGAGGGGTAAATTTTTGTGACACAGGCGTGAAACAGACGCGCCTGTGTCACGCCTAAAAGTTGAAGTTAAAAGTTAAAAGACGCGCAAAAGTTAAAAAGCGCGTCGGGCCCCGCTACGATATATCCTTGTTCCCGATTGTGAACAATGCTGCCGTAGCGGGGCCAGAAACATCTTTTTACTTTTAACGAGTGGCCGGCGCATGATGTATTTCTGCCATGGATTATCCTTGTTATCTAAGTGGGCTATCGAAGAAGTAGTAGACGATCAAGAAGAGGGGAGCTACCATGAGAGCAGGAAGACCAGAGAGAGAAAAAGGCGAAGCTATCCACGTCACCAACCGCGTGGCATGGCATTTCTGCAGCAGTTACAACCAGCGTTTAGCCGATGTATCAGCAATTTTTTCTTGCTTTGGTTTTTCTTTTTTCAAATGTGCACGAAAAGGACGAGGGCGCTTAAGCAGATTTGCCTCCATATATGTATGTGAAAATAGCCACTGTGACTTGACATCCAACTGCGATCAACAGCAGAACGAACGACGCAGACAAAAGCGCAGAAAGTATTTCCACATTTCCTGTGCAGCTCGTGCTTGTCGTGTATATGCACCAAGATGAGTGCAGACTGTTAGCAGCCCCTGCAAATATTAGACCTACCTTGAACTGAAATTTTACGTCCCCTTAAAGAAGTCAAGATTCTGGGGCCTTGAAATAAACCTTCATTTCAGAGGAAAGCTGTGAAGACGCTTTTCAAATTCTTAAAGGGCTCAAGCTCGAGTTCAAGACCATAAACTTTCAGTGCGCGCCCTGTATACCATATGTACGCTCAAAGCTGGCCTCCCTTTCCTCTCTTCCCTTTCTTTCTCTATCTTTGTTCCTCTTTCACGTGTATAGGTAATATACTGGGCGTCAGCTAGTTAACCTCCCTGCCTTTTCGTTCTTCCGTATCTCTTTCTACGCCCAGGATGTGTGGTTTATCTGACAGTCGACTCAAAGAACACATACTAAAGGGCAGAGTTTTCCAGAAAACGCTGTAAAATAGTTTGGAGCTTGACGTAGCACGGCAAACTGTATGAGTACGAATTTATCGGTACGCTGCAATGCAATTATATCTGCGGCGGGCGCGAACTTCCTTGGAACTTTGAATGTCGCGCATTTGCGGTAAAAGATGCGGTATTTCAAATGGGGAGGTGGCTATTAACTGATCCTTCTGAGGTTGCTTGCTCGGCTAGTTAGTTTATTGTAACATATGTGACAGCGCCAGTAACATTAAGGAAGGGACGACGACAGAGACAGAGTGAAAAGAGCGCTGCGTTTGAGCGCTATTTTTGAGGAGGAGCAGGCATTAGATGGGTACGAATCGCCGGGCCGGCAAAAGTGTTTACTCGCGACGGCCCATCGCACATCGATTCTACTCAAGGACCGTGCATCACGAGTGTCGACGCACGTACCTATTTCTGGCCTCCGCATTTCGTCCTCAGACAACGTGGGATGGGAAAGCATTATTGGACGCGTACGTCACAACGCTGCATCTACGCACCGAGGGAAGCCGCAGCAGATTAAGTTTGCCAGCTGGGGCTGTTTTACCGTGGACCGAACTGTCAGAACACGAGTTTTTTTATTATTATGCCTCCATCAAAATATGGCCGACGCTGTACGAGATTGAATGGTCATGCATCAAGCTGAACAGCGAATGGCCACAGCCGCAGCCACCGTGGCGAAAACGCAGGTGGGGTAAGGATGAGGAATGTTACAAAGAAGTCGTGTTTTAGCGGCTACTGGCAACAGTTAACGGTTCTGGAGCACCCTACAGACCTACTGCGGATACAGTAAGCGCGCTAGCCTTAGTCAGCCCTGCAGACTGCGAATTTCCAGCGGAACCGTTCAGTGACGGTCTACCATCGCTGGCATAACATGGGAGCCCGCGACAGCCGTTAGACATGTACCGGGTCTCGCGTCTTCATGGAAATAGTTCGCTCTTTGTGGTGGAAACGAGAAAAAGAAAATAACAGGCGAGGTCCAAAAATAGGTTGCTGGCGCCGGCCGCAACGCGCAGAATCGGTCAGCGGCTTTGGCCGTGAACGGCTGGCTATCGCTGTTTACTGCACTATCGCTTCAAAAGAAGCCACCATGTTTTCCCGCCCATGCGCTCTAACGGCGCCTCATCGCTTGGCGAAGCGAATGCGAACAGTCTGTAGAATCGACACTTCTTGACCATGCTTCCGGTGTAGCGGGATCGCACTGTGTGTCCAGCTTTCAGTATCAGCAGCTCCAGCTGACATAATTAGCGAACGCTTGCGCTATGCGCACATCTTGCTTTCTTGGACATCAGAGTTGTCCACTGCAACAGAAGCGCTAAGGGCAACGGGTGAGAGAAAGAACAGCAAGAGAGGCACAGTTCGATAACACGACAGATACTTCAATTTCCAAATGCTGCCAACTGCCTCTGTTTCGCCTGTATAAGATGGGGTTAAAGTGGGACAAAAGAGGCGCAAAGCGGCCCTCTAAACGTGGTGTGTGAGCGCAAGAGTGAACGAGAGGTTCACCCTCGAACATTGAATATGCTTCAGGCCTCAAATTGTGCATTGTGGTGGTGATAGCAGTGATTTTTATTAAAATATTAAACAAAACCGCTAGGAAAATATCGGTGTCGAATGCGATAACTGCTTTCTACTACCTTAAAAGGAAACTTCTGGGGTTTGTTGAACGTTTAGTATTGATAGCTGCATCACTTTCTTTACAGTCCTTTCTGTCCGCCACAACAAATAGTTTTTCAAAATACCGAGTGGAACAAATTTACAACAGTGACTACTGCAAACCGAATCGAAACTTCTTTCATGGCCAAAGACAATGTTTTGCGTGATGCAGCGATGACGACACAAACATTACTAGAAAAACACTCGAACACGCGTTGATTGGCTAAAATTCACTTTAAGATTGGTTTATTGGGGTTTAACGTCCCGAAGCAACTTAGGCTATGAGGGACGCCGTAGTGAAGGGCTCCGGAAATTTCGACCACCTGGGGTTCTTTAACGTGCACTGACATCGCACAGTACACGGGCCTCTAGAATTTCGCCTTCATCGAAATTCAGTCACCGCGACCGGGATCGAACCCGCGTCTTTCGGGTCAGCAGCCGAGCACCATAGCCACTGAGCCACCGCGGCGGGGCTCACTTTAAGAGTATGAAGCTATAGCGCTAAAGGGTACCCTGGCGCACCCTTTCGCAAACATCGAGGCGTTTGTTGCCATCACGCAGTGCTTCACTACACATCATCTACATTAATCGGTGATGCTAATTAGTGAACATAATTAACTCGGTGCTCCTGCAAAGTTATTCGCATACTGTGCGGTGTGAGGTGCACCTACAAGGCTTCCAATTATCCCACTGGACGACACTTTTTCGATTCCTTTTTCCACGCTTTTGCACGTCACTACTCACTCGACCAATCAGGATTTTCCAGTCACGGCGACGACGACACCGGGTTTTCCGCCGAACGTCATTCTTTAACGCAGTCGCGTTAAAAGGGTGAGACCTTTCGTAAAATGTCTGAGACGACCTAATTAATACAAGCCTGAAAATTTGTTGGTGAAGCGCGGAGTGGGTATTAACGCGCGGCCCGCGGGTGATGTTTGTGACAATGAAGTGTTGCCCGTAGAAATCACCTGAACTGAGGACACGGAAACGGAAAACCCTTAAAGTCAATTTGCACCGGAATGGGTGCCAAACTTGATGGAGATAATCAGGAATAAGAGAAAAACCAGCAGTGTAAGTATCATTTCAATATGTTAACCTCGTAAAAAAACACCCCGGAGCTACCCTTTAAGCACCTGCCTGCAGTCGACGGAAATAAAACTGACAGGGGAAAAGTTAGGGAGGCAAAGCACAGGTAGTAAAGGTAGCGACAAAGGCTAGGACAGAGAATATATAGAACTATGTACAAGGTTGCTGTAGTAAACGCCACTTGGCGAAGATGCGAGAAGATTCATGGCCGTGATGTGAGACTTCCGTCGCACGGCTAGCGCTTTCAAGGTCTAGATGGCGAGCAAAACCGTACTCATCGTTTTCTACAAACTTCACGTGAAAACAATGTCACAGAAAGGAAGAAACTCAAAACTTGGCGAAACGCACTGCACGGCTTCCTGCTCCCACACTTACTTGCACATAAGCGCAAAAACCTGACGAGACACAACGACGAACATGGTGTGTGTCATTTGCATCCATTCTATCCCATCTAGTTTTAGCGCTCTTAGAAGTCCAGCTTTCTTCCACATAACTTTTAATTGTGAGGCTACAGTGAACAATTGTAAGATATTGCCGCGAATCTTTGTTGTGTTTGTTTCTTCATTCTTCAAAGCTGCCGGCGCGCCACTTTATCACTTTTTTCGTCGAGTGACGGAAATGGCATGAGCAAAGGCGCAGAAGCTCTTCCACAACGCCTGCCGTAAACTGGCGGCCACGGTCACTGATAACGACTCGAGGAGGTCCATGCCGGAGGATAACAGCATGAAGAAGAAAGACTGACTTCAAAAACAATGGCGGAAGATAGGGCGGCGGTTTCGCAGTAACGGGTGAGATGATCAACGCACACGATCACCCATCGGTTACCGTTGGACGAGCGGGGAAACGGGCCGAGCAGGTCGAGATCCACTTGTTCATATGGTGTGCTTGGAGTTGTCGCAGAATGCAGGCGTTCCGACGGAGAAATTGTGGGAAGCTTGAACCGCTGACACGGCATGCAGGTGGCCGCGTATAGCGCTGAACCGCGCGACGCATTTTTGGCCAGTAAAACGTTTTTTGGCGTGGTTAAGGGTCTTGGCTAACCTCAAGTGCCCAGCCATGACGTCATCATGCATTGCGTGCAGAACAGAAGAATACAGAGTAGCCGGAACGACGAGGAGAAAGCGCGCACCTCGAGACGAATAATTCGTTCTGTAGAGTAAACCGTCGCGAATGCAGAAAAGGCTTGCGGACGTCGGGTCACGGGCTTCGGCAAAAAGCGGCGCCAAGTGCTCATCCTTGCGTTGTTCGGTCTGGAAAGTGCCAGTATCCGGAAACTCTTGGGAAACGGCGGCGAGATAGTCGTCAAAGTTTTCATCATCGGAAGTAGTAGCCGCGAGAGGCAGTCTGCGTCGGCGTGTTGGCGGCCGCTTTTGTAAGACACTGTGAAGTTGAACTCTTGCAGGCGTAATGCCCAGCGGGCCAAATGACCGCAGGGGTCGCGTAGATTCGCAAGCCAGCACAGAGAATGATGGTCTGTGATGTCTGTAAAAGCACGTCCATAATGGTACGAACGAAACCTTTGTACGCCGACAACAACGGCGAGACACTCTTGCTCTGTCAGAGTGTAATTGCGTTCTGACTTGCTGAGGGTGCGACTTGCATAAGCGACGACGTGCTGATTGCCCTCATGTCGTTGGATGAGCAGAGCACCTACGCCGATGCCGCTGGCGTCACTGTGGAGTTCAGTGAGTGCAGTCGGGCAGGAAAAACAGCATGCGCCAAAAAAACACACACACAGCTGAAGAACAACGTCGTTCTTCAGCTGTGTGTGTGTTTTTTCGGCGCTACTGTTTTTCTTTTCTCGAGTACAATGAACCATCTAGTCCAAATAGAAGTTCTTCTAAACTATACAGTCGGGCAGAAATGCGGCAATATTGGCCGCGAGGTAAGGAGAAACTTTACGCGGCGAAACGAGGAGTCGCATTCGGGAGTCCATTGGAAAGGAGTGCCTTTCTGTAAGAGACTTGTAAGCGGGTAGGCTGTCAGAAAACTTCGGAACGAAGCGCCGAAAGTATGAGCAGAGTCCTAAGAAACTCCTGAGCTCTTTCACCGATTTGGGCTCTTTGACACTGCTTACAGCTTCAATCTTCCGCGGGTCGGGCCTAGCACCATTCTTGTCAACCAAATGACCAAGCACAGTAATTTGGCGTTCACCGAAGCGACACTTCTTAGAGGTCAGCGCGAGGCCCACTCTGTCTATGCAGTCCAGGACAACGGCTAAGCGGCTGCTATGCTCGGCGAAGGTGCTTCGAAAAATTACATCGTCCAGATAACACATGCAAACTAGCCACTTCAGGCCACGTAAAAGCGTATCCATAAATCGTTCAAAAGTTACAGGAGCGTTGCGAAGGCCGAATGGCATTACATTAAATTCATACAACCCATCAGGGGCCACGAACGCAGTCTTCTCTTTGTCTTGCGGGTGCATGGGGATCTGCCAGTATCCGGATTGTAAATCAACGGAGGAAAAGTAGCAAGGCTGAGTGGAGGCAGTCGATGACATCATCAACACGTGGGAGCGGGTAAGCAACCTCCTTTGTGACAGTGTTACGGCGACGGTAGTCGACAGAAAATCGCCATGTACCATCTTTCAATTTGACCCACGGGCTTGAAGATTCGTGAATAATGCCTCGGTGCAACATCTCGCGGGCTTGTTCATCGATTATCTGACATTCGGAAGGTGAGGCGCGGTATGGCTTCTGTCGAATCAGTTGTGCAGGTCCAGTATTGATCATGTGATGGGTACTGTAAGCTGGAATCGGCGGTGGTTGGTCGCGACCGAAGTCAAACACGTCGGCATGCTTCAAAAGAACGGCCACCAATACCCGGCGGTCGCTGGTGGGTAGGGATTTGATGACCAGGACTAGCAATTGAGATTCGGTCAGGTCGCGGCGTCTAGTTGGACGAGAAACGTCAGTGAGCGAGGCAACTGGCACAGAAAGCCATTCTTCAAAGCCGACAAGTTTTGAACCATGTGGCAATACGGCAGGTACGATGGAATGATTGACAGTCCAAAGAGTGGCATGGCCCTTGTTCACACGGACGAGGCTGTGGGGTACCAGCACACTTTTTTTTGCACAATTAAGGGAACCAGGTTTCACCACAGCATCGAAGGCATCAGAAACCGTGCTCGAGGACACAACGGGAACGAATTATTTATTTATTTTATTTACAGAATACGGCAGACCCTAAGATGGGTCCAAGCAGGAGGGGCAAAAGCACAAAAAAAAAAAGAGGCGCGGCAGATTACATAGCAGAAAACTAACATAACAGTAATAGCAAAATGAACAAGGGAGGGGAAAACCTAAGGTTGCTTGAGCCAACGTTTCGACAAGGGGACTTGTCTTCGTCTGGGCAAAGCGTTCATCATTGGCAGGGATTAAATAGGGCCTTCGCTCCGAGGAGGAAAGCCCCGGGTGGGGGAAGGAAAGTGGTGTGAGAGGCGATGCGTGTCAGGAAGGGTAGGAGGTGAATCTTTATTCGTTAAGCTGCAACAGTGGAAAAACTTATATCCGGGGGGTGTGTAATGAACAAAGGCTTTGAAGGGGCTGCGACGGGGGGGAGGCGCTGGCTGGACCTGTAAAACTCAGATAAGAGGATTAGTCAGCGTGGCAAAGGGAAATGAGAACAAGGCAAACAAAATAGGCTGGCACTGGAAGGAGAAAGAAAGGGGGGGGGGGCATTTCCAAGGAAGGACAAGGCAGGGGGGGAGAGGGGGGAAATGGCTCGAGTTCAGAGAAAGCCAAAAGGTGGGGGCGGAAAGGGTAACAGGAATGTCATGGTTTCCGAGAACTGATAGTAGAAGATTAGGAGAAAAAAAAAAGGTGAACAAAGGGAGAGGTTGAGAAGGCCGGAAATGTGGTGGAAGATATGACGTGGGAAGGGTGAAAAGAGCGATAATATACTTATGCGAGGTTCTAGGAAATGGTCTGACCACGTGCAAGACATTTGTTAATTTAAAATTATGCTAACCCTGGAATGTACCTGAGAGATTCCAGGTTTCCTCTGGACATGTTAATCCCTGTTGGTTGCAGTGTTTTAAATTTGTGGATTAGGAATGCTTCTCTGTATTTTCTGTCCCTAGTCAATTTTAAGCCTGACTGAAGAATGAACAATTTGAGTTCGTCGAATTTGTGATGGCGTTGATTAAAATGGGACGACACTGCCTTCTGTTCATTCCGTGTTGTTTGGTTTGGTTTGGTTTATGGGGTTTAACGTCCCAAAGCGACTAAGGCTATGAGAGACGCCGTAGTGTAGGGCTCCGGAAATTTCGACCACCTGGAGTTCTTTAACGTGCGCTGACATCGCACAGTACACGGGCCTCGAATTTCTCCTCCAAAGAAATTCAGCCGCCGCGGCCGGGATCGAACTCGCGTCTTTCGGGCCAGCAGCCGAGCACCATAGCCACTGAGCCACCGCGGCGGCCTATTCCGTGTTGTGTCAGCCCGGTGCCCGTCCGACTACCACTTCTCAAAACCGCTAAACAAACAGGCAGGACGCTTTTACCTACTTCCCAAAATCCATAAGGTTTCCGCAGAAGACTTGTTTACCGCAGATATATCCCCGGCAGACCTATCGTTTCAAACAATAACACGCCCACAGAGCACTTATCAATTTTCCTGAACAACTATCTTGCAGATATTCCCGCCCACCTCCCTTCCTTTGTCGAGGATACACCGCACTTTCTCCGCATAATAGAGTCTCTGTTTGACGCTTCCATTATCCCAGCAGATAGCATACTTGTCACACTTGACGTCGCCGCTTTGTACACAAATATTCCCATAAATGAAGGTATCGACGCACTCTCCAAAATTCTAACTCAAAGCCCTCACCCGCACGAAACTGAAGTGTACCTCACGCTACTTGAATTGATACTAACACTCAACTACTTTGAATTCGATTCTTCTTAGTACCTTCAAGTATTTGGAACAAGCATGGGCACTTCTTCGCACCCACCTACGCGAACATTTTTATGGGGCTACTAGAATCTAAACTTCTAAATTCATTTCTAAAAAAAACACTTCTATACCTGCTTTACATAGACGACATTTTCATGATATGGGAGCATGGGGCTGAGACCCTGAAGGCATTCGTCACACATTTCAATTCATGCCACTCCGGCATTAAATTCACCTTCAACTCCTCGAAAACGCAAGTCAATTTGCTTGACACCACTGTCCATTTAGAAAATAGCAAGCTCAAAACCACACTTTACAGGAAGCCTACTGACCGACAGCAATACTTAGATTTCACTAGCCATCATCCAAGACACTGCAAACAAGGTATATTCGTAGGACAGGCAACGAGACTAAGAAGAATATGTAGCGACGACGACGACCACCTGGAACACCTCCACTCGCTAAAAAACCCAGTAATCACCAGAAACCATCCACAGACAACACTTAATGATGCGTTCCAACGAGCAACCACTTTGAAACGAGATGTAGTTCTTAAAAAACGAACAAAAGCTAATAGTCAACGACCTCCTGCACTTATAACGAAATACTCAAACGCGCTTCCAAACATAAACAATATGCTGCGGAAATACCACCCCATTTTAACTGGTAACGACCGTCTCAAGAAAATATTTCCCGACGCACTAAGGGTAACATACAGACGCAACACAAACCTGAAGGACATCCTGGTGCATGCTAGGCTCGGTAAGAAACCACCACCGACAGCAACTTCATGCTCTGGACCTAGATGCAAGACATGCAAACATTTACAAAGGGACACTACGGTTAAAAGTACGGCAAGCCATTTGAGTTTCGATATAAAGACCAGTTTTCACTGCACAATGTCCAATATTATCTACATGCTCCAGGGCTCCTTCTGCCAGAAACAATATATCGGAGAAACCGGGCAAACAATGAGTGCCAGATTAAACGGGCACCGGGCTGACACAACACGGAATGAACAGAAGGCAGTGTCGACCCATTTTAATCAACGCCATCACAAATTCGACGAACTCAAATTGTTCATTCTTGAGTCAGGCTTCAAATCGACTAGGGACAGAAAATACAGAGAAGCATTCCTAATCCACAAATTTAAAACACTGCAACCAACAGGGATTAAAATTTCCAGAGGAAACCTGGAATCTCTCAGGTACATTCCAGGGTTAGCATAATTTTAAATTAACAAATGTCTTGCACGTGGTCAGACCATTTCCTAGAACCTCTCATAAGTATATTATCGCTCTTTGCACCCTTCCCATGTCATATCTTCCACCACATTTCCGGCCTTCTCACCCTCTCTCTTTGTTCGCCTTTTTTTTCTTCTCTCCTAATCTTCAACTATCAGTTCTCGGAAACCATGACATTCCTGTTACCCTTTCCGCCCCCACCTTTTGGCTTTCTCTGAACTCGAGCCATTTCCCCCCTCTCCCCCCCTGCCTTGTCCTTCCTTGGAAATGCCCCCCCCCCCCCCCTTTCTTTCTCCTTCCAGTGCCAGCCTATTTTGTTTGCCTTGTTCTCATTTCCCTGTGCCACGCTGACTAATCCTCTTATCTGAGTTTTACAGGTCCAGCCAGCGCCTCCCCCCCGTCGCAGCCCCTTCAAAGCCTTTGTTCATTACACACCCCCCGGATATAAGTTTTTCCACTGTTGCAGCTTAACGAATCAAGATTCACCTCCTCCCCTTCCTGACACGCATCCCCTCTCACACCACTTTCCTTCCCCACCCGGGGCTTTCCTCCTCGGAGCGAAGGCCCTATTTAATCCCTGCCAATGATGAACGCTTTGCCAAGACGAAGACAAGTCCCCTTGTCGAAACGTTGGCTCAAGCAACCTGAGGTTTTCCCCTCACTTGTTCATTTTCTGATCGCCAAGGGCCATCTACCACACCCTCTCTCTACCATGGATAACAGTAATAGAATATAGTAAAGAACAAGGAAAAAAAAACTCACCAACTATCAATAAGTAATTTTGTTAATGGCATCGATGCTGTTTGCAACCTCAGGCGGGAGTTCATTCCATTGAGTTATTGTGTGAGGAAAAAATGAGTACTTAAAAGCATTGATTCTAGCGCTGTAAGGTGTTAGTGATTCCGTGTGACGATGTCGTGTTAGTTGCGTTGTGATCGGTTTAAGAAATAAATCTGGGCTCATGGAAAGTTTGTTATTTTTGAGTAGGAAAAAAAATTTCAATCGTTGAATTTTTCTTCGTGTTTGCAATGTCTGTATGTTTTGTGCCGTAAGAGTGGTTGGAGAGTCAGTAGAACGATATTTATTAAAGTTGAATCTAACACACTTTCGCTGGATCATTTCCAGTGCCTCAATGTTATGTTTCGTGTAAGGGTCCCAGACGGTGCATGGGTACTCAAGTGTCGGTCTGATGATGGATGTATAGGCTAGAAGCTTTGCACTAGAAGGGGCACCTTTTAATCTATGCCTAAGAAAGCAGTTTCCGAAAGGATGACGTACATATGTTGGTTATATGTTTGTTCCAGCTAAGTTTATTGGTTATAGTAAAACTTAAGTATTTGTATTCGTTAACTTCAACAGGCGGATGATTTGGAAGGGCATACGGAAATGATAGGCTACTTTGTTCATTGGTCACTTTCATAAAGACTGTTTTGTCATTGTTAAGCTCCATTTCCCATCGACTGCACCATGAGTGAATGTTGTGAAGGTTAGAATTAAGGATGACTTGGTCTTCGTAGGATCTGACTTCGTGAAATAAAACACAATCATCGGCAAAAAGCCTGATTTGCACTGGTTCACTAATTACATCCACAATGTCATTGATGTAGAACAAAGACAGTAAAGGTCCAAGCACACTTCCTTGCGGCGCGCCAGAAGTGACCGGAAGGTAATTGGAACAATGGGCATCAATACTGACGAACTGGGCGCGGTTAGAAAGGTAAGCAGAAACCCACGAAATTATGAAAGAAGGAAGACCGATATTTTTAAGCTTATATATTAGTTTGACATGAGAAACAAGGTCAAACGCTTTCTTAAAATCTAGAAAAATGACGTCCATCTGCCCTGCTTTGTTTACAATGTTAGCAAAACTATGTACAACAGAAGTTAATTGAGTGACGGTAGAAAAGGCCTTTCTAAATACATGCTGGCAGACATCGCTGGAACGACAATGTCTGCGGAGACAGCAAACACTGGGGCATCCAGCGGCGAGTCTTCTATGAGAGCTGACCGAAGACCAGGACTTGATGATATGCAGCTACTGCGGAAGTAGAGAGTGGCGCCGCACTGGTGTAGAAAGTCAATACCTAGGGTGATGTCTTGCGTAGAACGAGGGAGCACCGTGATCCAGTTCGCAACACGGTGGCCAACGATCGCTACATTTACAAAACAAATACCAGTCGGAACCAATGATTCACCCCCTACGCCACGGAATATCGCAGCACTACCCCAAGCGAACATTATTTTACGACCGAGGCGTTTCTTGAAAGCTGAACTCATCACAGACACTGTGGCACCAGTGTCCACTAAGGACACGACGCAAATACCGTTCACTAAAACTTCAAGGCGGTTCTTTAACATAAAGATTGGCAGAGGAATTAGCAATGTCGATGACCTGGCGACCGCCCCTCAATCGGCCGCACATGCTAGTTTCCCGGTGAGGATGGGGAATGACGTTGGGGAGAATGCGAGAGCGTTGCGGAGGTGGAGTCAGGCTGTGGTCAGAGGCGCGGGAGTCGTTCTGTGGTCGCGCGTATCTGGATTCTTGCTGAGAAGATGTAAAGACAAGGTCAAGATCAGGCGAATTGGAACTCGGGTTAGGGTCCGGCCATTGGGGCTGGTAGCGGGAAATCTATCTCCGGTGACGGCAAAATCTGGAGATGTGACCGATCAGACCACATCGGTAACGAACTGGTGGGTCGCGATGGCACTTGGAATAATACTCCTCGTAGCCAGTGTCGAAGCGGCCACCTTACTCCTGCTGCCGCTGGTGGCGCTGCGGACGAGCTGGCGCACTGGGGCAGGGAAGGGTGATCAGGGAGCGTCGGTGTGATCGATGCGAGTTGCACTGGTAGGGGCGTGACTGGACAGCATCCAAGGGAAAGAACGGTGGGCCTGAGCTGCCTGCACAAACCAGTTCTCCTACGGAACTTCACTACCGCCCAAGATCTTGATGCCGGGAGAGTTGGCCTAGAGGGCTTCGTCTCGGACGATTTCACGAATGGTGTCAGGAAGGTTCACAGCATTCACAGGCTGATGGAAATCCATGTTACCGACAGTGGTGACGTTAGGCAGGCGGCCGAAATTGGGAGCAAATCGACGCAGCTTAAGAGTTTCGAAGATGCGGCAGTGCTCGATGATGTCGGTGGGAGAGTCTAAATTGTCTTTGCTAATAAGAAAACTACAGACGTCCTCTGCGATGCCCTCGAGGAGATGGCCGACGCGATCTTCGCCGGACATACGTGGATTAACGACTTTGCAGTTTCAGTACCTCTTGTAGGTATGTCATGCATGTCTCACCAGGCTCTTGCGCCCTCTGAAGCAAAGAATGCTCAGCGCATTTTTGTTTGGCAATGGTATCCCCGAAGCAGTTGCGGATCTCTTCCACGAAGCGGTCCCAACTCGCTAAGGACGCTTCATGGTTTTCAAATCATGTTAAGACGACACCGTCCAGAAAAGAAAACAGCATTGGCCAGCTTAAGACTGGAGTCCCACCGGTTGTATTTGCTCACCCGCTGCTAATTAGTGAGCCACTCATCCACGTCTTCGCCAGCCTTGCCGGAAAACGTCCGCGGCTCGCGGTAGTGCTGCTAAGCTGGCGCTGCTGCTCCGGTCGGACGTGCGTCGGCTTCCTAGGTCATTTGGGGCAGTCCGGCAAACGCTCTCGCCTCTACGCACTTTAGACGGTCCAAGTGCCCCCTGAATTTTTTGCTGGGCTCTGACGATCGTATGAGTGCTTTCGCAGTAATGCCGTGGCCGCCGCAGCCGCACATGAAGCAGCAATTTTTCCTGTCGACGAAAGTAACGTCATGTCAAGTAGAGGCGTCCTCCCTACACCAAAGCGAGGGCGCGAGAGGTTCACTGGCCTGGCCATCGGCTCTGCACTGCACGCCCCTCCTCGTCCCCTGTTTTCGGCGTTAACTTACCTCAACTACGCGAAAGCAAACGCCTTCGTCTTCACAGACGTGAACGTAAATCCAGCAAATATCCGATAAGCCACAAACACGGGGCATATCAAAAGCAATCACGCAGTTTTTATTTTTCGGCGTAACAATAAAGGAGAAATTGGCAACTGGTATCCATAGTGAGGTCGACTGTCAGTTCGTATGCCCTTTCAGTAAGAATTAAGATGGTTGTAGAGTCCGATGACTTGCACAAAAGCACCCGTGTGCGCGCAACCATATCTTTCTCCTACATATCCAGATTACAAAAATATGTGCACTGCTACATGAGTGCGGCGGATACACACAGTCGCTAAACCTAAGAAAGTCCTCTTCGCAGAGCAGTGCATCCACGGCCAATCGGGAGAGGATGGCTGTAAGGAGAAAATACAGCACATCATCAATGCGAGCAAGGAACAGGAAACACAATAAAGGAAAAGGGACAGGCAAAAGCAAGAGGGAGTATCGCACCGGTAAGTCACGCGTAAGTCTTACTTTTCGACAGCGCGTCGTGTCACATCGTGTGGGAGATGGACAGGACGACGCTGGCCGTCCTGTCCATCTACGTCACCTTCTTCGGACAGTGCCCCAATACCACGTCGGGTCCGCGTTCTGGATGCCTTGCATGACCTTCTTGGGGACGGGTACTCATTGACAGGGCATCCGTGCCGAGGCGCGTCGTGTCCACCTTCTCGACTTCTTCCGACAGTGCGCGATACCGCGTCGGCTCCGCATTCTTAATGCCTTGTGCGACCTCCTTGGGGACAAGGCACTCCTCGTCGAGGGGCGTTGTGGCCAACTTCAGCGTCCTGTCCGTCCCCTCGCTTTCCTCGGACAGCGCGCCAGCCCACGTCGGGCCAGTGTTCTGGATGCCTTGCATAATCTCCTCGGGGACTTGGTGCTCATCGACAGAGAATTCCTCCTCGCTGAGGGTCGCAGGGACAGACTCCAGCCTTATGTCCGTTTCCACGCCTTCCTCGGACTCGTCGCCGTCGACGGGGCCGTCCCCAATGCCGGTTGAGGATACAAGAACAGGCTCTCCGCGCCAGCCTCGCCAGGCAGTACTGACTCTCTTCAGTGGCATTCTGGTCTAAATCGAACAAGTATGGCTGCGCTATCTTCGTCTTTTTCTGTAGCGCCCTCGATGATCGTAGTCGTCTTCTTATCTCAGCATCTGTCGGTCAATAATTTTCTTTCCGCAGTCATCGTAATCTTCCAACCACAACAGGGCAATATGTGCATGTTTTGTAGCTAAAGCTGTTATACGGAGAGGCCGGGATAAGCCTCACTTGGCCCTGCATTCGCTTAGAAAAAATTTGCCTATATAAAAAGGCTGCAACCTGATCGCTTTGACACCATTATAAAGTTTTCGTTTCTCATCAGATTTTTTATCCTCGAAGCCCCCAAGCGCATAAAAGCCCAAAAAATCTGGGCAACTGCTTCTAGTTTGCATGGCTACCCCCACGCGCGGCGTGGCGCGCTGAACGTAAAAGATTTACGCGGGAATTTCGAATGTTCGGTACATCCCACTGATTTTCTCACCAAATTATTCCGAAATGATATAAGTCCCAGCCCATTCGGGGAATCCTGGGAACGAGGCAGCCCACAATAAAGCCCGAGGTTTCGTCGACCGGGCAGTTGATGAGTTTGGCTCCCTGAATTTCACGAAGGACTCATGATCACATATCATGATCTAACCAATCATTTTAAACTAGAGAGGACAACTTTCCTGCCTCCGGACAAAAGCGTGACTAAACAGCAAGAGGTTACGTGGCGTTGTCTGCAGACGAGATCGATACGCACCCCATCACTCCTCGCGAATATTTTTACGAATCTATACAACCCGAGCTGTAAACACTGCGGCCAACGAGTCAAGTACGATCATATACTATGGGATTGCAGAATAGGGCCACATCCGGGTGATCTAGTTACCGCTCCTCCTCTCGAGCGGTGGGAGACCGTGCTGGCTAGCTCTGTACCTAGAACGCAAGTTATGGTGGTGGAGTGGGCTGACAAAATAGTCGAGGGCTATGTACTCTCGACAACTTAACGCCATCTCTTAGAACCAAGCTCTTTCCGACGAATAAAATGTTTTACGACAAATGCTTATAGCGGGAAGTGTTCGCTGACACACCCGGTATAATATATATATATATATATATATATATATATATATATATATATATATATATATATATTGTTTTTTTCTTCTGCTTTTCTAATCAATCACCTTTAAGCGATAACATATTCAGTAATATTCTTTATTGATCAACACCACAATATATATATATATATATATATATTGTAAAGAGGAAGATTATTCGCAGTCGGAGCAGCAGAATCGACGCGAGGCGTGAGACGAGAAGAAGACGGTTGGCAGCTGAAGCAGCAGAGCCGACGCGCGGCGCGAGACGAGAGCACCAGCTGTTCTGGGATCGGGCCTGTCCTTACCCGCTCTAACCGGCCTTTACAACCAGTCTTCTCCTGCCAATAAATGGCGTTACATCTTGGTGGAGGTGCGGGAATCCGTCCTGGAGCTACGCAACCGTACCATCGCTACCCCCATGCCTGCCAACGCCAACCAGCCAGCCGACTCCTCGCCGGCACCCGTTGCTTGCCATGGTGCGCTCCGCCAGCGCGACCCTGCCGTCTTCAGCGGCACGGACGACAACGACGTGGAGGACTGGCTGTCATCCTACGACCGGGTGAGCGCTCATAACCGTTGGGACAGCAGTATGAAGCTTACGAACGTCATCTTCTACCTGACCGGCGTTGCCCACCTTTGGTACCAAAACCACGAATCGGACTTCACCACTTGGACCGAATTTAAAAACAGCTTCACCGACATCTTCGGCCGTCCGGCAGTACGCAAACTTCGCGCCGAGCAGCGTCTTCGCGTTCGTGCACAGCAGAGCGGTGAATCATACACCAGCTACATCGAAGACATCATCAATCTCTGCAAGCGCGTCAATGCGTCCATGGCGAAGGCTGATAAAGTTAAACACATCCTGAAAGAAATCGAAGACGACGCTTTCAATATGCTTGTGGGCAAGAACGCCACCTCAATCACCGATATATTCGACCACTGCCAGAGCTACGGTGAGCTCCGCCGACAGCGCGTTTCACTCGGCAGCCGTCTACACAGACAGACACAGTTACTAGCCTCAGCATGACGACAGAAGACAGCTCGCTACTGCTCCAGATCAAGCAATTTGTCCGTGAGGAGGTTGCGCGGCAGCTTTCACTTTTTCCTACTGTTTCGAGTCCACCTGCCCTGACTCCGACACTTCAGGACGTGATCCAAGAGCAAGTGTCCGCCGGTTGCCTCCCAGCCTCCCGTGTGTGTGTGTATATATATATATATATATATATACGAGTATACATACATACCGCGTGTTTCAGCGTACGTTTACGAAAATTTTCATAAATAGGCTTTTTGGGGTAAAAATTGGCCTTTGCGCCATAGCATTACCAGTGTTCGCGGATACCAGAAAACCGGTGAATTGTCTTAAAGGGGTGGAGACACCAAATTTGTCGTTCGCGCGTTCTTAGTTTCAAACGTTTCTTATGGCTCCAGGAAGCATGATACACACCCAAAGATTCATATATTCACAGTGAATAATTTATTATAGCATTTTTAGGTGAACGATTTTCGGTTTCGGTTTCGGAACGCCGAGTTGTACAGTGACGTCACAGAAGGGGAAGATCAACTGCTTCGCTTGGTCACGTGGGCCCACAAAAGTTGTGACGCACCTACTGCTGCATCGTCTGCTTTCCCACACATGTGCTGACCAGCGCATGAAAACAAACTACTGCACGTCTAGTCCCAGCAGCTCGGATTCTGACAGATCTGATTCCAATGAGTGAGGACATCGACTTTTTTTTTTGTTCGCACGCTAATATCACCTTCGCGGATTCGCGTGAGGATGCGAAACACTTTGCAAAATGCCAGTAAGCATCGCTGCGCCGCTCTACCGAAGCTGCGCCCACAACCGGTGTCACACTTCGCTGCCGTGCGGCAGTACCTGAGCGCTGCTTGGGTTGGTGTACAAATATCACAATAAAAGACGAGATCGCCTTGTTATCAGAACTGCCAGCTATACTCGAGCAGCGACAAAGCATGTCTGCTTATGTTGGGAGCTTTCGGCAACGGCACCGCTCGCGGGCGCTCCGGGCGACGAGCTCTGCTGCTGCCTGGCTGCCGTGGTCGTCGCTAGGCCTATAGCCTGTTTAGCAAGCGGCCGGCGCTTCGGAAGTCGTCTGCGCTATAATAAAAGGCCTACTTTTCACAAATAGCTGTAGTGTTAACAGAATCATCTCACAATAAAATAATAGTATGGTCAATCTCCTCGACGCCTTCGGCAGCGGAGCTAGCGGGCGCCAGGCGAGCCGGACCCCAACGTCGCGCCAGCGGCAGCTGCTAGGCGCGGTTGTGAGAAAATTGCTCATATCACAGTTGTTACCTCTACCAGCAGCTCAGTATTGGTCAGCGATCCTCAAAAATGACACTTTTTTCACATTTCTTGTCCCATGGTTTATTATTTACGTCAAGAACACTCTTTGGCTCGCTTTTATGACGTCGGCAGACGGTATCCAGGCTGACCTACCGGCCGGCAGACTCGGCGTACTTCACATCCGCACAAGAAAATACAAAACAGCCATGCTACCAGAAAGGATGCTTTCTAGATTCGAGATACGACAGCATGACTGTGCTAAAAGTGGATCTTTCGGCAGCGACACTGCCTGCGGCAACGCCGGCCGACGACCTGCGCGCTGGTCCCAGACTGCCCTAGTCGTCGCTAGGCCTAGCTGCTTTCGCATATCGACTCCGCAGCTGAGGGCGCTTCGGGACTGGCCAGCGCTCAGAAACGTGCTCCGCTCGGCACCCCTTTACTGTGAACTCGTCCCATAATAAAAGATATGTTCGATTTCCACGACGTCTTCAGCAACAGAGCTAGCAGACGGCAGGCGATCCGCACCAGGTAGCAGCAGCACAAAACCGGCTGATGAAATTTGCTTGCATCGCAGTCATCACTTCTACCAGGAACTCGGTATTTGCCAACGATCGTCAGAAACGATGCATTTTTGATATTCATATATCCCAGGGTTTGCTATGAACGTGAACAAACAATACTATCGCGTTCTTCAGATGCCGGCGTTCGGCACGAAGACTGGCGCAGACCGCCCGGCTCCAAGGAGTGCGCCCTATGTCATCATGACGCTGCCGCTTCCCGTCGTTGTTGCCGCGAGCGGCCCGCCGTTGACATCTAGCAGGCTGGACGCAGGCAACGAGCTGCAATCGGACGTTGCGACGCTGTTCGCAACGGCGCGCCGCAAACCGAGCGAGTGGCGGTTAGCAGCAAACGCGGCTAGCTGGTGCGTCGACTGCGCTCACGCGGCTGTGCCCCGCTCATCGTACGTCACTGTATTTTGGTATGACGTCACTAAAACTTTAATTTTTCTGCACCCCTTGTGACGTCATGGTTGATGGCGCTAGCGATGGGTCTAGATTGTGAGAGTGAGCATTTAGGTAATCTTTGGAACCGAATTAAAATATTTTTTAAACGTTTGTTGCGTCCAACACCTGGCCTTGAGTGCCCTTGCATACATAGGAATCCCATAGCAGGCTTTTTATAGCTTCAAAATTTGGTGTCTCCACCCCTTTAAAGGGGCCCTGCACCATAATCTGAGTGCATTGTTTTGCTTCCTTGTTGTAATTGTTGAGTTATGGCGACGCTATTACCACCGGTCATAACACGCATATTTCTGTATTTAATATTTTAAGTTGATCGAGAATCAAAACCATGGCACTGACGGCGTCGGCACACAGCGGTGGTCTTTTGCATTTTTGCTGCGGATATGACTTCAGCTGGCGGACGATTATGATTGGATGAACAACTAATAACAAGCTAATTGTGTTCGTGAGCAAAAATATGTTATGTTTTGTTGTGTCCTTTTATATTAAATTGAAAAAAACTAGCATCTTTTCTGACGCAAAAGCATTTCAAAGCTTGTTAGAAAAAAAGCCCCAGCAGAGGCGCTGGCTATTACTTTGCATCAAAGAACTTCGTGGCCTCCTGCTGGGCCGCTCTGCCCAAGCTCCGCCCACAACCGGTGTCGCACTTCGCCGCCGTGCAGCAGTGCCTGAGCGCTGCTTGGCTTGGTATACAAATATCGCAAGGAAAGACAAAATCGTCTTGTTATCAGAAAGACTGACAGCTATACTCGAGCAGCGACAAAGCATGTCTGCTTATGTTGCGAGCTTACGGCAACGGCACCGCTCGCGGGCGCTCCTGGCGACGAGCTCTGCTGCTGCCTGGCGGCCGTGGTCGTCGCTAGGCCTATAGCTCGTTTCGCGTCGAAGCCACAGCGGCCGGCGCTTCGGAAGAAGCCTGCGCTATAATAAAAGGCCTACTCTTCACACCGCTTTTCTGTCAACAGCATTATCTCGCAATAAAATAATAGCGTGGTCAATATCCGCTACGCCCTCAGCAGCGGAGCTAGCGGGCGCCAGTCGAGCCGGACCCCGTCGGGCCAGAGGCAGCTGCGAGGCGGTTCTCGCAACAAATTCGCTCGTGCCACAGTTGTCCCTTTTCCCAGCAACTCGGTATTGGCGATTGACCCAGAAAATGATATATTTCTCATTTTCCTATCCCAGGCTTTATTACTTACGGCAAGAACACTCTTTAGCTCGTTTTTATGCCCGTCTGCCGGCGTCCAGGCTGGCCAGCCGGCAGGCTCGGCTTACTTCACGTTCGCACAAGAAAATACAAAAACAGCCATGCTACCTGAAAGGATGCTTTCTAGATTCGAGCAACGACAGCATGCCTGTACTAGAGTGGAGCTTTCGGCTCCTTCGCTCCGTCTCAGTCTAGCGCCCACGTGCTTGTAACCATGGAAACGACGCCGTCAGCGTCAGCGGAAACGTGTTACAGCGACCAGGAAACCATGAGAAGCTATTTTCCGGGACGTTGTGGTGACGTGCTCGTGCACGCTGTTTCGATTGGTCTCGCCGCGTGTCGTCATTCGGTGAGTGAAACGGCAAAGAGAAGACCGGGAAAATTTGAGTCGAGGGCAATTTTTTGTTTGCTTGTATTTTGAAAATTCATTCCTTAATAACTCCCGTTCTAGGGCACCGATTCCAGTGATTCTTTTTGATTCGGTATCTGCGTGTCATGAAGAAATCATCTAAATCATATGAAAAAAGCGTTGCTGGGCCCCTTTAAGTAGTAAAATGGTTAACTAATTTTTACCAATTAACTTTTTAACTATCAGAGTTAGGCGCCTATTTGCAATTAGTCATTTGTAGCCGGTCGTTAGTAATAGCCATATCAGGTTTTAGAGTTTTGAAAACTCGATTACTGTCGCCGCTGTGGTTCGACAAAATTTGGCTGCATCGTGCGAAATACATGTGCACGTAACAAGTCGGAAAAGCCAGATTTTGTGGAGCCGCAGCGCCGAGGGTAATAGAATTTTCGAAATTTGTCTCGACAAAATTTGTCTTTTTTGAGTAGTTACGTGCACTGGAAAAGTTGCTTTGTCTGCATGCTTTTCGAAAGCGCATGTATTTTGGGACGATGCAGCCAAATTCTGTCGGGCCACAACGCCGAGGATAATCGCGTTTTCGAAATTTTAAAAACTGATACAGCTATTACTAACGGCCAGCTACAAATCTCTGATTACAACTAGGAGCCTAACTCTACTAGTCAAGAAGTTAATTATAAATTAGTCAACCAGCTTACTACTAAAGACGACTCACTGGTTTTCTGGTGTCCGCCAGCACTGGTAATACTATGCAACAAAAGCCATATTTTTACCCCAAAACAGCCTGCTAGTTTTGAAAATTACTTAAAGACTTCCCTGAAACACCTGGTATGGTTGAACCGGCTATAGGAATTTGTCGTAAAACATTTTATTCGTGGGAAAGAACTTGGTTGTGAGAGGTGGCGTTAAGTGGTCGAGAGTACATAGCCCTCGACTACTTTGTCAGCCCACTCCACCGCCTTAACTTGCGTTTTAGGTACAGAGCTAGCCAGCACGGTCTCCCACCACTCGAGAGGAGGAGCGGTAACTAGATCACCTGGAGGTGGCTCTATATTGCAATCCCATAAGATATGATTGTACTTGACTCGTTGGCTGCAGTGTTTACAGTTCGGGTTGTATAGATCAGGATAAATGTTCGCGAGGAGTGATGGGGTGCGTATCGATCTCGTCTGCAGACGACGCCACGTAACCTCTTGCTGTTTAGCCAGGCTTTTGTCCGGAGGCGGGAAAGTTGTCCTCTCCAGTTTAAAGTGATTGGTTAAATCATGATATGCGATCATAGAGCCCTTCGTGAAATTCAGGGAGCCAGAGTCATCCACTGCCCGGTCGACGAAACCTCGCGCTTTATTGTGGGCTGCCTCGTTCCCCGGATTCACCGAATGGGCTGGGACCCATATCAGTTCGGAATAATTTGGAGAGGAAATCAGTGGGATGTGCAGAACATTCGAAATTTCTTCGTTAATCTTTTACGTTCAGCGTCACGCCGCGCATGTAGGTAGCCATGCAAACTAGAAGCAGTTGCCCAGATATTTTGGGCTTTTATGCGTTGGGGGCTTCGAGGGTAAAGAATCTGATCACAAACGAAAACTTGATAATGGTGTCAAAGCGATGAGGTTGCAGCATTTTTATGTAGACACATTTTTTCGAAGCGAATGCAGGACTAAGTGAGGCTTATCCCGGCGTCTCCGTATAACAGCTTTAGCTACAAAACATGCGCATATTGCCCTGTTGTGGTTGGAAGATTACGATGACTGCGGAAATAAAATTATTGGCCGACAGATGATGAGATAAGAAGACGACGACGATCATCGAGGGCGCTACAGAAAAAGATGAAGATAGCGCGGCCATACTTGTTCTATTTGGACCAGAATGCCACTGAAGAGAGTCAGTAGTGCCTGGCGAGGCCGGCGCGGAGAGCGTGTTCTCGTCTCCTCAACCGGCATTGGGGACGACCCCGTCGACGGCGACGAGTCCGAGAATGGCGTGGAAACGGACATAAGGCTGGAGTCTGTCCCTGCGACCCTCAGCGAGGAGGAATTCTCTGTCGATGAGCACCAAGTCCCCAAGCAGATTATGCCAGACATTGAGAACACTGATCCGACGTGGGATGGTGCGCTGTCCGAGGAAAGCGGGGGGACGGACAGGACTCTGAAGTTGGCCAGAACGCCCATCGACGAAGAGTGCCCTGTCCCCAAGGAGGTCATGCAAGGCATCCAGAACGCGGACCCGACGTGGTATCGCGCTCTGTCCGAAGATGTAGAGGTAGATGGACAGGACGACGCTGGTCACAGGGATGCGTTGCCGGTAAGTACCAAGTCTTACGCATGACTTACTGGTGCGATACTCCCTCTTGCTTTTGCCTGTCCATTCTCCTTTATTGTGTTTCCTATTCCTTGCTTGCATTGATGCTGTGCTGTCTTTTTTCCTTGCAGCCATCCTCTCCCGCTTGGCCGTGGATTCATTGGCCTGCACGGAGGACTATCCGAGATTTACCTACTGTGTGGTTTAGCGACTCACAGTCGACCTGACTTTGTATACCAGTTGCCAATTTTTCCTTTATTCTTACGCCAAAAAAATAAAAACTGCGTTATTGTTTTTCATATGGCCTGTGTTTTTGGCTTATCGCAGATTCACTGCATTTACGTTCACGTCTGCGAAGACGAAGACGTTTGCTTTCACGTAGTTGAGGTAAGTTTCCGCCGTAAACCGGGGACGAGGCGGGGCGTGCAGTGCAGAGCCGATGGCCAGATCAGTGAACCTCTCGCGCCCTCGCCTTGGTGTCGGGAGGACGCCTCTACTTGACATGACGCCACTTTCGTCGACAGGAAAAATTGCTGCTTCATGTGGGGCTGCGGCGGCCACGGTATTACTGCGAAAGCATTCATACGATCGTCAGAGCCCAGCAAAAATCTTGCTTGCGCATCGCTCGCTTATATAGCAACTGTGACGCCAAGCGGCAAGAATTTGGTCCCGGCCACCCCTGAAATTTGACCTCCTTCGATTTGAACTAAAATCGATGTCCAAGCGTAATTGACTGTGACCAACAGGATGACAACCTCCAAATCTGGCCCGCGCCATCTCCGAAATTAATCTTGGACAAAAATTATGTCCAACCACAACTGTCCATGCCCGACACGATGCAACCTGCATAATGGCCCGGGCCACGTCCGAAATTTGACATTGTCCGATTTGGACCAATATCGATGTCCAACCAAAATTGACCATGCCCAACGCAATGCGACCTCCAAATATGGCCCGGGTAATTTCCTAAAATTTGGCCTGGGCCACCCTCGAAAAAGGTGTTCACTGCTTTGAGATTTGCAACATCTCGTTGCTATGGTGTCGCTTGTGGCGTCATCATTTACGTCGTCGCGGTTTCGCACGTCGCACATCGGTTTAGGTTGAGTTAAACCCCGGCTAATTTTTTTAACACATTGTCGTCCTTGCGTAGATTGGGTAGAGACCACATAGTTCAGTTCATTGAGCTGAGCTAGCACGATGAACGGGCCTGCGTATTAGGACAGCAGCTTTTGGGATAACCCACGCTTGCGGAGAGGCGTCCACAACCATACAACGTCACCACGCAGGTAGCGACATCCTCGCGCCGGCGGTCGTAACGCTGCTTAGAGCGATCCTGCGATGCCCAGGTGCGTATCCAGGCAAGCCTACGGGCGTCTTCAGCGCGGCATAGGGTGCTTGCAATGGAAGGCTTGGTGTCGAGAGAGAAAAGCAAGATGCTGTCGAGTGAGCTTCGAGGCGGAGGGGCATAAAGAAGGAAGAACGGGCTATAAGCAGTTGTTTCATGCCTCGAAATCTTAGAGGCGTATGTAATGAAGGGAAGCACGTCGTCCCTGTTCTTATGACGGGAATCGACATACATGGCAACCATGTTCGTGAGTGTCCGATTGGTACGTTCACCGGGTCCATTAGTCTGGGGTGGGGGGGGAGGGCAGACGGCGTCGAGTGACGGAAATGGCATGAGCAAAGGCGCAGAAGCTCTTCCACAACGTCTGCCGTAAACTGGCGGCCACGGTCACTGATAACGACTCGAGGAGGTCCATGCTTGGAGTTGTCGCAGAATGCAGGCGTTCCGACGGAGAAGTTGTAGGAAGCTTGAACCGTTGACACGGCATGCAGGTGGCCACGTATAGCGCTGAACCGCGCGACGCATTTTTGGCCAGTAAAACGTTTCTTGGCATGGTTAAGGGTCTTGGCAAACCCCAAGTGCCCAGCCATGACGTCATCATGCATTGCGTGCAGAACAGAAGAATACAGAGTAGTCGGAACGACGAGGAGAAAGCGCGCACCTCCAGACGAATAATTCGTTCTGTAGTGTAAACCGTCGCGAATGCAGAAAGGGCTTGCGGATGTCGGGTCACGGGCTTCGGCGAAAAGCGGCGCCAAGTGCTCATCCTTGCGTTGTTCGGTCTGGAAAGTGCCAGTATCCGGAAAATTTTGGGAAACGGCGGCGAGATAGTCGTCAAAGTTTTCATCATCGGAGGAAGTAGCCGCGAGAGGCAGTCAGCGTCGGCGTGTTGGCGGCCGCTTTTGTAAGACACTGTGAAGTGGAACTCTTGGAGGCGTAATGCCCAGCGGGCCAAACGACCGCAGGGGTCGCGTAGATTCTCAAGCCAGCACAGAGAATGATGGGCTGTGATGACTGTAAAAGCCCGTCCATAATGGTACGAACGAAACCTTTGTACGCCGACAACAACGGCGAGACACTCTTGCTCTGTCAGAGTGTAATTGCGTTGTGACTTGCTGAGGGTGCGACTTGCATAAGCGACGACGTGCTGATTGCCCTCATGTCGAAGGATGAGCAGAGCTCGTACGCCGATGCCGCTGGCGTCACTGTGGAGTTCAGTGAGTGCAGTTGGGCAGGAAAAACAGTAGCGCCAAAAAAACACACGCACAGCTGAAGAACAACGTCGTTCTTCAGCTGTGTGTGTGTTTTTTCGGCGCTACCGTTTTTCTTTTCTCTAGTACAATGAACCATCTAGCCCAAATAGAAGTTCTTCTAAACTATACAGTCGGGCAGAAATGCGGCAATATTGGCCGAGAGGTAAGGAGAAACTTTACGCGGCGAAACGTGGAGTCGCATTCGGGAGTCCATTGGAAAGGAGTGCCTTTCTGTAAGAGACTTGTAAGCGGGTAGGCTGTCAGAAAACTTCGGAACGAAGCGCCGAAAGTATGAGCAGAGTCCTAAGAAACTCCTGAGCTCTTTCACCGATTTGGGCTCTTTGACACTGCTTACAGCTTCAATCTTCCGCGGGTCGGGCCTAGCACCATTCTCGTCAACCAAATGACCAAGCACAGTAATTTGGCGTTCACCGAAGCGACACTTCTTAGGGGTCAGCGCGAGGCCCACTCTCTCTATGCAGTCCAGGACAACGACTAAGCGGCTGCTATGCTCGGCGAAGGTGCTTCGAAAAATTACATCGTTCAGATAACACATGCAAACTTGCCACTTCTGGCCACGTAAAAGCGTATCCATAAATCGTTCAAAAGTGACAGGAGCGTTGCGAAGGCCGAATGGCATTACATTAAATTCATACAACCCATCAGGGGTCACGAACGCAGTCTTCTCTTTGTCTTGCGGGTTGTTGGAGTTGAGGGTTCAGGACAGGAGTGCCGCTGAGCGAAGAGGTTCGTAGATGGCGAAAGGAGAATAGGTTTATTTACATTTTTACATTGGTGGTTAGAAGTGAGACGATTCTGCCGCATTCGTTGTCGAGCTTTATACTGTTCTCGTTCCCTAAATTCCCTAGGTTGAGGACGCCCTTGCCGGAGTGGGAGGGGCCTAGAGCTTTCACCTGTGCGCACAGACACGACACTGCACTGATGGTCACGCCCCCTTCACATGTGAAGTCTGAGGGAAAGAAGGTTGTCGTCGAGGTAGCGTCGACTGCGGTAGGTGATGGCCTCCGGCCAGCCGAAGGTTTCTGCGGGTCACCGACATCTGTTGATCATCAAATGCCACCCGCCGCTCGAGGCCGGACGCGACGTCACGAAAAGGCCGAAAGTGGTTCCTCGTGCTTGGAGATGTTCGCGAGGGTCGGAGATGATGCCCGCCAGCTTGTCGCGGTGCTTGGCACGCCTAAGAGCAACAGGAAACGAGGCCCTTTGTTCCCTGGCACGGTCACGGCAAATGGGGAAGATAACGTTCGTCTCCCCGAAGCGACGGCGGCGGCGTTCTACACGTGCAGAGCTTTCGGAAAGGGGGTCCGTTTTGGTCCTGCACTCTAACCGGGCAAACTCCGTATCTGAAGTCAGCTGGCACCTGGGTCCTCTCCGTGCGTGCGGTCCATGGCGGCAGGCCCGAAGGCAATCACACTCAAGTTGCTCGCAGCCATACACAGTAGAAGCAGGCGTGCTGGCGGCCACCCGGCGAGACTTGTTGTCGTCGTTCCTAATAGGGTGCATGGGGATCTGCCAGTATCCGGATTGTAAATCAACGGAGGAAAAGTAGGAGGCTGAGTGGAGGCAGTCGATGACATCATCAACGCGTGGGAGCGGGTAAGCAACCATCTTTGTGACAGTGTTACGGCGACGGTAGTCGACAGAAAATCGCCATGTACCATCTTTCAATTTGACACACGGGCTTGAAGATTCGTGAATAATGCCTCGGTGCAACATCTCGCGGGCTTGTTCATCGATTATCTGACATTCGGAAGGTGAGGCGCGGTATGGCTTCTGTCGAATCAGTTGTGCAGGTCCAGTATTGATCATGTGATGGGTACTGTAAGCTGGAATCGGCGGTGGTTGGTCGCGACCGAAGTCAAACACGTCGGCATGCTTCAAAAGAACGGCCACCAATACCCGGCGGTCGCTGGTGGGTAGGGATTTGATGACCAGGACTAGCAATTGAGATTCGGTCAGGTCGCGGCGTCTAGTTGGACGAGAAACGTCAGTGAGCGAGGCAACTGGCACAGAAAGCCATTCTTCAAAGCCGACAAGTTTTGAACCATGTGGCAATACGGCAGGTACGATGGAATGATTGACAGTCCAAAGAGTGGCATGGCCCTTGTTCACACGGACGAGGCTGTGGGGTACCAGCACACTTTTTTTTGCACAATTAAGGGAACCAGGTTTCACCACAGCATCGAAGGCATCAGAAACCGTGCTCGAGGACACAACGGGAACGAATTATTTATTTATTTTATTTACAGAATACGGCAGACCCTAAGATGGGTCCAAGCAGGAGGGGCAAAAGCACAAAAAAAAGAGGCGCGGCAGATTACATAGCACAAAACTAACATAACAGTAATAGCAAAATGAACAAGGGAGGGGAAAACCTCAGGTTGCTTGAGCCAACGTTTCAACAAGGGGACTTGTCTTCGTCTGGGCAAAGCGTTCATCATTGGCAGGGACTAAATAGGGCCTTCGCTACGAGGAGGAAAGCCCCGGGTGGGGGAAGGAAAGTGGTGTGAGAGGGGATGCGTGTCAGGAAGGGGAGAGAGGTGAATCTTCATTCGTTAAGCTGCAACAGTGGAAAAACTTATATCCGGGGGGTGTGTAATGAACAAAGGCTGTGAAGGGGCTGCGATGGGGGGGAGGGGGGGGGAGGCGCTGGGTGGACCTGTAAAACTCAGATAAGAGGATTAGTTAGCGTGGCACAGGGAAATGAGATCAAGGCAAACAAAATAGGCTGGCACTGGAAGGAGAAAGAAAGGGGGGGGCATTTCCAAGGAAGAACAAGGCAGGGGGGGGGGGGGGGGGAATGGCTCGAGTTCAGAGAAAGCCAAAAGGTGGGGGCGGAGGGGGTAACAGGAATGTCATGGTTTCCGAGAACTGATAGTAGGGGATTAGGAGAAAAAAAAAAGGTGGACAAAGGGAGAGGGTGAGAAGGCCGGAAATGTGGTGGCCGGAAGATATGACGTGGGAAGGGTGCAAAGAGCGATAATATACTTATGCGAGGTTCTAGGAAATGGTCTGACCACGTGCAAGACATTTGTTAATTTAAAATTATGCTAACCCTGGAATGTACCTGAGAGATTCCAGGTTTCCTCTGGACATGTTAATCCCTGTTGGTTGCAGTGTTTTAAATTTGTGGATTAGGAATGCTTCTCTGTATTTTCTGTCCCTAGTCGATTTGAAGCCTGACTGAAGAATGAACAATTTGAGTTCGTCGAATTTGTGATGGCGCTGATTAAAATGGGTCGACACTGCCTTCTGTTCATTCCGTGTTGTGTCAGCCCGGTGCCCGTCCGACTACTACTTCTTAAATCCGCTAAATAAACAGGCAGGACGCTTTTACCTACTTCCCAAAATCCATAAGGTTTCCGCAGAAGACTTGTTTACCGCAGATATCCCCGGCAGACCTATCGTTTCAAACAATAACACGCCCACAGAGAACTTATCAATTTTCCTGAACAACTATCTTGCAGATATTCCCAACCACCTCCCTTCCTTTGTCGAGGATACACCGCACTTTCTCCGCATAATAGAGTCTCTGAATGACGCTTCCATTATCCCAGCAGATAGCATACTTGTCACACTTGATGTCGCCGCTTTGTACACAAAGTCAAAGTTCTCACCCGCACGAAACTGAAGTGTACCTCACGCTACTTGAATTGGTACTAACACTCAACTACTTTGAATTCGATTCTTCTTACTACCTTCAAGTATTTGGAACAAGCATGGGCACTTCTTCGCACCCACCTACGCGAACATTTTTATGGGGCTACTAGAATCTAAACTTCTAAATTCATTTCCAAAAAAACCACTTATATACCTGCGTTACATAGACGACATTTTCATGATATCGGAGCATGGGGCTGAGACCCTGAAGGCATTCGTCGCACATTTCAATTCATGCCACTCCAGCATTAAATTCACCTTCAACTCCTCGAAAACGCAAGTCAATTTCCTTGACACCACTGTCCATTTAGAAAATAGCAAGCTCAAAACCACGCTTTACAGGAAGCCTACTGACCGACAGCAATACTTAGATTTCACTAGCCATCATCCAAGACACTGCAAACAAGGTATATTCGTAGGACAGGCAACGAGACTAAGAAGAATATGTAGCGACAACGACGACTACCTGAAACACCTCCACTCGCTAAAAAACACACTAATCACCAGAAACCATCCACAGACAACCCTTAATGATGCGTTTCAACGAGCAACCACATTGAAACGAGATGTAGTTCTTAAAAAACGAACAAAAGCTAACAGTCAACGACCTCCTGCACTTATAACGAAATACGCAAACGCGCTTCCAAACATAAACAATATCCTGCGGCAATACCACCCCATTTTAACTGGTAACGACCATCTCAAGAAAATATTTCCCGACGCACCAAGGGTAACATACAGACGCAACACAAACCTGAAGGACATCCTGGTGCATGCTAGGCTCGGTAAGAAACCACCACCGACAATAACTTCATGCTCTCTACCTAGATGCAAGACATGCAGACATTTACAAAGGGACACTACGCTTAAAAGTACGGCAAGCGATTTCAGTTTCGATATAAAGACCAGTTTTGACTGCACATCGTCCAATATTATATACATGCTCCAGTGCTCCTTCTGCCAAAAACAATATATCGGAGAAACCGGGAAAGAATGAGTGCCAGATTAAACGGGCACCGGGCTGACACAACACGGAATGAACAGAAGGCAGTGTCGACCCATTTTAATCAACGCCATCACAAATTCGACGAACTCAAATTGTTCATTCTTGAGTCAGGCTTCAAATCGACTAGGGACAGAAAATACAGAGAAGCATTCCTAATCCACAAATTTAAAACACTGCAACCAACAGGGATTAACATGTCCAGAGGAAACCTGGAATCTCTCAGGTACATTCCAGGGTTAGCATAATTTTAAATTAACAATTGTCTTGCACGTGGTCAGACCATTTCCTAGAACCTCGCATAAGTATATTATCGCTCTTTGCACCCTTTCCACGTCATATCTTCCAGCACATTTCCGGCCTTCTCACCCTCTCGCTTTGTCCACCTTTTTTTTTCTGCTAATCCCCTACTATCAGTTCTCGGAAACCATGACATTCCTGTTACCCCATCCGCCCCCACCTTTTGGCTTTCTCTGAACTCGAGCGATTCCCCCCCCCCCCTGCCTTGTTCTTCCTTGGAAATGCCCCCCCCCCTTTCTTTCTCCTTCCAGTGCCAGCCTATTTTGTTTGCCTTGATCTCATTTCCCTCTGCCACGCTAACTAATCCTCTTATCTGAGTTTTACAGGTCCACCCAGCGCCTCACCCCCCCCCCCCTCCCCCGTCGCAGCCCCTTCACAGCCTTTGTTCATTACACACCCCCCGAATATAAGTTTTTCCACTGTTGCAGCTTAACGAATGAAGATTCACCTCTCTCCCCTTCCTGACACGCATCCCCTCTCACACCACTTTCCTTCCCCCACCCGGGGCTTTCCCCCTCGGAGCGAAGGCCCTATTTAGTCCCTGCCAATGATGAACGCTTTGCCCAGACGAAGACAAGTCCCCTTGTTGAAACGTTGGCTCAAGCAACCTGAGGTTTTCCCCTCCCTCGTTCATTTTGCTATTACTGTTATGTTAGTTTTGTGCTATGTAATCTGCCGCGCCTCTTTTTTTTGTGCTTTCAACGCCAGCACAAATTCGACGAACTCAAATTGTTCATTCTGCAGCCCGGCTTCAAATCGACTAGAGACAGAAAATACAGAGAAGCATTCCTAATCCACAAATTTAAAACACTGCAACCAACAGGGATTAACATGTCCAGAGGAAACCTGGAATCTCTCAGGTACATTCCAGGGTTAGCATAATATTAAATTAACAAATGTCTTGCACGTGGTCAGACCATTTCCTAGAACCTCGCATAAGTATATTATCGCATTTTGCACCCTTCCCACGTCATATCTTCCACCACATTTCCGGCCTTCTCACCCTCTCCCTTTGTTCACCTATTTTTTTCTTTTCTCCTAATCCCCTACTATCAGTTCTCGGAAACCATGACATTCCTGTTACCCCCTCCGCCCCCACCTTTTGGCTTTCTCTGAACTCGAGCCATTCCCCCCCCCCCCCCCCCCCTGCCTTGTCCTTCCTTGGAAATGCCCCGCCCCCCCTTTCTTTCTCCTTCCAGTGCCAGCCGATATTGTTTGCGTTGTTCTCATTTCCCTGTGCCACGCTGACTAATCCTCTTATCTGAGTTTTACAGGTCCACCCAGCGCCTCCCCCCCGTCGCAGCCCCTTCAAAGCCTCTGTTCATTACACACCTCCCGGATATAAGTTTTTCCACTATTGCCGCTTAACGAATCAAGATTCACCTCCTCGCCTTCCTGACAAGCTTCCCCTCTCACACCACTTTCCTTCCCCCATCCGGGGCTTTCCCCCTCGGAGCGAAGGCCCTATTTAATCCTTGCAAATGATGAACGCTTTGCCCAGACGAAGACAAGTCCTCTTGTCGAAACGTTGGCTCAAGCAACCTGAGGTTTTCCCCTCCCTTGTTCATTTTGTGATCGCCAAGGACCATCTAACACACCCTCTCTCTACCATGGATAACAGTAATAGAGTATAGTAAAGAACAAGGAAAAAAAACTCAGCAATTATCAATAAGTAATTTTGTTAATGGCATCGATGCTGTTTACAACCTCAGGCAGGAGTTCATTCCATTGAGTTATTGTGTGAGGAAAAAATGGGTATTTAAAAGCATTGATTCTAGCGCTGTAAGGTGTTAGTGATTCCGTGTGACGATGTCGTGGTAGTCGCGTTGTGATCGGTTTAAGAAATAAATCTGGGCTCATGGAAAGTTTATTTTTGAGTAGGAAAAGAAATTTCAATCGTTGAATTTTTCTTCGTGTTTGGAATGTCTGTATGTTTTGTGCCATAAGAGTGGTTGGAGAGTCAGTAGAACGATATTTATTAAAGATAAATCTAACACACTTTCGCTGGATCATTTCCAGTGCCTCAATGTTATGTTTCGTGTAAGGGACCCAGACGGTGCATGTTTACTCAAGTTTCGGTCTGATGATGGATGTATAGGCTAGAAGCTTTGCACTAGAAGGGGCACCTTTTAATCTATGCCTAAGAAAGCAGTTTCCGAAAGGATGACGTACATATGTTGGTTATATGTTTGTTCCAGCTAAGTTTATTGGTTATAGTAAAACTTAAGCATTTGTATTCGTTAACTTCCTCAAGTGGATGATTTGGAAGGGCATACGGAAATGATAGGCTACTTTGTTTATTGGTCACTTTCATAAAGACTGTTTTGTCATTGTTAAGCTCCATCTCCCATCGACTGCACCATGAGTGAATGTTGTGAAGTTTAGAATTAAGGATGACTTGGTCTTCGTAGGATCTGACTTCGTGAAATAAAACACAATCATCGGCAAAAAGCCTGATTTGCACTGGTTCACTAATTACATGCACAATGTCATTGATGTAGAACAAAGACAGTAATGGTCCAAGCACACTTCCTTGCGGCGCGTCAGAAGTGACCGGAAGGTAATTGGAACAATGGGCATCAATACTGACGAACTGAGCGCGGTTAGAAAGGTAAGCAGAAACCCAGGAAGTTATGAAAGTGTGAAGGACTGTGTACGGGAGGCCTAGGCATGGCCCAAAAGAACTCTCTCCATCGACTAACACCAGAGACACTGTGTCTGGCTCAAAATTATCGCCCTGTCCCGTCAGCAAAGGCGGTTGTGTGGAATGCAGCGGGCGCAACACAGAGACGTGCGAAATAGCCAGAGGGCTAAGGAGGAGAGGCCGCGCGGGGAGCCCTGCGCGACCACACGCATCCCTGCGGCCCGTTTTGCAGCGCGTCCCCAACTCCCCCCCCCCCTTTGGCGCAGAGACAGGCACGTTTGTGCGTTTGTGTGTGCACGCATGCGCGCCTGCAGACGGCCTTGTTGCGAGGTACGGGCTGTGGACCCGGAGAAGGCTAGGAGTTGGGTCTTTATTAAGGGAAGTTAACCCAAAAGAAAAGAGGGCCCCATGCCCTTGGAAAACAGACTGTCTCCCCGGGCAGCTGCTCTCTTCCGCTGCCAAGGGAGGACTCCCTTTGTCCGTTGACGGCCAAGTTTTCGAATGCCGTGGTCGCGTGTCCAAGCCGCGGTTCTTGGAAGAGACCACCCCGGGTTCCGATGCGAGAAGAGGGAGGACAGCCGTGACCCTCATAAATATGTCAACTTCGAGAGGAGTGCGTCTTCGGCTGAACATGAGCTCCGCGTTCGCGAAGAGGCCGGCACCCTGCGGCGCGGAGGGTAGGCCGGAACGCTCGCGGCACAAACAGCTTCCCGGAGTTCGCGGGCCCACTGGCCTGCATTGTCTTGCAGCGCGACGGCCTTACTAATGGCTCGAGGTGGCGGGGGAGGCCGGCAAGTTAGCACCAAGAGGGCTCCCAGCAGAGGAGGCGAGGAGGACATAGAAGGAAAGAAAGGGAGTCCTCAGAGAGAGGCGTTGGAGACAGATGAGACAAAGCAAAAAACGGGCAGAGACGGGCGAAGTGTACGGACGGAAGGAGATCGCGCTGGTCTGTAGTCGGTGAGGCCGGACCCGAGGGCATCCGTTGCAAACTGACCGCCAGCCGAGACGCTCAAGAAGCCGGACGCCACAACCCGTCAGAGGACCGCCAGCCGAGACGCCCAAGAAGCCGGACGCCACAACCCGTCAGAGTACCGCCAGCCGAGACGCCCAAGAAGCCTGACGCCGCCACCCGTCATAGTCACCGAAACGTGGGACCGCCACCAGCCTGAGTGCCACCCTGCCAGAGCAGCCGAGAGCGAGGCACCTGTTGGCCGGACTGCACCGCGACGCCTGATACAAGACAGCGGTGAGCGGAACTCCCAGTTACACCTTCAGGCAGAGTGTAAATAAATTAGGTTGACTCGGATGCGTTGTGTGTTGGCTCAATTCTCCTCGCTTCAGCAGAACCCGTAGATAGCAACAAACAACTGTGTTGCATTGTGACTGACCCCCGACAGGCGGGAACGTCACAAAAGAAGGAAGACCGATATTTTTAAGCTTATATATTAGTTTGACATGAGAAACAAGGTCAAACGCTTTCTTAAAATCTAGAAAAATGACGTCCATCTGCCCTGCTTTGTTTACAATGTTAGCAAAACTATGTACAACAGAAGTTAATTGAGTGATGGTAGAAAAGGCCTTTCTAAATACATGCTGGCAGACATCGCTGGAACGACAATGTCTGCGGAGACAGCAAACACTGGGGCATCCAGCGGCGAGTCTTCTATGAGAGCTGACCGAAGACCAGGACTTGATGATATGCAGCTACTGCGGAAGTAGAGAGTGGCGCCGCACTGGTGTAGAAAGTCAATACCTAGGGTGATGTCTTGCGTAGAATGAGGGAGCACCGTGATCCAGTTCGCAACACGTGGCCAACGATCGCTACATTTACAAAACAAATACCAGTCGGAACTAATGATTCACCCCCTACGCCACGGAATATCGCAGCACTACCCCAAGCGAACATTATTTTTCGACCGAGGCGTTTCTTGAAAGCTGAACTCATCACAGACACTGTGGCACCAGTGTCCACTAAGGACACGACGCAAATACCGTTCACTAAAAGTTCAAGGCGGTTCTTTCACATAAAGATTGGCAGAGGAATTAGCAATGTCGATGACCTGGCGACCGCACCTCAATCGGCCGCACATGCTAGTTTCCCGGTGAGGATGGGGAATGACGTTGGGGAGAATGCGAGAGCGTTGCGGAGGTGGAGTCAGGCTGTGGTCAGAGGCGCGGGAGTCGTTCTGTGGTCGCGCGTATCTGGATTCTTGCTGAGAAGATGTAAAGACAAGGTCAAGATCAGGCGAATTGGAACTCGGGTTAGGGTCCGGCCATTGGGGCTGGTAGCGGGAAATCTATCTCCGGTGACGGCAAAATCTGGAGATGTGACCGATCAGACCACATCGGTAACGAACTGGTGGGTCGCGATGGCACTTGGAATAATACTCCTCGTAGCCAGTGTCGAAGCGGCCACCTTACTCCTGCTGCCGCTGGTGGCGCTGCGGACGAGCTGGCGCACTGGGGCAGGGAAGGGTGATCAGGGAGCGTCGGTGTGATCGATGCGAGTTGCACTGGTAGGGGCGTGACTGGACAGCATCCAAGGGAAAGAACGGTGGGCCTGAGCTGCCTGCACAGACCAGTTCTCCTACGGAACTTCACTACCGCCCAAGATCTTGATGCCGGGAGAGTTGGCCTAGAGGGCTTCGTCTCGGACGATTTCACGAATGGTGTCAGGAAGGTTCACAGCATTCACAGGCTGATGGAAATCCATGTTACCGACAGTGGTGACGTTAGGCAGGCGGCCGAAATTGGGAGCAAATCGACGCAGCTTAAGAGTTTCGAAGATGCGGCAGTGCTCGATGATGTCGGTGGGAGAGTCTAAATTGTCTTTGCTAATAAGAAAACTACAGACGTCCTCTGCGATGCCCTCGAGGAGATGGCCGACGCGATCTTCGCCGGACATACGTGGATTAACGACTTTGCAGTTTCAGTACCTCTTGTAGGTATGTCATGCATGTCTCACCAGGCTCTTGCGCCCTCTGAAGCAAAGAATGCTCAGCGCATTTTTGTTTGGCAATGGTATCCTCGAAGCAGTTGCGGATCTCTTCCACGAAGCGGTCCCAACTCGCTAAGGACGCTTCATGGTTTTCAAATCATGTTAAGACAACACCGTCCAGAAAAGAAAAAAAGCATTGGCCAGCTTAAGACTGGAATCCCACCGGTTGTATTTGCTCACCCGCTGCTAATTAGTGAGCCACTCATCCACGTCTTCGCCAGCCTTGCCGGAAAACGTCCGCGGCTCGCGGTAGTGCTGCCAAGCTGGCGCTGCTGCTCCGGTCGTACGTGCGTCGGCTTCCTAGGTCATTTGGGGCAGTCCGGCAAACGCTCTCGCCTCTACGCACTTTAGACGGTCCAAGTGCCCCCTGAATTTTTTGCTGGGCTCTGACGATCGTATGAGTGCTTTCGCAGTAATGCCGTGGCCGCCGCAGCCGCACATGAAGCAGCAATTTTTCCTGTCGACGAAAGTAACGTCATATCAAGTAGAGGCGCCCTCCCTACACCAAAGCGAGGATGCGAGAGGTTCACTGGCCTGGCCATCGGCTCTGCACTGCACGCCCCTCCTCGTCCCCTGTTTTCGGCGTTAACTTACCTCAACTACGCGAATGCAAACGCCTTCGTCTTCACAGACGTGAACGTAAATCCAGCAAATATGCGATAAGCCACAAACACAGGGCATATCAAAAGCAATCACTTAGTTTTTATTTTTCGGCGTAACAATAAAGGAGAAATTGGCAACTGGTATCCATAGTGAGGTCGACTGTCAGTTCGTATGCCCTTTCAGTAAGAATTAAGATGGTTGTAGAGTCCGATGACTTGCACAAAAGCACCCGTGTGCGCGCAACCATATCTTTCTTCTACATATCCAGATTACAAAAATATGTGCACTGCTACATGAGTGCGGCGGTTACACACAGTCGCTAAACCTAAGAAAGTCCTCTTCGCAGACCAGTGCATCCACGGCCAATCGGGAGAGGATGGCTGTAAGGAGAAAATAGAGCACATCATCAATGCGAGCAAGGAACAGGAAACACAATAAAGGAAAAGGGACAGGCAAAAGGAAGAGGGAGTATAGCACCGGTAAGTCACGCGTAAGTCTTACTTTTCGACAGCGCGTCGTGTCGCATCGTGTGGTAGATGGACAGGACGACGCTGGCCGTCCTGTCCATCTACGTCGCCTTCTTCGGACAGTGCCCCAATACCACGTCGGGTCCGCGTTCTGGATGCCTTCCATGACCTTCTTGGGGACGGGTACTCATTGACAGGGCATCCGTGCCGAGGCGCGTCGTGTCCACCTTCTCGACTTCTTCCGACAGTGCGCGATACCGCGTCGGGTCCGCGTTCTGAACGCCTTGTGCGACCTCCTTGGGGACAGGCCACTCCTCGTCGAGGGGCGTTGTGGCCAACTTCAGCGTCCTGTCCGTCCCCTCGCTTTCCTCGGACAGCGCGCCAGCCCACGTCGGGCCAGTGTTCTGGATGCCTTGCATAATCTCCTCGGGGACTTGGTGCTGATCGACAGAGAATTCCTCCTCGCTGAGGGTCGCAGGGACAGACTCCAGCCTTATGTCCGTTTCCACGCCTTCCTCGGACTCGTCGCCGTCGACGGGGCCGTCCCCAATGCCGGTTGAGGATACAAGAACAGGCTCTCCGCGCCAGCCTCGCCAGGCAGTACTGACTCTCTTCAGTGGCATTCTGGTCTAAATCGAACAAGTATGGCTGCGCTATCTTCGTCTTTTTCTGTAGCGCCCTCGATGATCGTCGTCGTCTTCTTATCTCAGCATCTGTCGGCCAATAATTTTATTTCCGCAGTCATCGTAATCTTCCAACCACAACAGGGCAATATGTGCATGTTTTGTAGCTAAAGCTGTTATACGGAGAGGCCTCACTTCGCCCTGCATTCGCTTAGAAAAAATTTGCCTATATAAAAAGGCTGCAACCTGATCGCTTTGACACCATTATAAAGTTTTCGTTTGTGATCAGATTCTTCACCCTCGAAGCCCCCCGGCGCATAAAAGCCCAAAAAATCTGTGCAACTGCTTCTAGTTTGGGTGGCTCCCTCCACGCGCGGCGTGGCGCTGAATGTAAAAGATTAACGAGGGAATTTCGAATGCTCGGTACATCCCACAGATTTTCTCACCAAATTATTCCGAAATGATATAAGTCCCAGCCCATTCGGGGAATCCTGGGAACGAGGCAGCCCACAATAAAGCCCGAGGTTTCGTCGACCGGGCAGTGGATGAGTTTGGCTCCCTGAATTTCACGAAGGACTCATGATCACATATCATGATCTAACCAATCATTTTAAACTAGAGAGGACAACTTTCGTGCCTCCGGACAAAAGCCTGACTAAACAGCAGGAGGTTACGTGGCGTCGTCTGCAGACGAGATCGATACGCACCCCATCACTCCTCGCGAATATTTTTACGAATCTATACAACCCGAGCTGTAAACACTGCGGCCAACGAGTCAAGTACGATCATATACTATGGGATTGCAGAATAGGGCCACCTCCGGGTGATCTAGTTACCGCTCCTCCTCTCGAGCAGTGGGAGACCGTGCTGGCTAGCTCTGTACCTAGAACGCAAGTTATGGTGGTGGAGTGGGCTGACAAAATAGTCGAGAGCTATGTACTCTCGACAACTTAACGCCATCTCTTAGAACCAAGCTCTTTCCGACGAATAAAATGTTATACGACAAATGCCTATAGCGGGAAGTGTTCGCTGACACTCCCGGTATAATATATATATATATATATATTGTTTTTTTCTTCTGCTTTTCTAATCAATCACCTTTATGCGATAACATATTCAGTAATATTCTTTATTGATCAACACCACAATATATATATATATATATATATATACATATATATATATATATATATATATATATATATATATATATATATATATATATATATACATATATATATTGTAAAGAGGAAGATTATTCGCAGTCGGAGCAGCAGAATCGACTCGAGGCGTGAGACGAGAAGAAGACGGTCGGCAGCTGAAGCAGCAGAGCCGACGCGCGGCGCGAGACGAGAGCACCAGCTGCTCTGGGATCGGGCCTGTCCTTGCCCGCTCTAACCGGCCTTTACAACCAGTCTTCTACTGCCAATAAATGGCGTTACATCTTGGTGGAGGTGCGGGAATCCGTCCTGGAGCTACGCAACCGTACCATCGCTACCCCCATGCCTGCCAACGCCAACCAGCCAGCCGACTCCTCGCCGGCACCCGTTGCTTGCCATGGTGCGCACCGCCAGCGCGACCCTGCCGTCTTCAGCGACACGGACGACAACGACGTGGAGGACTGGCTGTCATCCTACGACCGGGTGAGCGCTCATAACCGTTGGGACATTGTGGTGTTGATCAATAAACAATATTACTGAATATGTTATCGCTTAAAGGTGATTGATTAGAAAAGCAGAAGAAAAAAACAATATATATATACATATATATATATATATATATATATATATATATATATATATCTGGCAGCCTTGACGCCATAGGAAGCATAAGAGGGTTCTCACGCAGCTTCCACCCTCTACGTTCGATGACGTTCTACGTCACACCTGCGGTAACTCAGGACGTTCCACGCCCGCCGCTTATGAACGTGGGTGGCGCTGATGAACACTCTCAAGGTTAGATTACTTGTAAACATAAATACCCCCGAAAGCAGAAGGTTTGACAGCCGTCGCCGTAGCTCAGAGGTAGAGCACCGGACGCGTAATTCGGAGGTCGTGGGTTCGGATCCCACCGGTGGCAGTGGTTGTTTTTTCTTCTGCTTTTCTAATCAATTAGCTTTAAGCGAAAACATATTCAGTGATATTCTAAATTGATCAACACCACAAAATAAATAAATTAATTTAAAAAAAAATAAATAAATCCCCTGTGCCCCTTGGTTTCTGTGGCTGTTGGCTTCTGTCATATTTATAACGAGCCCCTCATTCCTCTTCCCTTGTTTGCTTAATTGCTTAGCGAGGGCCTCGGTTCTGGCAGCCTTGACGCCATAGGAAGCATAAGAGGGTTCTCACGCAGCTTCCACCCTCTACGTTCGATGACGTTCTACGTCACACCTGCGGTAACTCAGGACGTTCCACGTCCGCCGCTTATGAACGTGGGTGGCGCTGATGAACACTCTCAAGGTTAGATTACTTGTAAACATAAATACCCCCGAAAGCAGAAGGTTTGACAGCCGTCGCCGTAGCTCAGAGGTAGAGCACCGGACGCGTAATTCGGAGGTCGTGGGTTCGGATCCCACCGGTGGCAGTGGTTGTTTTTTCTTCTGCTTTTCTAATCAATTAGCTTTAAGCGAAAACATATTCAGTGATATTCCAAATTGATCAACACCACAAAATAAAAAAATAATTAAAAAAAATAAATAAATCCCCTGTGCCCCTTGGTTTCTGTGGCTGTTGGCTTCTGTCATATTTATAACGAGCCCCTCATTCCTCTTCCCTTGTTTGCTTAATTGCTTAGCTAGGGCCTCGGTTCTGGCAGCCTTGACGCCATAGGAAGCATAAGAGGGTTCTCACGCAGCTTCCACCCTCTACGTTCGATGACGTTCTACGTCACACCTGCGGTAACTCAGGACGTTCCACGTCCGCCGCTTATGAACGTGGGTGGCTCTGATGAACACTCTCAAGGTTAGATTACTTGTAAACATAAATACCCCCGAAAGCAGAAGGTTTGACAGCCGTCGCCGTAGCTCAGAGGTAGAGCACCGGACGCGTAATTCGGAGGTCGTGGGTTCGGATCCCACCGGTGGCAGTGGTTGTTTTTTCTTCTGCTTTTCTAATCAATTAGCTTTAAGCGAAAACATATTCAGTGATATTCTAAATTGATCAACACCACAAAATAAATAAATTAATTTAAAAAAAAATAAATAAATCCCCTGTGCCCCTTGGTTTCTGTGGCTGTTGGCTTCAGTCATATTTATAACGAGCCCCTCATTCCTCTTCCCTTGTTTGCTTAATTGCTTAGCGAGGGCCTCGGTTCTGGCAGCCTTGACGCCATAGGAAGCATAAGAGGGTTCTCACGCAGCTTCCACCCTCTACGTTCGATGACGTTCTACGTCACACCTGTGGTAACTCAGGACGTTCCACGTCCGCCGCTTATGAACGTGGGTGGCGCTGATGAACACTCTCAAGGTTAGATTACTTGTAAACATAAATACCCCCGAAAGCAGAAGGTTTGACAGCCGTCGCCGTAGCTCAGAGGTAGAGCACCGGACGCGTAATTCGGAGGTCGTGGGTTCGGATCCCACCGGTGGCAGTGGTTGTTGTTTCTTCTGCTTTTCTAATCAATTATCTTTAAGCGAAAACATATTCAGTGATATTCTAAATTGATCAACACCACAAAATAAATAAATTAATTTAAAAAAAAATAAATAAATCCCCTGTGCCCCTTGGTTTCTGTGGCTGTTGGCTTCTGTCATATTTATAACGAGCCCCTCATTCCTCTTCCCTTGTTTGCTTAATTGCTTAGCGAGGGCCTCGGTTCTGGCAGCCTTGACGCCATAGGAAGCATAAGAGGGTTCTCACGCAGCTTCCACCCTCTACGTTCGATGACGTTCTACGTCACACCTGCGGTAACTCAGGACGTTCCACGTCCGCCGCTTATGAACGTGGGTGGCGCTGATGAACACTCTCAAGGTTAGAATACTTGTAAACATAAATACCCCCGAAAGCAGAAGGTTTGACAGCCGTCGCCGTAGCTCAGAGGTAGAGCACCGGACGCGTAATTCGGAGGTCGTGGGTTCGGATCCCACCGGTGGCAGTGGCTGTTTTTTCTTCTGCTTTTCTAATCAATTAGCTTTAAGCGAAAACATATTCAGTGATATTCTAAATTGATCAACACCACAAAATAAATAAATTAATTAAAAAAAAAATAAATAAATCCCCTGTGCCCCTTGGTTTCTGTGGCTGTTGGCTTCTGTCATATTTATAACGAGCCCCTCATTCCTCTTCCCTTGTTTGCTTAATTGCTTAGCGAGGGCCTCGGTTCTGGCAGCCTTGACGCCATAGGAAGCATAAGAGGGTTCTCACGCAGCTTCCACCCTCTACGTTCGATGACGTTCTACGTCACACCTGCGGTAACTCAGGGCGTTCCACGTCCGCCGCTTATGAACGTGGGTGGCGCTGATGAACACTCTCAAGGTTAGATTACTTGTAAACATAAATACCCCCGAAAGCAGAAGGTTTGACAGCCGTCGCCGTAGCTCAGAGGTAGAGCACCGGACGCGTAATTCGGAGGTCGTGGGTTCGGATCCCACCGGTGGCAGTGGTTGTTTTTTCTTCTGCTTTTCTAATCAATTAGCTTTAAGCGAAAACATATTCAGTGATATTCTAAATTGATCAACACCACAAAATAAAGAAATTAATTTAAAAAAAAATAAATAAATCCCCTGTGCCCCTTGGTTTCTGTGGCTGTTGGCTTCTGCCATATTTATAACGAGCCCCTCATTCCTCTTCCCTTGTTTGCTTAATTGCTTAGCGAGGGCCTCGGTTCTGGCAGCCTTGACGCCATAGGAAGCATAAGAGGGTTCTCACGCAGCTTCCACCCTCTACGTTCGATGACGTTCTACGTCACACCTGCGGTAACTCAGGACGTTCCACGTCCGCCGCTTATGAACGTGGGTGGCGCTGATGAACACTCTCAAGGTTAGATTACTTGTAAACATAAATACCCCCGAAAGCAGAAGGTTTGACAGCCGTCGCCGTAGCTCAGAGGTAGAGCACCGGACGCGTAATTCGGAGGTCGTGGGTTCGGATCCCACCGGTGGCAGTGGTTGTTTTTTCTTCTGCTTTTCTAATCAATTAGCTTTAAGCGAAAACATATTCAGTGATATTCTAAATTGATCAGCACCACAAAATAAATAAATTAATTTAAAAAAAATAAATAAATCCCCTGTGCCCCTTGGTTTCTGTGGCTGTTGGCTTCTGTCATATTTATAACGAGCCCCTCATTCCTCTTCCCTTGTTTGCTTAATTGCTTAGCGAGGGCCTCGGTTCTGGCAGCCTTGACGCCATAGGAAGCATAAGAGGGTTCTCACGCAGCTTCCACCCTCTACGTTCGATGACGTTCTACGTCACACCTGCGGTAACTCAGGACGTTCCACGTCCGCCGCTTATGAACGTGGGTGGCGCTGATGAACACTCTCAAGGTTAGATTACTTGTAAACATAAATACCCCCGAAAGCAGAAGGTTTGACAGCCGTCGCCGTAGCTCAGAGGTAGAGCACCGGACGCGTAATTCGGAGGTCGTGGGTTCGGATCCCACCGGTGGCAGTGGTTGTTTTTTCTTCTGCTTTTCTAATCAATTAGCTTTAAGCGAAAACATATTCAGTGATATTCTAAATTGATCAACACCACAAAATAAATAAATTAATTTAAAAAAAAATAAATAAATCCCCTGTGCCCCTTGGTTTCTGTGGCTGTTGGCTTCTGTCATATTTATAACGAGCCCCTCATTCCTCTTCCCTTGTTTGCTTAATTGCTTAGCGAGGGCCTCGGTTCTGGCAGCCTTGACGCCATAGGAAGCATAAGAGGATTCTCACGCAGCTTCGACCCTCTACGTTCGATGACGTTCTACGTCACACCTGCGGTAACTCAGGACGTTCCACGTCCGCCGCTTATAAACGTGGGTGGCGCTGATGAACACTCTCAAGGTTAGATTACTTGTAAACATAAATACCCCCGAAAGCAGAAGGTTTGACAGCCGTCGCCGTAGCTCAGAGGTAGAGCACCGGAAGCGTAATTCGGAGGTCGTGGGTTCGGATCCCACCGGTGGCAGTGGTTGTTTTTTCTTCTGCTTTTCTAATCAATTAGCTTTAAGCGAAAACATATTCAGTGATATTCTAAATTGATCAACACCACAAAATAAATAAATTAATTAAAAAAAATAAATAAATCCCCTGTTGTGCCCCTTGGTTTCTGTGGCTGTTGGCTTCTGTCATATTTATAACGAGCCCCTCATTCCTCTTCCCTTGTTTGCTTAATTGCTTAGCGAGGGCCTCGGTTCTGGCAGCCTTGACGCCATAGGAAGCATAAGAGGGTTCTCACGCAGCTTCCACCCTCTACGTTCGATGACGTTCTACGTCACACCTGCGGTAACTCAGGACGTTCCACGTCCGCCGCTTATGAACGTGGGTGGCGCTGATGAACACTCTCAAGGTTAGATTACTTGTAAACATAAATACCCCCGAAAGCAGAAGGTTTGACAGCCGTCGCCGTAGCTCAGAGGTAGAGCACCGGACGCGTAATTCGTAGGTCGTGGGTTCGGATCCCACCGGTGGCAGTGGTTGTTTTTTCTTCTGCTTTTCTAATCAATTAGCTTTAAGCGAAAACATATTCAGTGATATTCTAAATTGATCAACACCACAAAATAAATAAATTAATTAAAAAAAATAAATAAATCCCCTGTTGTGCCCCTTGGTTTCTGTGGCTGTTGGCTTCTGTCATATATATATATATATATATATATATATATATATATATATATATATATAAGATGCGGAATTGAGAAACGCTTCGTTTATTGGGAGTCGACGTTTCGGACAGAGCCTGTCCTTTTTCAAGACTGAGGTTACATGGTTCTTGCTTCTCTTCTTAAAGGGTCTCCATCTGTACACGTGTTCTATATATATATATATATATATATTACACCGGGTGTGTCAGCGAACACTTCCCGCTATAGGCATTTGTCGTACAACATTTTATTCGTCGGAAAGAGCTTGGTTCTAAGAGATGGCGTTAAGTTGTCGAGAGTACATAGCCCTCGACTATTTTGTCAGCCCACTCCACCACCATAACTTGCGTTCTAGGTACAGAGCTAGCCAGCACGGTCTCCCACTGCTCGAGAGGAGGAGCGGTAACTAGATCACCCGGAGGTGGCCCTATTCTGCAATCCCATAGTATATGATCGTACTTGACTCGTTGGCCGCAGTGTTTACAGCTCGGGTTGTATAGATTCGTAAAAATATTCGCGAGGAGTGATGGGGTGCGTATCGATCTCGTCTGCAGACGACGCCACGTAACCTCTTGCTGTTTAGTCAGGCTTTTGTCCGGAGGCAGGAAAGTTGTCCTCTCTAGTTTAAAATGATTGGTTAGATCATGATATGTGATCATGAGTCCTTCGTGAAATTCAGGGAGCCAAACTCATCCACTGCCCGGTCGACGAAACCTCGGGCTTAACTGTGGGCTGCCTCGTTCCCAGGATTCCCCGAATGGGCTGGGACTTATATCATTTCGGAATAATTTGGTGACAAAATTAGTGGGATGTACCGAACATTCGAAATTCCCTCGTTAATCTTTTACATTCAGCGCCACGCCGCGCGTGGAGGGAGCCACCCAAACTAGAAGCAGTTGCACAGATTTTTTGGGCTTTTATGCGCCGGGGGGCTTCGAGGGTGAAGAATCTGATCACAAACGAAAACTTTATAATGGTGTCAAAGCGATCAGGTTGCAGCCTTTTTATATAGGCAAATTTTTGCTAAGCGAATGCAGGGCGAAGTGAGGCTTATCCCGGCCTCTCCGTATAACAGCTTTAGCTACAAAACATGCACATATTGCCCTGTTGTGGTTGGAAGATTACGATGACTGCGGAAATAAAATTATTGGCCGACAGATGCTGAGATAAGAAGACGACGACGATCATCGAGGGCACTACAGAAAAAGACGAAGATAGCGCAGCCATACTTGTTCGATTTAGACCAGAATGCCACTGAAGAGAGTCAGTACTGCCTGGCGAGGCTGGCGCGGAGAGCCTGTTCTTGTATCCTCAACCGGTATTGGGGACGGCCCCGTCGACGGCGACGAGTCCGAGGAAGGCGTGGAAACGGACATAAGGCTGGAGTCTGTCCCTGCGACCCTCAGCGAGGAGGAATTCTCTGTCGATCAGCACCAAGTCCCCGAGGAGATTATGCAAGGCATCCAGAACACTGGCCCGACGTGGGCTGGCGCGCTGTCCGAGGAAAGCGAGGGGACGGACAGGACGCTGAAGTTGGCCACAACGCCCCTCGACGAGGAGTGGCCTGTCCCCAAGGAGGTCGCACAAGGCGTTCAGAACGCGGAGCCGACGCGGTATCGCGCACTGTCGGAAGAAGTCGAGAAGGTGGACACGACGCGCCTCGGCACGGATGCCCTGTCAATGAGTACCCGTCCCCAAGAAGGTCATGGAAGGCATCCAGAACGCGGACCCGACGTGGTATTGGGGCACTGTCCGAAGAAGGCGACGTAGATGGACAGGACGGCCAGCGTCGTCCTGTCCATCTCCCACACGATGCGACACGACGCGCTGTCGAAAAGTAAGACTTACGCGTGACTTACCGGTGCGATACTCCCTCTTGCTTTTGCCTGTCCCTTTTCCTTTATTGTGTTTCCTGTTCCTTGCTCGCATTGATGATGTGCTCTATTTTCTCCTTACAGCCATTCTCTCCCGATTGGCCGTGGATGCACTGGTCTGCGAAGAGGACTTTGCTAGGTTTAGCGACTGTGTGTAACCGCCGCACTCATGTAGCAGTGCACATATTTTTGTAATCTGGATATGTAGAAGAAAGATATGGTTGCGCGCACACGGGTGCTTTTGTGCAAGTCATCGGACTCTACAACCATCTTAATTCTTACTGGAAGGGGATACGAACTGACAGTCGACCTCACTATGGATACCAGTTGCCAATTTCTCCTTTATTGTTACGCCGAAAAATAAAAACTGCGTGATTGCTTTTGATATGCCCTGTGTTTGTGGCTTATCGCATATTTGCTGGATTTACGGGAGAGAACAAACAATCCCACCACACAGGGCAGCCATTCTTGCCCGGTCGTTCTCGTTCCTTAGCGCCGTTTCAACGTAGTGTCTTTCCAGCAGTTCACCCGACAGTACGCTTGTATCAAGTTCTGTGAAACTTACAGAAGGTAACAGGACAGCAAGCAGTGTGTGCATATATCTAGTGCAGTCTGCACAAATATTTTCCTGCCTGATCATAGCTTGGCCCGTGTATGTGTCTGACCAGTCATCACCCAGCACCTATGACCCTATTTGTGCCATTGGTATGTGCTCCGAATCATAATACACATTTTTTACTCTTGCCCTGCTAGACTGTTTTGGCCCATTAAGTTGTTTGATCCAAATCAGCAAGCTTTTAGAAAACATTCCAATGATAGGCAACTTGCTTTCATTCTTCACAACACGCACTTGCATCTCGACTGCAACATCCTCTTCGACGCTTTTTTTCTTGGCATTGAAAAAGCATGTGATAAGATCCCTTATTTATGTAAAGCTTATTTTCTCATGTTTTAACTTGCATCCAGTGGCTCTAAACTGGATCCAAGCTTTGACAGCCAGCCTTCGATAGATTTCCCAAGCCAATTCTTGCGCATCCCGCTTTTTTCCTGCAGACATAGGCACCCAGAAAGCACTGCCCTTGGACCTCACCTTTTTGTTCAACACATTATGACCGTTCGTTCAGTTTTTCATAGCAAGCGTTGATTTATCACTATGGTATCTGCTATCTTGCAATCAATACCAGCGTTTAAATTCTCCTCAACAATATTTTGTATGCTCTAGAATGACCTGTTTGCTAATGCTACTAAGAATGCGCGATTTTTCTTTTTTACTGCCAGGGTACCCCCATTTTGCCTCCTTATGATGTTTACCGAGAGAGGTATATTCACAGCATACTAGTTCAAATACTCGGCCATTAATATGGCTCAAAATGCAACATGATCTCACCAATTAATCCTTATACACACAACTACAACCTAGAATATTTACACTTTAACATGTCCTTACCGTCACTACCTTCCATGTTACTTGCTATCAAAACCCCTGTGGGGCATCAGCTGGGTATTCTAATGCCACATGGCACCAATCTAACTTCGCTAAGATCCTGGGATGAGTTCAGACCTGAGGAGCTTTATTCTCAGACTATTGTTGAAGCTTCAGTGTCACAGCACTAAAGGTGAATCTTCAAATTTCTTCACATCATACATAACCCGCAGGTTTTTTTCTTACTCTTTATCGTCACATAACCAACTAATCTCTTCCCCCTCGTGGTTCCTTCTTCCCCAGCCGCACAAGCACTGTTGTGCCTCAGTTACCTCATGCCACTGCATTTCAAGATTCCTTTTTGTTTTTGCCACGAAAGGCTGAAACGGTCTTCCATCTAACAAGGCTGTACTTACTAACCTCTTGTCTTTTGAGCATGTCACTGCAAAAATCTGCGCAGTAAATGACAGTGTTGGTCTAATGTTTTAAGGGAATCCGCAAAGGCGTAGAAGGCTTGTAATAAGGGAGTAACTAATTACTCGTCTGCATCCACCCAAGCACAGCCATACGGATAGAAAGGAAGGCTATATAGATTCGACAGAAAGTTCGTAGTTAAAGGAAGATTGGTCGAATCCAGGACCACTAGCTCATCGTGGTAGTCGCTCTACCAACTGAGCTAAATGGGACGGCTAGCATGTGGTAGGGCGAGCTCGAAGTGGGAGCGGTGTTGGTCAAATGTTATAGGTTTAGATGATTTGTAATAAAGGAGTATTTACTCATTCGAATCAGCCTAAGTACAGACATAAGGTTACAAAGAAAGACTACAAAGCTTTCCTTTGTAGCCGTATGGCTGCGCTTGGATGCTAATGACTAAAATGCGAACTCAACCATTTTATTCAAGCATAAATTGATCTAATACAGTGCTTAGTCACTCGCTCACCTCGGCAAACCAATACAATGCTCTCTTATACGCATAATGAGTTCATCAGAAAATTTCATCATAATCTATTGCAAGAAATATCGGGGGAGATTTACACAATATTTACTATTAGGCTAACTTGCACACTATGCACAAGCTAGGTATAACTAGCTAAACTCGTGCATTGCAAAGCTAAACATGCATTATTGTGGCTACCTGTGTCACAGTTTATCCTTTGTGCTTGTCCCTTTCGTCTCTTTAGCTAAGCAACGCATAGACCTCACAACGTGGCTTGGTGAGAATGCTACGTGTGTGCTTATGCGTCTGACTTCTGTTGGTTCATCTCAAAGCTCAAAAGGTATCAACTTCAATTTGCAGCAAAGAGATGTCAGTAAAAGACGCAACACATCACTGCTTCTCTCATTTTTGTCGGTAACCTTAGGCGTAACATCGACTTGGTCTTTTCCAAGTTTCTGATGCCTATCGATGCCTCACTTAGTTTCTTTCCTTGAAAATCAGACTTGTAGTAAAATAGGTATAATTTGCTGACGATGTTGATAATCAGCAACTAATAGCACACTCCAAAACTCTACACGTATTAAGTGGTAGAAACATCAGTTAGCAGTTACCACGCTCACTTTTGGTTGGTACTTTTTGAACTGAGGGTATATATGTATACGAAACATTCCGCTTCTCCGCGGTTCGACGTGAGTGACTGGGTGCTACACCACGCAATGTGAGCTGGCCTGACGTCACGCGGCGAAGCGGCAAATCACGTGCGGCGGACCACAAAGAAACTAACCGGTTCCGAAGTGAACCATTTTGTGAATATAACCTCTAGTCGCCGTTACAATCATTGATACTACATCTTAATGATCAGTGAAAATAACTGTTAAATGCTGCTTTAAAGCTGTATCGAAAAACATATGCATATATGCCTGTCACATACTTAAAGGATAGTTTTATAATCTCCGATGTCATGGCTCTCATAATGGACATCCAATTTTATAAATTCTCCTTGAGATGATAGGGTTTGCTCTAGATAAGCAGAAAATATGGTCACTGTATCCTGTTTCCCTGATTATACAAAGTACTCTTTCCTTGCATAAGCCAGGGGTCATCACTAAGTAAACCCTCCAAATTGGTTCTTGCATTTCATCTACCTGTAATCCAGTTTCCTGGCTCACAAATCTGATTATGTTTACATTAATGATGATGGCATGTGTATACTTTTATGCCCTACTAGACACCCACTTTGTTTTGCATTCACAGAGACATTTGACAACGCTTTGCAGTTGCACAGAGTATATGCCAGCTTGTTCTGTACATGTCAACAATGACTGGCCTTCAGCAGAACTTCCCACACTTGTTTTCAACGCGGCATTCTGGCTTGTGCAACTGCAATTGTGAGCTCAAGAAAGAGTGCTAAAAGACGACTGATGTCCCGCTGTCACTGTGCGGAAAAAAGCCATGCACTTTAGCCAAGTGATGCACATCTTAGCCACTTTTCAGTCACGCAGTGCTATTTCTACTTTGGCTTTTATAACGGCCTAAATTACGCGAAAAAATAAATCCCTATTGTTGCACTGTCACTGTTCTGTGAAATGCATAACTTGTTTAGTTGCCACTGACTTTGCATGTTCCAAATGGTTGGCAACGTCATAATTTTCTCATGTCCATTTGCATTCATTGATACGTCACCCGGTGGGGTCATCACAAACTGTCCTCTGGATTGTGAGAAAAATAACCACACTGGCAGGTGGCAGTTAATTGTTGATTAAGAGAGGTTATTTGGAATGACCGAGGACGCACAGGACCCACCGGTGGCAGCATCTGCCATCGCATGGCAGTGGCGCATCGCTTAACCGCTGCACCACTGCGCGAGGATGTGTATGAGGACTCCGAGGGATCTAAATGAATGTAGAGAATGACCTTCTGCATATATGGAAATTAAACCATTACGGTATCGTGCCATACCCTTAAGCGGAAGTTAAGTGTTCCCCCAAATTTTTTACTGGTGGCAAAAATTTATAAACACACACACACACACACACACACACACACACGCACACGCACACGCACACGTACACACACACACACACACACACACACACACACACACACACACACGCACACGCACACGCACACGTACACACACACACACACACACACACACACACACACACACACACACACACACACACACACACACACACACACACACACACACACACACAGATCATTGATGGCACCAACATATTGACTGTTGTGTATAATCATTTTTTTTAAATTGGCATCGTATCATTGCTTTCGCTATAGCCGGCAGTAACCGAGAGTGGACTGTCTTCGTATCAATATCACCAGTATCATCCTCAGCAAGGTTATGTCCACTGGCGGACAAGTGCCTATCCCATAGTTGAATAAGCCATTTGTTGCGCCAAACGAGGCCCCCAAGACATCCTAGCAAAGTTATCTCATCTCCCCAGCTGATCCCCTACCGCCTTTGTTGCTTCCGTCCCCTTGGAATCGCTTCTGTTACCCTAAAAGAGCATCGTTTTTCTTCCCGTGACATTACGTATCCCGCCCAAGCCCAATGACCTCGTCGTGATTTCCTCCAGCATGCGATTACCTCGAGTTCATTGTTTTCGGATCAATACTGCACTCACTCTCTCTCTCTCTCTTCCTTTTCCTCTTACATTTGCATTTTACTCGCTGCACTGTCATCAGTTTGCTGCGAAGCCTTTTCGCGTTAACTTCCAAGTTTCGATATGATAATGAATACTGGCAGGATATAATTGTTATAACGCGTTTCCAAAATTATGTTTAATTTCACTGTTTTTAGAAACAAGCCGAGAAAGCTACACGAAATTCGCTTTTGTGCGTATTGTACGCTACGAGGAGCACGCTGAGTTGTCACACTCAATCTTCTGACTTATTAAACGAAAGAATTCATACTCTGAGTCGCTGCATGCGTAAATATGTATTATATGTCCTTCTATTCGGCGGAATCCTCGTAGCACACCGCGCTCCGAGAAATAAACGCACCATGAATGATGAAGCTGAAAATGCACGGGCAATATTAATGCGATTAAGAGGAAAGAGAAAGGAATCAATAAGCGTGAATGCGAGGTTTGCTTTATACCTTAATTGGCTGCGGCACATCAGCAACGAAGAAAGGATTGCAAGGACACACGATGCCGAGGTGAGGAGAGGAAATAAAGTTTGATGAGAAGATTCCTAACCGACGGAAACAAAACAAGAGTATTAGGAAAGACGGCAAATAAAAAACGCACAATGTACACCATTTCGCGGTGTGTGGTTGAAATGATTTTGTGATGCCGTGAAACAGGAGTCGCGCCTATAAAATTTTACCTTGCACCAAAAAAAAAAAGGAGAAACGACCTGCAGTGGACAGAGGGTCGATATATACAACTTCACATTCGCGCTAGAGCTGAGACTGGTCGTCCACCGGGCGTCAGCGGCACTTGAAATGCGCGTCGGTCAATACACGGCCAGACATACGAGCCGAAAGCAAGCAGCGCTGACGTACGACTTCGTACAGGATTCCGGTCACGCTCCGTCGTGCCATAAGTTGGGTCTTCACCGATGGTAGCGATGTTATTTTGCCGTGTTTCCTTTGTTCCCTTTAACTTTTCTGTCAAAAATTCGCAAAGAGAGCAAGGAAAAGAATATAACGGAGAAAATAAAAGTCGGTCTAGAAAAGTTTTTAAGAAGTGATGGATTTTTGAGAAAGTTTCGGGCGAGAGTCAAACGGTATTTGGCTCACTATCACATCCGCTGCGTCGACTAATTTGTCTTCGACAGAACTTTTGCCAGATTCCTTACTGTAATATGATCCAACTTGGTTATTATAGGGACTTCATAAGCCTCTAATCTCTTCTATCTTTGTTTGCTCGTAAAATCATTGTTCAGTTCTTAGCAGCGCAAGCCTGGTTCTGGCTAACGTTAACGCCCTTGATTCGCGTCATAAGGTCCAAATCATTTATCGGAAATAGTTCTTTATGCGCTGTATCTCTAAATCCCAGCCAAAATTCATAAGTACGTTTTGAGAGGATTTCCCAAGACCTGAGCTGCTGTACATTTCGCCCACAAAGTAACTATTAAGTATGGATAGTCCCACCCGGACATCTACTGCATGCGCGTCCCTTGCCACAGCTTATCCCTGCCAGGCGAACGGACTGCAGAGTTTGATTTATACTTCTCGGCTGCGGCATCCAGAACGGCCACATTGCCGCGTAGCTGCGCGATGGTTGTTGCTAGATCGCGGCGGCGCCTTGAACGTTTGCGCTTCTTCGCCGAATTGCGCGGCACTCGGGTCAATGGATCCCATTAGCGTGTATACCAGTCCGAAGTGTGCGTCCCGAGTCTTGCTTAACATGGAGAAGTTACATGCCTATTCTACATTCGATGCAGGTTCTATACTGTCGTAGGCCCCGAAGTTGAACACGTTTGTCTTGTGTTAGGAGCATCAATCAAGGCAAAAACGAAGCGACGTTTGTCTGATCTGAGATTGCAAGGACAATACAGAAAATATTCCGTTCACTTGCATAAGAAAAGTACAGAGCACAGCGGCAGCGAATAAAAACTGTGCGCCTGAAACTACCGAAGCGAGTAATGTGTGGACACAGATCAGTTCTGTAAAATAAGCTCACGCTCTCAATGTTTTCTATACCTCCTTCTTCTTGGTTGCCTTCCGCCGTTGCCCTGCTTTCCTTTTATAAGGAAAGCTCTCCATGCGAGCGGTATACGGTTGCATATGGCAGAACAAACACATGTCCTGTGTTTATCGTTCTCGTCCGTCGTCTCTTTCGCGATGTTCACATCAAAATGCAGTCGTGAGCGCTCCGCTTCGGTGTCGCGGGCTTACTAAGGTAAACTGCCGCTGTATGTGGAGCACGTTCGCACTCGCCAAAATACCACTCTTTCGAACAGTCCTCACGCCCCGTCGAAAAGAATATACGGTTCTAGTAGACCGACGCTATACTTGTGGCCAGGACTATCTTGAGCCTATGGTGTCATATGTTCAAAATAGCTGGTGTCTCAAAGAAGAAAAAAAGACGCAGGCCTTGATGAGAGTTATAACGTTCACAAAATGAGCGTGCAATTCAATGAGACGCAGACCAAAACGGCTGTGCTTTGAGGCAGAGAACATATGGCCCGTGCGAAAACCTTGGGGACATTGCCACCTTAGAAAACCGGCTTCCAAGGCTGTCACCGCAGAACGTACACACATGTATACCCGGTCGTAACACTTCGGCGAATCTGGAAAAGCAATAATTGAGGGTCACCACGAGCCCTAAAGTGCGGCCCGTTTGTAGGTTAGCGATGTATTAAGGAAAAGAGAATGCAGAATGAAAGAAAAATATGCCTCAAAGGCTGTTTTCACTTTCAGTATTTGAGGAAACGAAAACGACACGTAAAACAAAAGCACACACCAGTGAGACAGTCTGTGCGGCAAGAACCAGCTCGGAGAAACACAGTGCTGGAAGCAAAATTATTTAAAGAAAACATCGGCTGCACCCTACTCTACTATAGTTTTCTCTTCCTGAAAGGCCGTGCTTCCTGGCGTGACCAAGCGCATCGGGCCCTTTTGTCTTTTCTCAAGGCATCTGCTTTATAGACTGCCGGCCGGGATTGGCGCTGCTTCTGTTCTCGCGCCGCCATCCGCTAGTGCCCCATCCGTGCACCCCGCTCTGTGCTGGGTGACTTGTCTTACTTTTAGCGTTTCGCACCTTTTAGTTGTGTCCTTTCCCGCATTATTCAGTTCAGTTTCCCTCGATGGGTTTTTCTCCTGCCATGTAATATTCTGCGTTGCCTTCCGTGCTGCTTTTTATAATAGCATTTTATTTACTTTCTCAAGCTTTGTCTGCGATTATATGCGCTCTCCTTCTTCTGCATTTTGTTCGTGGAGCAATTGGGGTCGCGCAGAGCCTCCCTTGTGTGTTTCTTCTCTCCTATGTCATGCATTCTCTCTCTGGTCGCCTTTCTGGAGTAGGCGCGCGTTGTGCCGGCTAAGGTGGCAGCTTCCTGGATCCTTTCCAACAAATGTTGCTGCTATAATAATAATAATAATAATAATAATAATAATAATAATAATAATAATAATAATAATAATAATAATAATAATAATAATAATAATAATAATAATAATAATAATAATTGTAAGCCCCCGCGGTGGCTCAGTGGTTATGGCGCTCGGCTGACGCGGGCTCGATTCCGGCCGCGGCGGTCGCATTTTGATGGAGGCGAAATCGAAATTGCCGGGAGCCCTGCGCTACGGCATCCCTCATAGCATGAGTGCCTATGAGATGTTAAAACCCCCAAAACCACAATTCATTATGATGACGACGACAGGATACAGAGCAAGGTTTCTGTAATTGGCGAACGAATGAGAATGAGAAGAAACGATGAGAAAGTGCGAAAAATTTGCCATAATGTCCGGTACGAATCGCTGAACGTGATAATCGTTATTTCTATTTACTAGCTTTCAGCCCCAAGTTGCAGTCGCGAAGCTGGTCTACGGGTCCCTTTCTAACAGTACCGAGAAATGACGCTTCATCGACCAAGCATAGTTTTGAAACTAGTCTCCTTCCGGTCGGTCGTATGAAGTCGTCGGCAACGAGACGGTCGAGATCTTGCACTTGCTTGAGGCAAGGGTGCTGCTAGCGCATGACCATATTCCGTCATGAATACCGTACAGGTAAAAAAAAATTGACAGAGGCTTAGCTCTGATATGCCAGGATATACGGAGCGTGAGGTGAGGGCGAGGTGTCCACATCTCTGTGGACACCTGAACCAGAGGGAAGTCGCATAACTGCTCTCTTGGAACCGTGGACACCTCAACTATGCTTTACGCTAAGTGGCTGTAATGGCAGGTTCATTGCTTAACGAGACAGTTCTTGCACGTCGTACAAACCCTCGTCACGGTTCCACCTACTTCGCCCCACTTAGACTCCGCCAAACTCAACGTTTCACACATTTCGCTACTTACCGGCGTCAAATCTTTTAAGTGTCTCCCTCTCCTTTCCTTAAGTGCCTCCCTCCTCCATCTCGTAGCTCCTCTTTCTTCGCTCCTCAGTTCTCCGACGCCGGCTGTCTCATTGGCTACTTTCTGGGAGCGCCCCCCTTGCTTCACTCGCCTTTCCGCTTTTCGCCTTCATTCCTTCTGTTGTTCTTGAGCTTTAGTCTTTTAAATGCACCACTTCCACGGTACGATTTCTCGTCATGAGCCCTCAAATGCCCTCGCGTTAAAAAATTTCCGGTCGTCTACTGCTGTGGTAAAGCGAATTCCAGCCGTAGCTGGGGTGGTGCAGAATGCTGATGCCAATCGGAGTCTTTTATTAGCTCTGGGCGTGGGATGTCTGTTGCGTTTATGCCGATACTGAAGCATTTGCGCCAAAGGAAGTTCTAGTGAATGGCTTTTTCTGAGAGTGTAGAGTAGCCAGTTACAACAATCAGTTCAGAGATGTGGGGTGGGTAAGTGGCAGTCTATGCATGCGCACATGGTAGCTCATTCATCGATATTAGATATAAGGCGGCCGTTCGACGTAACAGGTGCCGCGACAGAAGCGGGCGAGATGGCGTTGGCAGCATCGGTGTAGCCAGGTGCAGTAAGCAGCCAGCGGGTGCTGGGGTGAAAGTTAGAGGTGTAGGGTTGGGCACTCTTCGGATTTTATGGCGCATTAGCCGGTGTTGCGAGTCAGGTTAACATTGCGGTTTAGTGGGGCGGCTGTGCGCAGGTTTTATGATATGAGGGTGTCCGGATACAGACTACACGAAAACTGCACGATCTCGCAGAACGGCATCCTTACATCGGTCCCCCTAGGGAAAAAATTTGCAGGTGGGAACTCAAAATGCAGGGTGGAACTGCTGCCGAAATGCATTCCCCGCCGATTGCCCATAGAAGCCATAGAAGACAATGAAGTTGTTCTACACCAGAAAGTTGTCCTTACACCTTTGCAGTTTCTAGTTTATGGAATAATCGTGAAGGCGCTGGTCGTTTTCATCTGATGGCGATGGAAGTGGAGCCTGCTGGGGACTTCAATGGAACCTATAGGGGGTCGGCAGCGGCCGCCCAGACGAAATGCCCCGTCCACCCGACCGACGCATTCAGCCAGGCCGGCGCGCGGTGCTTGGCTGCTAGCGATGATTCCAAGACTGATGACCGCTTCGCCAGATCACTGAGGAAGAAGGCCGAACGAAGACTACGTAGAGGCGAGGATTCATCCTTGTCTATTAAATCTACGATTCCCATGATGCGAGGTACACCAGCACATATTGACTTGTTCGTTCCAAGGTCTTCCACCGACAATCCCAATCACTTCAACAGGCAAATCGCGAGCTCGGGTCTCAGGGGCAACCAAAGACGTGACAATGTGACAGTTAATCGTTACAGGAACGTTGTTCGCCATTGATGTCAAGGATCGGAACGCGCTTGAATACTTTAGCAGCATCAAAAACTCGGTGGCATCTTTGTTCGCTCCCATGTGCTTCAGGGCAGCGGCACAACGGTCGCCGTCATTTACGATGTCTGCATGGTCATCTGCGACTTCGACTTGCCCTTGTGCAGCGCCTCGGCAGGTCTAAGTGCGTCACGTTGATTTTTCATGGTGCATTCCAGCATACGTGAAGGCTGGGTACTTCCGACACATGGCTAGGCTTTTCATCCCTGTGCCGCTCCAATGTCAAAAATGTATGAAGATGGGCACGTGAGTGGAGTATGCAATTTCGCCATCGTTTTCCCACGGTGTTCTGAGCCACACAGCGGCGAAGCGATGCCTGTAGGGCTATTGTCCTGAATTGCACCGACTGCCGTGGCCCTCACGATGAGGCCTCAACGGACTGTCCCCATCTTAAGAGGGAACAGGAAGTGCTTAAACTAACGACAAGTGACAATTCTGCACACAAAGAGGCCGCCGCTAATGCACAACGGCTTCGTCAACCTCGCCGGAGGTCATCGAAGAGTGCAGTAGGCATTGGGAAGGATAGTTTAGATGATTCAGCAACTGCCCTCCCTCTATACATGCCGCTCTAAAGGACGGATGCCATATGACAGGCGAAGCCGTGACGACAGCCGCAGATGTGCCTTCACCATCCCTACCGGCGCTACGCGCCCGTGCAGGTACTGCGCATCCATTGCTCCGAGCCTACTGCTAATCAAGCACAAGGAAGAACCCCGGTCCAAAATCAAGACCCGCAAGTGATCTGGCCTTCACTACCGAAGCACTGCACACCCTCAGTGAAGAAGCAGGTACCGCGCCCCCAGTGACTTGAGCCTGCTGCTCGCCGAGCACTAGACCAAGATGTGGCCCACGTCCAAGACGAGCTAGTTATTGCTATAATGAAGACTTTTATGAACCCAATATAGGCATTCCCTGCTCGCTAGCCTGCCCATCCCAGCAGCATGAATCAACGCGGGTGCTTGATGTGCACAACCGCTGCATGTACCTCTTTAATAACGGGCAGAATGGCTCCTCCAAACTGATCGGCCCAAGAAGTCGGGATGATATCAAGTTCTCATCCACACTATCTACATCTACCGTGAAGCGAAGCCGCTTTGTTTTACGCTGAACCGTCTGCTATGTGAATGCCCTGCGTATAGTGACGAAGGACAAGCTGTTCTGTACTGCGACCGCAGCGATAGGCAGCCCTCAAGGCGTACAGGCACTTTTTCGATTCCCGAAGGCGTCCTGCTTCAGCGGCAAATTGTGACTTTGCAGCGCGAGTGCCTTTGCCTGGTGTCCTTGCTTCTAACCCCATTTCTCTCTTTCCTTTTTACTTTAAGCCACCTGAATCTTCTGCCGGAGTGCAGGCTATCCAACCGGAACACTCGTCTGGGTAACCTCCCTGCCTTCCTCTTCTTTTTCTCCTCTCTGACGAGGTTACTTTCTTCCTCTTCTTTATCTTCCTATACTTACAAGCTCACATGTATACCGTGGATAACCCATCCTCATTCCTACACGGCTCTTCAACAAGTGTACGCTATACGGAGCCATATATGCGGTGTAGGTACTCTTTAATGCTGTCCAGGAGAGCTTGGACGAAGATTGTTATCCAAGTAGCACCGTAGTGGGACGCAAAAGAGGTCGCCGAGTAGCGCGCACGCACGCAAAAGCGGATGAAAGTCTATAGAGCAAGCCTCAGAATGCGTTCCCACATTTAAAAAGAAAAAATACTACATCGGCTAAGGTAGTTAAAAGGTCTGCAAAAAGCTGTCCCCGAAGGCAGAAATTCGCGCTGCAGTTTGACTTTGCGAGCTGTTCATCCGTTAGCAGACGCTTAACAGGCGGCGGCACCGTCAACACCCTGTCGGAGCGGGCAGCTAGGCCGGATGCTTCCCTTCTGCTCTTGCGACGTCGCGAACATAGGTACATACATGCTGCGTTCAGCTGGCGGCGTTCTTCGGTTTGACCGCGAAGCCGCGAGGTTTCGTGTTCCTTCTCTCGTGCGGCCCGATTTTGCCGCTTTCGACGCTTTCTGCACGCTCATGAGCGCTTCGAATCTTGGCTGCTGACTGCCGCTCATCCGGCGGTCCCACGTGTGCCATGGCAAAGGGTCTGGCCACCCCGCTCGACCACCGCTCTTAGCCGCAAAGAAGAAGTGGCGGTCACGGGCACAGGAGGAGTGCTGCGTTGCAGCTATGCGTCACAGGATGGCGTGTGGCCATCACGGGTGAGCTTCCATCACAGAATTTCGCTGTAGGAATAAACAGTGAATGCTGAGCATCAGTAGATCGCGTATCTTGTCCTCCGGTTGTCCGGAAGCGGCCCCGTTGTATACGGTATACATCGTCTGTTTACCTGACGTATTTCTCTCTTTATACACTATATTTTCGCTATGCGTGCCCGTGCAAACTGTGCACTGATGGCGCGTCGACATGTAGATGCATGCACTAGGTGACGGGCGTGTATTGTGTATTTCCTGCTCTCGCGCCGGCCCAACAGCGCGCGCACTCTACAGAGACCGTAGTGCTTCGTGGTGCGCACCAGACGCGCGCGCAACCTTGAGCGGGCCGCTTCAGCGCCCAAAATCTGGGCGTTCACGGCAGACTGTCGATCGGTCGGCCCGCATCATGCATACGCGCTCGGCAAGGTCGCACTTCCGCCTGCATCTCTCGCGTCAACGCTCTCGGGGTTTCTCGGGAAGCGAGTCAACCCAAAAGGAAAAAGCAACCGAAAAGAAAACTACGGCCCTCGCGAGATCACCGTGCGTGTAAGAGCGCCGCAGACAGCTATGCACTCTGTCATGCGTGCCACCCGAACCATGACACTGCGCCCACGTCTCCGTCCCTCCTCCTCTGCACCATATTTTTCTCTCCATTTAAACTGGCACGCACTAGAGCACCAGCGACGCCTCGGCCAATGCCACCGCTTTTGGAGCATTCGCTGAGTAACAGCGCTCGCAGCGCGGCCGGGAAAGAGCGGACTGAGTGGGAAGATGCGTGGATTGAGGTAACACTGGGCGTAAGAGGTGTTCGCCAAAGCGACGTGCAAACATGAGAAACGCCCTCAGGAAGCGGCGACCGAGATTTCTGCATCGTTAAAAAGTTCACAGCCCTCGAGACAGATTCCCTGCGCGCTCAGCCGCCGAAGCGCGTCGCACCAGTGGAAAGAAAAAAAAAAAGGGGTGGCCACGTATATGACTGCATTGGAGATAAAAGGTGGATGCAGAGTAACAGTACTGGTCTATTTGGTTCGATCTATTATCAACCAGCAATGAGATCAGGTTAATTATGGCACAAGAACTGGATCCGGAAAGTAATGACAATTGCTATGTTGGAATTAATTTTGATGTTATGCACAGTCAAACCTCGCTCTAAGGAAACGGTTTACAAAAATTGATAACTGATGTAATGAAGGAACGGCTGTTATTTGAAGCTCCCATAACAGCCGGTGTATCGTGATGTCTCGTTCTTACGAAGTAAAATTTTCCTGCAAATGTGTACAACGAACCACAAGCGAATCCTACTGGCCATTTCGCTCTGAGCGTATCATTTGTAAAATAGCTCTGTACTCCCGTGCCGTTCGACGCGGCGAACTGAAATAATCGCGGTTAACTCGTTCAGTCGAGCAACGCACGAAGCTTGCGGTAGACTTTTCCCGCCTATAGCGAGGCCCGCAAGGTGCGTTTCTCCGCGCGATTCGTCGGCGTCGGCTTCGGAGCGACAAAATTTTGACGCCGGCGCGCCCATCTTCACCGAAACTTAGGCGCGTACTCTGCACGCTGAATGATACCGCGTAGAGCGGTACTCGCTTCCCGTGGCTTTGTGCTGCGCCTCGACGGTTGCCATGGTCATTGGAGTTCCTCTCGCTCGTCGAGTACCTCGTCGCTGCACGATGTGTGCTGCGAGCGCGCTGTGCTTCTCAGGTGCCGTTTGCAGTATAGGTTCCGCTCTCGCGGTGTGGTGGCGTAGTCGCATGCTTTGACCTCTTGGCCGTGCGTTTGGTATGCCTGACCGTATCTAGGCTCTGCTGGTTTCGCAATTCAAAATTGGTGCAGGAGGTGGAAAGCTAGAGGGCAAAACAATTTCCGGTGACCAGAATGTGGCCATAATCAACGCAGTTGAATCGGGTGCGAAGAAATGTCGGATAGCTAAGGATTTTGACGTTGGTCTGAGCACGTTTGTCCACAACCCTCGGCAACAAAGACGCGTCACTTAACGCCGCCGCATTCAGTGTGAAAGGAACTAGAAGGAAGCTGAGATTCCTTCTCTTCGAAGCATTTAAGGGTCCTTTTCAAATGGTTTTGCGTTAGCCTTCGGTGTGGCGTGCTCATCCTTCACGGAAAACTGCTGTCATGCAGTGAAGTGTTGTGGCAAGCGTGCTCATACGTCGTGCGAGGAACCCCAACCGCAAAAAGCGTACCTCGTGCCGAAATCGCCGCCGCTTTCTGGTTCACAGCAACCCGTATCGGCTTCACCCATCAAAATGAGGCATTGAAATCTCCGTTGGATATATTTGGGCACTGTGACCAGACGATGCCCTTTTAAAACGTGTCGGCAGATAAAAAAAAAAAAATTACGGAGGCTGCTTTGTGCTCTATAGCCGATTTCGAAGCACTGGGATTTGTTTTGCAACAATGAAGTTCCTGGATCGCGGGTAAGAGAGAATCGATGCGTTATTGTGTTGTAGGATCCGTGAAATAGCGATATCGTCAAGCAAGCGCACAACTTTTTTGCACGAGTGGTCAAGAACTTTCGTTTGAAACTCTTCATCTACAGTTTGACATCGTGGTACGAATTCCTTGGGAAAGGTTTTTCGGAAAGTAATAAAAACGACAATAAGCATTGATTTTATACTGGATTTCCTCGTGCGGCTTTTCTTGGGGTGACGTGGTGAAGTTATATTCAAAACATAGTTTCTTGGTCTGAGAAACTTGAACAAACGCGCAGGATTCTTCTCCGGCAGTCACTTTGTAGCAAAGAAATTTGGCCCACCTACAAAAAGTCCCCATAGTTACCCATGTTTAGACTCCCTTTTTTTCGCGTAGTCGCTTTAATATGACCACCACTTTTCCGGCGACGAGACATATCGCATAGTAGCGCAATCACGAGCAGTTCAACGCCGCCTGGCACAAAGCGCAACTACAAATCAGTCCTAACTTATACCATGCAAACTCACGCAACCTATGTCGAATTTCTTGCCGGAAAAAATCCTCAGGACACATAACGCACACTCGGCTCACATGTTTAAAATTTGGGAAACTCGCTCACGTACTGCGCGCCAAATTTTTTAAAAATAAAGGTAAGAGAACTAGTGCGGCCGTTTACAGTAAGGAGATGAAAATTATTTTATTTCGTGCTGGAGCTGGTTGAAATATAGATCATAATCTTTCCAACTATTGTATGTAGATACACGAATTGCTACACTTAGTTGTAGCGAGTGGAAAACAATTATCAGAGGCTTAGTTTTGGTGACCGTGTGTGTGATATTTATGCGAAAGTGTTTTCCTGGCTCGGAAGAAAGCGTGTGAAAGTAGAAAATTTCGTGGCAGGCGCGCTTGTTTTGTGCCCCCCGCTCATTGCTGGTTGGTGGAAGGACGCACGGCCAGGCTGACGCAGCCGTCGCTCTTAACGCGCACGAGCTGCGGCAATCTCCCTTTCCGTTGTTTTGCTGCCCTCTGTTAAAGCGTGGAATGAACTTTCCAAATAAAGCTAACCTCTCAAAACCCGCGCAATTTGTGGCCATGTGAGGTAAAGATTGAAATATTGGGGCTTTATTAAAGATTGTCACTCTGATTATTATGAGGTGAAAATATGTTTTCCCCGTCAGTACGATCGTTATCAATGCTGATTTGGAGTCATACGGGCAACTACCAATTTCCTTAAAGCCCTGGTCCCCGTTAAGGCTGTTTCACTTAGCGAACTCTTTGACAGGAAAGCCGCCGCGGTGGCTCAGTGGTTATAGTGCTCGGCTGCTGACCCGAAAGACGGGTTCGATCCCGGCCACGGCGGTTGAATTTCTTTGGAGGAGAAATTCTAGAGGCCCGTGTACTGTGGGATGTCAGTGCCCGTTAAAGAACCCCAGGTGGTTGAAATTTCCGGAGCCCTCCACTACAGCGTCTCTCATAGCCTTAGTCGCTTTGGGACGTTAAACCCCACAAACCAACCAATCTTCGACAGGAGCACTTCGCGGGGACGAATTTCCAATTTGTTAAAGTATCGTCTCTCTGGTCACCCGAGCCACCGCGGCCTCTCATAACAGGGTCTTGGGCAGCGGCAGAAGAAATCGCGATCGTTTTCGCTTGCATGCGAAACAGGCTTTACGGGCCTCACCTTTGTAGAGGAAAACAGCAAAAAAGATGAAGAACCAGAAAAGAAGCATGCATGACAAAACTGGACTAGCAACAGCGTTCTATCACTGTAATGCTAACCCAGGAAAGTTAGTAGATAATGCGCAGAAAAAACCCACCACACAACAAAGAGCAATGTGATGATAAAAACATGCAGTCAATGGGGCCTATCAATCGCCTGCAGTTTAAAAAACTGAATTCTTTCCTTTAGAGGCCCAGCGACGCGCGACACTGACGTATTGATCACCATCGTTCATCTTGATGCAGCAAACCTTTAAAACTTCACGTTCTTCTCTGTGCCTTCCAAGAATGCCGACACTTCTATACAGACTGTGGCATTCAGACTGACGGAGACGGCGAGGCAGGTTGGATTCGTCAGCGGAAATAAAGGAATGATGTTCTCGCAGCCTGATATTAGTACACCGGCTTGCTTGACCTTTCGTATGCCAGGCCGACCTTATACCCAACATGCACGGCACGTCTCGTGAAGCAGTTCGCATGATCAGTAAGGCATGTTGACGGGCTAGTTGGTTTTGCATCTTGAAACTTGGAAAAAACCACCTAGGCGCAAATAATTTCACAAATACAAAAGAGACGAGGAGACAACGGACAGGCGCCTGTCCGTTGTCTCCTCGTCTCTTTTGTCCTTGTGAAATTATTTGCGCCTAGGTGGTTTTTTCCAAGTTTCAAGTTCGCATGACCCGTCTCGAAAGCCCCATTCCTCGATATGCCTCCTAATACAGTCCAGCCCACTTATAACGAACCCGATTGTCATGCAGACTGCGTTCGTTATATCCGAGGTTCGTAGTGAGTGGACTTCCCATATAACATCCAAAAATACAAAGCCAGACGGAAGGAGAGTCTTTACCTCTCTACGCGCGTGTGCCTCTTTAATGTAGACCCTGTCACGGCGCTTTCCAAACTCGCCAGCATGATCATATGCTTCTCGCCGAGACATTAGCTGTTAACCAGCTTATTTTAGTATGAAATATTACAAATTGCGGTTGAAGCGTTCACAGTACCTGGTGGTAGGTCGGCCTCCTCGTCATCATTGTCATGATATTCTTGGCAGTCAAGAAGCGCTTATATTTTGCGTATCGTATTGACTGTGCGTCGTCCGCGTCATCATCCGCGCAAACGAAGTCATCCCGAACGACTTCATATCTTGCCAGCTTTGCATGAATGACACACTGCCACAATTACAAGCAAGTCTGAACTCGTGGGTGTTCGAATGCGTCCTCCATCATTCCCGGGTCCATAAAACATATACTGCACTGAAGCAATACGGGATGCACTCTCCATTCAGTTCTTTCCAAGCGACCTTAATCATTTTCACGGCGGCGAACAAAGAGATCCCAATCAAGACGTCGGCATTTGGCCTCTCAGTTACTCTTAACATAATCTATGACGAGCCGCCGATAGGGCGCCTAGAGCGCGTTCATGACGCCCATGTCGAGTAACTGGTCTTTCGCGTCGCATTCGGTAACAGAAGAGAAGTCAGTGTTGTGCTTTGTGACTGATGATTCTAATATTGTTATAAGTGGGTTTGTAATGAATTGCTTTCGCTTGCCATCAAGGCATAAGGGCAGCTTTAACGAGCGCTACGGACGTCTGGTAGACGCAGGCCTCCCTATAGTACTTTTTGAATGCGGCAGCTCAGCTTAGAATTCATTGGAATTCATTTTCCACGTGTCCCATACAAAGTGTTTCAATTGTTTCTTTGTTCCTATTGCGCATTTAACCAGGCAGTGATCAGTAAAACACATCGGTACAACGTCGTAACTACGGGACCTCGGGATCAAATCCAGAGAGACGTAGATCCGACCCAGGCGTGCGTGGCACCCTGGAAATGAGTGCTTTACAGCGCGTGCGCTCTGCAGGCATTCAGCTACATCTTCTAATTCCGCTTCGGCAACGACCTCAGCTAATAATAATAATGTACTCTTGTCTCGATAAGCTGTGCAGCTGGCTTTGTTCGCAGACCTCAGCACGCAGTTAAAGTCCCCCAAATAATGAGGCATTTTTCAGGCATTACGTACTGGCTAGCATAGGCAAAAAAGTTATATCTTTCCTCGACTGTATTAGGCGCGTACACACAAGTCAACCGATATTGAGCTTTATACTGAAGGAACTCATACACTATTAATCTCCCAGACGGGCTAGTGGCTAGGATACCTGGCTCTCACCCAGGAGGCCCGGGTTGGGTTCCCGGTGGCGAACTCACTGACAGCCTGCAAATGCAATTTTCTGTAATGCAGGGTTGTCCCCTATCGCCATTGCTGTTCGCGGCCTACGTTGAGCCGCTTTGCTTGGCCATCCAGAATAATGAATGCATAACGGGTTTCAGGCTGCAATCGGCGCACGTAAAAATCTTTGCTTATGCCGATGACATCGCTGTCTTTTGTGTAAATAGAGAAAGTATTTTTGAGGCCGAAAAAGTAGTACACAAATTTTGTAGCTGTACAGGGGCCCAGATCAACTGCGAAAAAATCGATGGTGTTCTGGCACGGCAGCTGGGATGTTACGCCTGAAAACTATTCTCGGAAACGCTGGTCCTCTACTCCAGCGTTGTATTTAGGAGCACCCCTTGACTATTACCGGGGCCAAGATCCGTACTGGCATGACCAAGCACCGATGGCCAAGGAAAGCAGTGATGCATGGCAAGGAAGACAATTATCCATGTTTTCGCGTGCCACTATATGTAACCTGTTCCTTACTGCTAAAGTGTGGTACGTGATGAATATGCTCAGCGCTTCCCGGGAAAGCGTTCAAAAGCTGCATCGTGTTTTTGCCGTTTTTATTTGGGATTCGACCTGGGAAAGGACGAGTCGAACAAACTTATTTCTTTCTGTGAAGAAAGGTGGGCTCGGCCTGGCGCGCTTATTTTTGAGACAAGCTGTCTCGCGTTTCATATACCTTCAGGATCAAAATGATGTGTTCCTCCGGACTGCAGTGCAAGTTCGGCTTTGTCGACTTTTTCCTGACTTCCGTGTAAGTTCTCTAAATATAAATGTTGCGATGAGGGGGTACCTTCAAGAAGTTGTGCTCGCGTACAGAATGCTGCATGTTCGGTTTTCCATAGAGTATTTGTGTAATGTCAAGAAAAAAAATTGTACGTGGACTTAGTGGACACAATGCTTCCTCTACCGATATACCGTTTAACACACTGTGCAGGCCCAGGAGTCGATGTACTTAAGAGTTAAGAAGATGCCAATATTACCATCCATAAAATCCTTTCTTCTTTAAACTCCACAGTGATACCTTATCAGTGAAAACATGGGTGCACGATAAAGGTCTTTTCGCCCCTTGGTCAACAAACTGTTTCCTGTGCCACAAGCCTGAAACCATTGAACATGCGTTTTTGGACTGTTAGGACCCCATTTTTTTCTGGGATGTTCTTAAGAGAACGTTGAAAACAGAACTACCAGTAGATGCATATGACATAAGATTCTTACTCTTTCACAAAACCGGCGATTTTTCATTTCAGCCAATAATGCTCCTGGGCCTTCACAGCTTGTGGAAAACCAAAATGGAGTTTAACAATGAAGATGTACAAGTGAAACCTGTGCGAGAACATTTCATTCAACATGTTGTGTGGTTCAGGGAAGTTTATAAGGCACTTCCTGAACAGCCAAAATGGATTGATGTGCTTGACGGTTTGGTAAGACTGAAGAAATTTTAGCATGCCGTGTCAGGCAAAGGAGTGCTAGCACGTTTTTTTTTTATCGTTCGTGCGTCTGTTTTGGATGTCGAAGTCGGCAATAAAGAAAAAAAAAGGTTGGATTCCCGGCGTCGGAAAATTTGGCCTCATGGTGTAATGGTTAGCACTCTGGACTCTGAATCCAGCGATCCGAGTTCAAATCTCGGTGAGACCTGCTCTTCCTTTTATTTTTTTTTTTTTTGCAAATTTTAATGCCCTCCGCGCTTCTTGTGCGTCCTGTTGCTGCAGTTCACCGTGTTCCGGCGTGGTCTAGTGGCTAGGATACCTGGCTCTCACCCAGGAGGCCCGGGTTCCATTCCCGGCGTCGGAAAATTTGGTCTCATGGTGTAATAGTTTGCACTCTGGACACTGAATCCAGCCATCCGTGTGCGAATCTCGGCGAGACCTCGTCTTCCTTTTCTTTTTTTTTTTGCCAGTTTTAATGCCATCCGCGCTTGTGCCTCCTCTTGCTGATGTTCATCGTGTTCCGGCGTGGTCTAGGATTCGACTTCCGGCCACCGAGCGTGACGGACGTGCGCATCATGGGCTCCCAAGGAGCGGTTTCAGCGGCCGGTTTCAGCGGCTCAGCCGAGCCGCGATATCAGGAGTACGGAAAAGCCGAACGAGGATCACCAGCTGGTTCTGCCGCATCTGCCCACAGGTTCGACTGTATTGAATACTGTTTTTTTGCATGGCGACATCGATGCCAGGCCGTACCGTGTGGAACATTTTCGTGACGCTCTTGCGCGATTGTGACTGCTGCCGGAAGTGGTCGCCCTAGGGGCGTATCGTATGAATCACCTTTGGGCAGTAACATTCAAGGATGAAGATGGCAAGCAGAAGATACTGCAGGCCGACGCGTTCAACGTCAAGGAGCAGCGTTGTGTGGTGATTGACCCCAGCAACCAGGGCGTCCGGCTGAAGCTGTTTTGGCTGCTGCACGGTGTGCACGACGATGACGTGCGGACCACGTTGGCGCCATTTGGAAAAGTGATTGATGTAGCCAGAGACAAGTGGAAGGTGGAAGGCTGCGTCGACAAGTCTTCCACAACGCGGACGGTCACGCTAAAACTCAAGGCGGGCGCCACTAACGAGGATTTGCCACATCAATTGCGTATCGCTGAGGACGTCGCACTTGTGCAAGTCCCTGGCAGAGCGCCTTTTGTCTTCGGTCCCATGGAACCGGTCACATACGCCGAGAGTGCCGTGTGCCGCGTTGCGGACTGTGTCGTCGATACGGCCACGATGAGAACCAGTGCGTGCGAACGTACGCGAGCGTTACAGGCCCGGTCCGGAAGGATGAGGGGGCAGAACACCTGATGGATGAAGGAGACGCCGCAGAAGCCACCCTAGAATGCAGTGAAGAAAACACTGCAAAAGATACGCCCCGTGAAAACGACAAGGCGGGGGAAAAGCTTAACGGAAAAACCTGCGGGCAGAGCACTACGCCTGATGCCTCTGCATCGACATCTGCGGAGAAGAATGAAAACGATTTGACGGCAAGCGAACCTTCAAACTCGAAGGAGGCCGCTGTACGCGAAAACGAAGACGCCGAGGTGGCCCTGGCTTCCAGCATGCCTGCAAAGCGGGCACACGAGGATACCGTCGAAAAGACCAATGAAGATGGGACGGGAAACGAAGAACCTCCCGCAAAGGCCCTTCCAGTTCGTCGGTCCTCCTTGAAACCGAAGCATAATGTGCCTCCAGATCGCAGGACTACGTCAGCAACGCCTCCGCCTTAGCGGGGGCGCCGCTTCGAACGCAGCAGTGGCGTCCCGGTCAGCGATCGGGACCAGTGCGTGTCTAATCATCTTCCTGCTTTTGTGACGGACTGACACCATGACTTATTGTAATAGACACGTTAGTACCATGTTGGGCGACTTCTACATGCTTTAGATGGCGGTCAATCCCGAAAGTAGACTACGTGTGGCGACGCTGAATGTGCGAGGCCTTTCAGCGCGCAGAAGGCAACAACAGCTGAGTCGTCTTTAGTTAGAAAATGATATCGATCTGTTGACTGTCCAAGAAACAAAAATCGAAAGTGAAGAACAAACTGAGCGCATGGTCGAAGTTTTCCGCAATAGGTATAATGTATGCGTTTGTCATGCTGTGGAGAGGTCGGGGGGTTGTATCATTTTAATCCGCAGTGCTATTTCTGTTGTTGAATACGTGATGACGTGTGAAACGGGACGACTTGTTGTCTGTGATTTTGTTTTTTTCTGGAATGCCATGGAGAGCTGTATGTGTCTACGCACCGAACAGATATAATGAACGCGAATCTTTCTTTAAACTTATTGAATCGTGCCTGGCTTGCTAAAGGCGTGTTTTATTGCTTGGAGACTTTAATTGTGTCTGCAGAGCGGAGGAAAGAACAGCGAATCGAGTCGATAGGGACATAAGTGCTGAATTGCTCTTACAAATGGTTAATGAAAATGAGCTAGAAGACATTGGTATTGTACTGACACCTGGGGACCAAGCAAATTACACGCACTTTCAAGGTGTTTGTCACTCAAGACTTGATCGCATATATGATCCGATTGAGTTGGCGCCAATTTCTTGTAGTTACCAGACGCAACACGTAAGCTTTACTGGCCACTCTTTGGTTCTGGTCACCATTGGCAGGAACGAAAAAGGCGCAAAATTCAACTGGGGCTTATGGAAATTCAATGACAGATTGCTTCAGGATGAAACATCTGTTGCTAAAACCAAGGAACACCTCACGAGCATGTTCCTGAACACATCTGAAAATTTTATACAGGAGTGGGAACAATTTCAGCGCGACCTTAAAGTCACTGCGATAGGTAGAGCGTCCGCACTCAGGCACAAAGAAAGACAACAAGAAAAAGAGCTTGATAGCGAGCTAGACTACGTGCTTAGTGCAGAAAGCATTAACCGAGGACTCTTTACAAACGAAATAAAAGAAACAAAAAGTAAACTGGATGTTATAGTATTGTAAAGGGACGAGCATGGAAGCGAATGCCGAAACGGGTCACCGACGTGCCCTGAGGAGGGCGCGGGAAGGGGCGCCCGTAAAACCGACAGTACACGTTGCTGGCGGGAGTCAAACTGGCTCCTCTCTTTGAAAAGCGAGGGAGCGTTTGTTTCCCTTTCCCTTCTTCCCCATGCAGCTGGGTGCCGCTGAGACGGCTCCTGCGGTGTACTTCGCGTCCGCTGACTTGGGGAATCGTCACACTCCTCCCTTTGTTATGAAGCCTGCTGCACGGCACTGGTGTCGAGCGGCGCTTGTTTACGCCTCTATAGTCCGTAGTAGATAACAGGCTTCCGGACCCAGGAAGACCGACGAAGCTGGGGGTGCAAAGGGGCCGCACTTGACTGCTGTTGCGGCGCCGAGGCTGTTGTAGACACAACTGTTCCGTGTCCGTTGTCGCTGCCAGTGCAGGAAGAGGCTCCTCGTCGTCGGAGAGAACGCCGGGGGTCCTTCGCGGTCGCACATGGTCCGCGTGTCTGTTCCACAGCGTTCCGTCTTCGAGCTGTATTTGAAGCGACGAAGAGCTTGTGGGATGGCGAACCGTTCCGGCAATCCAAGCTGGGCCTGGTCGGAAGTTTCGAACAAAGACCGGCTCGCCGGACAAAGGCAAAGAGCTTTTGCGTGCGTTGCTATCGCAGAGCATCTTTTGCTTCAACTGCTTGAAGTCCACATGAGCCCTTAGGCCGGGGTGCATTCGTTGAATGGGCGTTTGCAGTTGCCTGCCCATAAGGAGCTCAGCGGGAGGGGACCCAGTAAACGCGTGCGGCGTTGTTCTGTAGGAAAGCAGGATCCTGTCGATGTTTGTTTGGAAATCTCCAGGCGCTGCCTTCTTGAGCTTCCCCTTAATTGTCTGCACGACGCGTTCCGCTGCTCCGTTCGATGCCGTGTGGTATGGCGGGATGAGAGTACGCCGTATGCCGTTCTTGCTCAAGAAGTCAGCGTACTTCTTGCTGGTGAATGCGGTGCCGTTGTCGGAGACAATGATGTCTGGAATGCCATGTGTGGAGAATATGCTTCGCAGGCATCGAATTGTGGCGTCCGCTGATGGTGCATGAACGGGAACCACCTCTACCCATTCAGAGTAGGCATCGACTAGGACGAAAAAATAGTGTCCTTGAAATGGACCACCAAAGTCGACATGCAGTCTAGACCATGGTTTCTTCGGAAACGGCCAAGGATTAGACTGTGCTTTCCGTCCCATTATCTGGTGTTCTTGGCAGATTTTGCAAAGCTGCACTTTCTGAGCGATGCTACTGTCGAGTCCTTCCCACCAAATGTGGCTCCGTGCGACTGCTTTCATCTTTTCAACACCTGGGTGAGTTTCATGGAGCAGATCAAGAACTTCTGCTTGTAGTTCTTTAGGAACGACGACTCGTGTTCCTCGCAGGATGCAGTTCTCATGAACACTCAGCTCTGTACGATTTTTGTGAAATAGTGTCCAGTCATTTCCTCTTGGCAGCTCGTCACCAGTAAGGAGCGCCTGGCGTAGGCGTGACATAACAGGATCACTATCTGTAGCTTTGGCAATGGCGGATGGAGAAAGAAGTCGAGGATATGAATGTTCAAGCATGAAGATGTCAGCAGGCTTGGGTACTGTGCAGGGCTCTGTAGGAAGCGGTAGCCGGCTCAGCGCGTCGGCGTTGCTGATGCTGGTGCCAGGGCGGTACACAAGCGTATACTTGTACGCTGACAGGGTAATTGCCCAACGCATCATTCTCGGTGATGATCTGTCAGGAATAGGCTTGTCCTGCCCGAGTAGTCCCAGAAGTGGTTTGTGATCAGTTATTACTTCAAAATTTTGGCCCCAGAGATACTGATGAAACTTCGAGACACCGAAAATTAAGGCAAGAGCTTCTTTGTTCAGCTGACTGTAATTCTTTTCTGCTGGAAGAAGGCTTCTCGATGCGAAGGCAATGGGGTGTTCCCCTGTTTCATCTCGGTGTGCGAGAACAGCTCCGATTCCGTACGGTGAAGCATCGCAACTGAGAATGATTTGCTTAGAAGAATCGAAATGATGCAGTACCGGTGCGGAAGTTAGTAGATCCTTACTTTCTCGGAAAGCTTGTTCCTCTACGCTTGTCCACCTCCATGGAGTTTCTTTTGTAAGCAGCAGATTCAAGGGCCGGAGAACTGTCGAAAGGTTAGGCAGAAAACGCCTGTAGAAATTAATGAGTCCAAGGTAGCTCTGAAGTTGCTTGACGTCCTTGGGACTTGGAGCATTCACGACAGCTTCTCTTTTCTTTGGCGTTGGCCTCAGTCCGTCTGCGTTTATGACATGGCCCAGGTGCTCAACTCCTGTCGCCAGAAATGAACACTTCTCTAGCTTGAGCTTCAGGCCTGCTTCCTGTAGACGCTGCAGCACACTAGCTACGTTACTCAAGTGATCAGCGTCATCCAGTCCCATTACCAAGATGTCATCAAAGTACACGGTGACATGGCGCATGTCTTGTAGCAAGTTTTCCATTTCTCTCTGGAATATGGCCGGCGCTGAAGCTACTCCGAACGGTAGCCTAGTGTACTGGAAGAGGCCTTGAGGCGTGTTGATGGTCACTAGCCTCTGTGAGCTCGTGTCAAGTTCTACCTGCTGGTAAGCGTCTTTCAGGTCCAGCCTGGTAAACTTTTTGCCACCTGAAAGTTTCGCCCAGAGGTCCTCGACTCGCGGCACAGGATATTTCTCCAGCACTGTGGCACCGTTAATTGTGACCTTGAAGTCGCCACATATGCGCATGCGGCCGTCTTGCTTAAGCACAGGAACAATTGGGGCTGCCCACTCAGACGTTCTGACGGGTGTAAGTACCCCTTCTCGTTGCATTCTTTGCAATTCTTCTGCAACTTTGTCTTGCAATGCGAAAGGAATTGTTCTTGGTTTGAAGAATTTGGGAGCAGAATCTTCCTTGACAACAATTTTGGCTTTCACACCTTTGAATGTGCCTAGTCCCTCTGAAAATACGTCCTTGTAGCAAGTCAGCAGCTCGTCAATGCTCGTGAGTGAGTCAACGGATCGGACGTCATTAAGGTTCAGCTGCAGCGCACTGATCCAGTTTCGTCCGAGAAGAGTTGGACACTGGTCCGGAGCTACAAACAAAGGCAGTGTTGCCTGTCTTCACCCGAACTGAACTGGAACGGTAACCTTGCCCTTAACGGGTGTCAGTCTTCCGCAATAACTCTTCAGAATCACGTCTGATGGATCTACTGAGAGCTCGGGAAACCACTGTTGGAATGCGGTCTCCCCCATTACGGAGACACTGGCCCCCGTGTCCAGCTCCATTCTAAGAGGTCTGCCTGCGACTTGCAAAACTGCGACAAACGGTCGCTTTTCATCTGCGACGTCTCGTAGACCTGTGACTGGATTTCAGGAAGATTTCCACTCTCTGCAAGGCTGTGAACTGGCTGCTTTTGTTGCCTCTGCGTATTGTGCTTCATTGACACGTTCTTTTGCTTCGTGTCGGTAGCCCTTGAGCGGCATACTCTGGCCAGATGCCCGATCTTGCTGCATGCGTTGCACCGGGATTTGGCGTGCTGGCATACTGTTGCGTAGTGCGGCTCTCCACAGCAATAACAACTTATCGTCTGTTTCATTCGCGCTCGCATCACACTGTGAACTGGCTGCGCTTCGGCCATACCCTGGGCTTGCATCAACATGCTTGAGTCTTTTTTCGCCGTCTCGATTGCAACTAGGACCTTGACTGCAGACTCGAACGTCAGGTTTGGCTCTACAAGCATGCGCCGTTGCATTGGCGCGTCATTAATGCCGCAAACGAGTCTGTCCCGCAGCATGTCCGAAAGGAAGGTGCCGTACTCACAGTTTGCTGAAAGCTTTTTCAGTGATGCGATGTAGTCGCTGACAGATTCATCCGGTTGGCGAGAGCGACTGTTGAATCTGAAGCGGCAGACCACGACGGAAGGCTTAGGAATGTAGTGGCCCGACAGCACGGAGAATATCTCGTCGATGGAGACTTGATCTGGAGTCTTTGGCGTCAGCAGGCTCCGTAGTAAGGAGTAGGTGCTGGACCCGCAGCATGTCAGGAACACGGACCTTTTCTTCTCCTCTGGAACACTGTTGGCGTCGAAGAAGAGCTTGACTCGCTCCAAGTACTCTGTCCAGGCTCCTCCTTCCCCGTGGAATGGCTCCAATGCTCCGTAGATCGGCATGGTTGCAGATGATGCGATGCCGGAAAACTTTTACCTCGTCGCCAGAATTGTTATAGTATTGTAAGTGCGGAGCTTGGAAGCGAATGCCGAAACGGGTCACCGACGTGCCCTGAGGAGGGCGCGGGAAGGGGCGCCCGTAAACCCGACAGTACACGTTGCTGGCGGGAGTCAAACTGGCTCCTCTCTTTGAAAAGCGAGGGAGCGTTTATTTCCCTTTGTGCAGCTGGGTGCCGCTGAGACGGCGCCTGCGGTGTACTTCGCGTCCGCTGACTTGGGGAATCGTCACACTGTAAGTGATAGATGAGGAAAGGTACCGCTGCGCGATGATAAGGGCGCGTGCCGAGAAGCTCTGGCAAGGGGAAACGCCCACGAAACGAGCGCTGAGCGATGAGAAGAGGTACGCGGTGAAAAAAGAGATAAACAAGATTTGTTATCACAATGAAGTAACCACTGAAAGGGCATTAGTAGAGCTTGCATTCCTGGAGTATTACAGGTCCTTGCTTAGCCAGAAATTCATTGACATTGACAGTTTCACAACCGGCTTTCTACCACTCATGCTTGTCGTGGACGACGACGCAAAGCAGGTGCTTGAGGGACCTATAACTGTGGCAGAAATTGAAATAGCCATAGATGAATTAAGTCCCAGTAAGTCGCCTGGGCCGGATGGTCTTGGGGCCGCCATATACAAGTTCTTTAAGACCGAAATAGATACTTGTCTTGAGCGCGTGATAGCTGAATGCTATGAGCACAACAGGACCCCTCCATCTTTCAGGCTGTCTCATTTAATACTAATTCCAAAAACAGAGGACCCGGTGAGGTTACTCTGCGTCGAAAATTATCGCCCTATAAGCTTAACAAATGTTGACTATAAAATTTACATGAAGGTGCTAGCAAGAAGACTACAAAACGTCATTACATCATTAGTAGGTCCACACAAGACATGTGGCATATAAGGCAGGACAATTTTTACGAATATTCACACAGCAAGGAGTGTCCTGGAATGCTGTGACGCAATGCAAGACCGCGTGGCTATGTTGCAATTAGATCTGCACAAGGCTTTCGACAGGGTTGGACATGACATCCTGTTTGCACTTTTAGAGCATGTAGAGGTCGGATCTGTCATCACTGACAATGTGAAAATGGTTTAGAAAGAGTGCGCTGCAAAATTGGTTATAAACAGAGGTTTGAGTGAAAGCATACCAGTGCTGTCTTCTGTCCGACAGGGCTGTCCACTCTCGCCCCTCCTATTTGCCCTTTATCTGGAGCCATTCTGCTTAAGGCTCCTTACGAGACCAAATATTCGAGGGTACACCTTTTTTTGATGCCGAAGTTAAGGCCTTAACCTACGTAGACGACATCGCTGTGTTTTGTGCCGACCAAGACAGTGTGCGTGTAGTTGCCGAAGAAGCTGCGGAGTTTTGCAGGGTAACTGGGAGCGCAATAAGTTGGTCAAAATGTTTAGGTTTATGGCATGGAGACTGGGAACACACGCCAGAAAACTTCTGCAACATGGAATGGACGAAAACTCTGGCAAGTACTTGGGTGTGCCGCTGAATCACTACCGGAATACCAAAGAATATTGGGACGAGGAAACACAGCGTGTCAAGTTCCAGACCAGCAAATGGGGAGGACACAATTTTTCTGTTTTTTCGCGAGCCACAGTGTGTAATGTATTCCTGGTGGCTAAAATATTTTATGTTCTGCAAGCGCTGTCGATGCCAAGAGTGTCTGTGCAGAAAGTACACAGAGTGCGACGTTCATATGGGCGTCTACATGGGAGCGTACAAGTCGCTGCAACCTGTTTCATGCCATGAGGAACGTGGGTCTTGGGCTATTGCATTTATTTTTGAAGCATATTGTGACCAGATTTTTCTTCGTGCGCGAACAAAGTGACATTTTTCTTAGAACTGTAATCCAAGTGCGATTATGTCATTCGCTGCCTGACATCCTCCAGGCGAGGTTTTCGAATGAATATTTGGCTGCAGTTATACAGAAGTTGTATAAGGATCTCGTCCAAATGTCTTTGTCGATACCTGTGCATCATGCTGTGTATAATTTGGGTCCTGAGCGCGATGTTTTAAAAAGGGTCAAAAGAATGCCTCTCCGAGCTGCGGCCAAGATGTTTTTTTTTCAGCTTCATACCGGCACGCTACCAGTGAAGCCATGGCTGCAAAGCAAAGGGCTATTTGTGCCTTGGAATGTTAACTGCCTTATCTGTAAAAAACCGGAAACCATAGAACACATATTCCTTGATTGCCATGACGCAGTGTTCTTATGGGACATCCTTCAGCGAACTTTGAAAAAGGAACTACCGATAACACCATTCGGGACTCGCTTCTTTCCGTGCGCCGAACCTGGGGGCGTGCCTTGGGACATGCTAATGCTGGTATGTATGCATAGCATTTGGAAAACATGAATGGATGTAAGACATGAACACATTATGTACATCCGCCCACAGACTTAACACGAATGACGTAATGTGTGGCCTGGACTGCCGTCAGCGCCATGAAGCGAGAGTCATCGGGTGCGAGATAATGCTCTCGGAATGTTTGCGGTGCCTGACGATAGAAGGTGCGAACCGCGGCAGCTTAGCGGGCAGTTCCTGGCTGCCGCGATAAGAAAACTGCAAAGAGCGTTGCCGGGGCCGTGGAGGCTGAATCGGCGAGCAAAAAGCTCTGAAACACCCCCGTGACGAGCGCGCTGTACATGCGGCGATCAGGCACAAGCGGAAAAGCAGTAAAAGCGAGCTGCGCACCATCTATCGTCAGCCACCGCAAACATACCGAGAGCATTGTCCCGCACCAATGACTATCGCTTCGTGGCGCTGACGGCAGTCCAGGCCACGCTTTCCGTCATTCGTGTTAAGTCTGTGGGCGGCTGTACGCCCTGCTCGCCTGTACTTTCTAGAAGCTGTGAAGTATTTACGCGGTGTCTTCCGAGTACACATTGATCCCCTTGAATATTTGCCTGTCTTGGAGCAGCTGGCTTCATTGAGACTCTTTTAACCATCGTGCACTAGACAAAAGAACTAGGGCTTTTAGCAATGCGAACTTCTTTTATTGTGTTCTGTTTGTTCTTACCAAGCCGGTAATAAAAAAAAATAATAACAAAATCCGGCGTGGTCTAGAGGCTAGGATACCTGGCTCTCACCCAGGAGGCCCGGGTTCGATTCCCGGCGTTGGAAAATTTGGTCTGGGATTCCACTTCCGGCCGCGATAGCGAACGGACGCGTGTGAAATGGGCTCCGTTGGAGCGGTATCAGCGGCCGTGTCCGGCCGCGGTAACAGGTTTTCTTCTGCATCGGATGATGAGTATCGTGTTGTTTTGCCTAGTCTGCCTTCAGGGCGTTTGGTTTTGAATACCGTTTTTATGCATGCGGACGTGAGAGCACGGCCCTACCGAGTAGAAGACTTCAGGGATACGCTGGTGAATTTGAATCTGCTCCCCGAGGTTACGGCCTTGGGGGCGTATCAAATGAATCACGTGTGGGCAGTTACTTTCAAGTGTGACGCAGGTGTGCAAAGACTGCTCGCCAACAACGAAGTGCAAGTGAAGAACCATCGCTGCGTTCTCATCGACCCGTCTCACCAGGACCTACGGTTGAAACTGCACTGGCTGCTGCCCACCGTCCCCGACGACGACGTGCGGGCGGCTTTGCTAGTGTACGGGAAAGCGACAGATGTGGTCAAGGAGCGTTGGAGGGTGAATGGTGTGTCTGACAAGAGCTCGACGACCCGGACAGTGACTTTGAAGCTCAAGGCCGGTGTGAAGCCGGAAGATATACCGCATCAGCTTAGGATTGCTGGTGAGCTGGCCCTTGTCGTGGTGCCGGGCAGGGCACCCCTCTGCTTGCGATGCCAGAGCACAGGCCACATACGGCGTGACTGCAAGGTACCGCGCTGTGTGCTATGTCGTCGCTTTGGCCACGACGAGACCGAGTGCGTGCGTACCTACGCCAGCGTCGCAGGGCCCGCGAGGAGTGACGATAACTCGGAGCTCCTAATGGATGAAGCTGATGCTGAAGCAGCAGCCAAGGCGGAGTCGGAAGACAAAGCTACGGCTGGAAATGAGCCGGCTGAGCTAGCCTCGGGCGAAACAGTACGCCAAGGCACTCCGAACCTCGAAGAAAATGGCACACCTGAGAGAACAGAAGACCCATCGACGGCGAGGTTGGTTCAGGACGAGAAGATAAACGCGACCTCGATGGGAAGCGCCAGCGAGGGGGAGCAGAACATGGACACATCAAACGAGGGCACCGCCGCCGCGGCGACTAAACGCTCGCACGAAGTCGTCGAGGAAGATGACACATCTTCTGGCCCGCCCGTCAACGGAGAGCCACCGTCAAAAGCAGCTCCCGTGCGTCGGTCGACGTTGCGACCTCGGCCGAACATCCCTCCAGACCGGAGGACGACGACGAGGGCGACGACGCCGCCGCCGACGCCGCCGACGCAGCCGCCGCCGCCGGCGGCCTCGTAGTTGTAAGTTTTGGGACTGGACGAGCGCTTGTTCTGGCGCTGAGGATGCTTCTTGTCAACGGTAAGCACCATCCTCTTGGTCTCCTTCCATACTACAATGGCGCTGCTAGATAGAGCTTTGCGATTCGCCACAATCAATGTCCGAGGGCTATGTGCGAGGAGGAGGCAACGGCAGTTATATAGGTTGTCAACGGAAAAAGATTTAGATATTATTGCCGTACAAGAGACGAAAATTGAAGGGGATGTTGAGACCGAGAGTATGGTGCTGCCTTTCATGTCACATTACTACGCGTGTGTGAGCCATGCGGTTGGGAGATCCGCAGGCTGTGTTCTTTTTGTGCGCCAACATTTGGGGCTTGAGGTGCAGGCCGTACGGTCGGATATTGCAGGACGTATGGTTCTTTGCGATTTTAGTTTTGGTTCAGTGCTATGGCGGGTGATATGCTTGTATGCTCCTAATGTACTCGAGGAAAGACGACAGATGTTTGAGGGACTCAAAAATTATTGCGATGTCGATCGGAAACTAGTACTGATGGGAGACTTTAATTGTGTTTTAGCGGCGCGAGATAAAGCGAACGATACACCATACAGAGACGCCAGCACGGCAGAACTTCGAAGCTTAATCGATGAATTTGGGCTCGAAGACGTAGCGGAATGCTTGGAAGACGACCACTGCGTTCGCTTTACGCATTTCCAAGGAGCCAGTCACGCCCGGCTTGATAGAATGTACGTTTCGGCCGAATTGACAGCGCTTTGCCGAGAGTACCATGTGCAGTCTGTGTCATTCAGCGACCACTGTCTTGTCTGGTTTGATATTAAGAACAAGAAAGAAAATAAAAATAAATTCACATGGGAGTTATGGAAGTTTAACGCGAAGATTTTAGATGACGACGTTTTCAAGGAAAAAGTGTCAAGTATGCTTGAAGAAATTAAGGATGATACAGCCACAGTGGTTTGCGAACAATGGGAGACTTTCAAGCAAAAAACTAAAATGAAAGCGTTGGAGCGAGCTAGCGCTATAAAGTACGAGAATGATAAGTATGAGACGAACTTACGAAAGAGCCTGCAAATGCTAATAAATCAAGAAAACTCAGCTCCAGGCACGTTCAAGGCTGACATCTGTTCGCTCAAACATAAGCTCGAACAGTTTGATATCGACCGATACCGCGGTGCGCTTGTACGAGCCAGAGCCGATAAAGAGATAACCGGTGAGGCACCAACTAAAAGAGCACTGGCAAGGGAAAGAAAATGGGCCCGCAAGAATGTGATTTCCGAAGTTGAACAAGACGGCATTATTTTGAACGAACAGAACGACATCGAAAATGCTTTCACCCTGTTTTACAAAGGTCTATTTGCGCTTAGAGCGGTAGACTTAGAAATCTTCAGGACAGAATTCCTGGCTTTAATGCCTAGGATTAATGACAACTCAAAAGAGGTGTTAGAGCGCCCGATTACTGTCGCTGAAATAGAGTTGGCTATCGATGACTTAAAACGAGGGAGGTCACCAGGACCAGATGGATTAGGCGCCGAATTCTACAAGACTTTCAAGAATGAATTAGCCCCTATAATAGCCCACCTTTTAGAAGACGCATATGAACGGAAGCGCCTACCGCCTTCTTTCCTGGCCACGCATACAGTTCTCATCCCCAAAACAGAGGATCCAATCGCTTTAAGGCAAGTAAAGTCCTATCGTCCAATCAGCTTAACGAACGTCGACTACAAGATCTATATGAAAGTACTGGCTAAAAGACTTCAAACGGTTATAAAAGAGATTGTTGGACCACACCAGACTTGCGGTATAAGGGATCGGTCAATATTCACTAACATTCACACGGCGAGATGCGTGCTGGAGTGCTGCGATGCACTAAACATGAACGTCGCAATGCTCCAGCTCGATTTGGAGAAAGCGTTCGATCGTGTACCACATGAAATCTTGTTTACACTTTTGCAACACGTCAACGTGGGAGCAGTTATCACAGAGGGTGTCGCGATGGCTTACAGGGGATGCACAACGCGCCTAGTAATCAACAAATCGGTAGGAGCACCGATCGAGGTGCAACGATCCGTGCGACAGGGTTGCCCCCTCTCACCATTACTTTTTGCCTTATATATCGAACCCTTCTGCCTTAGTATAATAGACACCAGCTACGTAAAAGGCTTTAAATTACAGCTAACCGAAGTGAAACTGTTGGCATACGCGGATGATGTGGCGGTTTTCTGCGTTGACAATGAGAGCATCTTGAAAACGGTGGAAATTGTTAAGCGTTTCTGTGATGCCAGCGGCAGCGCTGTTAACTGGGGCAAGTGCCTTGGATTTTGGCACGGTTCTTGGGCGACGAAACCAGGCACTTTCGCCAACATGCAATGGGCTGATACACCAGCGAGGTACCTAGGTGCTCCTTTAGAGTTTTACCGCGACAGTGAGCCCTACTGGCGGAGCCAAGTTGCAGAAGTGCGTGAAAGAACGGAGAAGGTTAAAGGAGGGGACTTGTCTATGTTTGCGCGCAGCACTGTGTGCAATGTGTTTTTTGTTACCAAACTGTGGTATGTGCTAAGTGTTTTGCACTGCTCACGCGCCAATGTACAAAAGTTGCACCGTGTATTGGCCATCTTTGTGTGGGGGTCGGTATGGGAGAGGACAAGCCGTACCAACCTCTTCCGGAGAGTTAGTCAAGGAGGCCTGGGCTTGTCGCATTTATTCCTGAGGCAAGTGGTCAACCGTTTTTGTTTCCTTCGAGATGTGAAGGACCCGTTTTTGCGTACTGTAGTACAGATCAGATTGAGCAGACTTTTACCGGATTTTGTGGTATCTACCGAGTGTATACCAGGAGGTGTTTTTGGATTCCTGAAGGAGGTTGCGGTTTCCTGTAACTTCCTCAGCGCACGATTTTCCTACCAATATCTTGCAAAAGTAAAACGCATACAGCTATACAAGGACCTTACAGACCTGGTTTTTCCTGTTCCACTGTATCGAACAATGTACAGCACCCATCCAGGCAGCGATGTTTTAAAGCGTGTGAAGCGAATGTATGTAGCTCCGGGAGCCAAGTCCTTTTTCTTCAGGCTGCACACCGGAACGTTGGAGGTAAAAACTTGGATGGCAGAGAAAGGATTGTATGTTCCATGGGGTGACCATTGCTTTATATGTAGAAAGCCAGAAACTATCGAGCATGTTTTTTTGGACTGCTGGGGAGGAGTGTTCTTTTGGGACATTCTTCAAAGAACATTGAAAAAAGATCTGCCCCTTGACCCCCGTGGGATTCGTTTCCTAGCAGTGGAAAATGAAGAAGGTGTACCGTTTGACGCAGTAATGCTCATGGGATTGCACTGTATTTGGAAGGCCTGCATGGCGGCCCGACATGCTGACATCGATGCAAGGCCGGCGCAGGAGTACTTTCGCGAGTCTGTAGGCAGATTCTTGGAAACCCACAAAACTTTGAAATAAGTGCCTGAATGGATACCGAGAATTGAGCCTCTAGTCCATATGAAACGCTTTTAGCGCCTTACGTCAGCCAAGGTGTGGTTGATGGTTTTAGCCCATACCGACGCCATGTACCATTAAGTGTGTGTATACTTCTCTTGTTTTCTTGTGATGTATGTGTCTAAGCAGGCAATAAAAAAAAAAAAAAATTTGGTCTCATAGTGTAATGGTTAGCGCTCTGGACTCTGAATCCAGCGATCCGAGTTCAAATCTCGGTGAGACCTGCTCATCCTTTTCATTTTTTTTTGCCAATTTTAATGCCATCCGCGCTTCTTGTGCCTCCTCTTGGTGCTGTTCACCATGTTCCGGCGTGGTCTAGTGGCTAGGATACCTGGCTCTCACCCAGGAGGCCCGGGTTCGATTCCCGGCGTCGGAAAATTTGGTCTCATTGTGTAATGGTTAGCACTCTGGACTCTGAATCCAGCGATCCGAGTTCAAATCTCGGTGAGACCTGCTCATCCTTTTCATTTTTTTCCCCAGTTTTAATGCCAACCGCGCTTCTTGTGCGTCCTCTTGCTGCTGTTCACCGTGTTCCGGCGTCATTCTACTTCCGGCCACGCCAGTGAACGGTCGCAGAATCATGAGCTCCGGTGGAGCGGCGATAGCGGCCCTTGCTGGCCGCGGAAACAGGTCCGACATTGAAGCAGATAAGGATTACGAGATTATTTTGCCTACTCTGCCAACAGGACGTGTTGTTCTCAACACGGTGTTGTTGCACGGCGACGTGCGAGCGCGGCCTTACAAGGTCGAAGACTTTCGTGACGCCCTCGCCCAAGCGGGTGCGCTCCCCGACGTTGTGGCGTTGGGGGCGTACCAAATCAACCATGTTTGGGCGGTGACACTCAACAGCGCTGAAGCAACGAAGCGATTGGCGGCTTTCAAGGAGCTTCCAGTTAAAGGACGCCGGTGTCTTATATTCGGCCCCGAGGACCACGTGCTGAAACTGCGGCTACACTGGATGCTGCACGGCGTCGCCGACGAAGATATCCGGACTGCGTTTGCGGCCTTCGGGAACGTGACGGAGGTAACCCGTGAGCGTTGGCGAGTGCAAGGAGTGAAAGAAAAGGGCTCCACCACAAGGATAGTTCTGCTCAAGCTGAAGCCTGGAATGAAGGCGGACGACCTCCCCCACCAGATAAGAGTCGCCGGCGAGCTTGCCCTTGTGGTCGTGCCTGGGCGGCCCATGCAGTGTTTGCGTTGTCAGGGAAGCGGTCATGTCCGACGTGACTGCAAGATACCTCGCTGCTCACGCTGCCGACGCTTCGGACATTCGGAAGATGGGTGTGTCCGCACATACGCTGCCGCAACGGTGCCAGCGCTTAGAGAGGAGACACCGGAAGACGTTATGGACGTCGTCGAGGCTGAGGAAGCAGCCAAGGGGACCGATGGTGTGGAAAGCTCTGCGGTGGCCCCCAGCGTGATAACTCCGACGACCACTGAAAAAGAGGCGGGCGAGGGCGTGGACAAGAAACAGGTACTGCCATCCGTTGTTTCGGAGGTGCCTGTGAGCGAGGAAGCGCCCCTTCAAGGGACAAGTGCTCCGGCGGTATCGGCGGATGAGAACACCAATGCGGAGAACGGCGGCCGGTCAACGAGCGCTGGCAGTGCGCCGAAGCGCCCGCACGCCGACGCCGGTGACGGAGCGGAAAAGCAGCTCCCTGGCAACGCCGAGGAACCACCAGCGAAAACTGTACAGGGACGACGACCTTCCTTCAGACCGCAACCTAACGTCGCGACGGGCCGGAGGGCAGCCGAAAAGCCGCTCTCGCAGCACGTCCAGCCCGATAATTACGATGGCGGCGGGACTTCTGGAAGCGTCTAGCGACGTGCTAGGCGCGAAAGGTAAGCACCATGCTCCCTGCGTCCTTCTAAAGTACGAAAATGACGATGCAACAGTCACTGAGCGTAGCAACGCTTAACGTCCGTGGGTTTGCATCGAAAAGAAAGCAAAGTCAAGTTTACCGTATTTTAACGGACCAGGACGTGGACGTGTTGGCGGTTCAGGAAACCAAAATAGAAGGGGAAGAGGACACGGGGAGCATGGTGCAGCGTTTCACGTCGAGGTACGATGTGGCTGTTAGTCACGCGGTTGGCACATCGGCCGGGTGCCTTCTGTTCGTTAAGAAGTTGCCAGGACTGACAGTGCAAGAAGTGATTTCATGTATGCAAGGTCGCTTTATTGTTTGTGACTTCGTTTTTCATAACAGTGAATGGCGCGTTTTTTGTGTTTATGCACCGAATGCGGCTGATGAAAGGTTAAATTTTTTCGTGAGCATCCAGCGATATCTAAATAGTGGGCGACAACTCGTCGTTATGGGCGATTTCAATTGTGTCTTAAGTGCTCGAGATAAGACAAGTAGCCGCGCCTTTAGAGACGCAAGCACGGATGTTTTGTCGCAGTTAGTTGGCGAATTTGCTCTAGGTGATGTAGCGGAGTGTTTGGAGGGAGCGCGCAGCGTGAAATACACGCATTTCCAAGGTTCTAGTCATGCCCGGCTCGACCGTATTTATTTATCGTTGGATGCGATTCCAAAATGCCAAAATTATGTCGTTATGCCAGTGTCTTTTTCGGATCACTGTCTTGTGAAATGTACATTACAATCGGCCCTAGAAACCGAAAGAAAAAATTTGTGTGGGGACTGTGGAAGCTAAACTCCAAACTCGTAGAAGATGAAGCTTTAGTTGAAATAATTGTAGGGAAGCTTAAAGAGATAGAACAACGGCCTTGCACCACCATTGGAGAGCAGTGGGAATGGTGCAAACAAGAAATTAAGATGAAAGCTATAGAAAGAGACAGTTGTATTCGACATGACGAAAAGCGAGAAGAAGCTTGTTTAAGGGCGACACTAAATCAATTAATAGCGCACGAGTGCAAAGAGCCAGGGGTCTATAATGACGATATCAGAAAACTGAAAATGAAAATTGAGTTACTAGATGAAGATCGATATCGAGGAGCGCTCGTTCGTGCCAGGGCCGAAAGATGCGCAGCAGGCGAGACGCCCACTAAACGGGCTCTCGGTCTCGAGAAAGCGCATGCATGGTCGTCGAAACGACATAGAAGAGATAGAGTGGAACGGCAACTTCGTGACAGATAAAGACGGCATTGCACGTGCGTTTTACGAATACTATCAGCAACTGTTTGCATTTCGCGACATGAACATGGACAGGTTTAAGCGCGTGTTTCTTTCTTCCTTGCCACGACTAGATGCTGACACAACAGAAAGGTTGGTGCTGCCGATTTCCGAACATGAAGTTGAGCGTGCCATTGATAATCTAAATCCAGGGAAGTCGCCAGGGCCTGATGGCTTGAGCGCGGCTTTTTATAAAGCATTTAAAAAAGTGTTGTCCCCATTGTTAGCTGCAGTATTTAACGAAGGCTACGATCTTAACTTGTTGCCGCCTTCTTTTGCGTCGTCACATACTGTACTAATCCCTAAAACAGAACAAACTGAGAAATTGAGATTGGTGACGTCATACAGGCCAATAGCCCTAACAAATGTTTATTACAAGATACTAATGAAAGTACTAGCAGCCAGATTACAAACCGTTATTAAGGAGATTGTTGGGCCTCACCAGATTTGCGGGATCAAGGGAAGGACCATTGCTACGAACATACATAAGGCGAGATGCGTACTGGAGTGTTGTGATGCAACATGCGGTAGCGTTGCGGTTCTGCAACTCGACCTTGAAAAAGCGTTTGATTGTGTTTCACATGATGCCTTGTTTGCAGTTCTAGATTACATTAATGTGGGTTCTGTTATCAGCGAGGGCGTAGCCTTGGCGTACCGAAACTGCACTACAAGATTAATTGTCAACAAGGAACTTGGTGCACCCGTGAACGTGCGACGTTCGGTGCGTCAGGGTTGCCCCCTCAGCCCGCTTCTGTTCTGCATTTATATTGAAACTTTGTGCTTACGGAGAGTGGCCATCGACGCCTTACACGTTTGCCAACGTGACTTGGGCCACAACACCGGTTAAGTACTTGGGTGTGCCTCTAGAATGCTATGAAGACAGTGAGGCATTTTGGCGCGATCAAGCCCAAGAAATCCGTGAGAAGGCTGACAAATGGAGCGGTGTGCCGCTGTCTATCTTTGCACGCGCAACGGTGTGTAATCTGTTTTTTGTTGCCAAGTTGTGGTATGTAATGCAAACGCTTCACTGTTCCAGGTTAAACATTCAGAGGCTGCATCGGGTATTTGCCGCTTTTGTTTGGGCGTCGAATTGGGAACGGTGTAGACGGTATAACTTGTTTCGGCGCGTCAAAGACGGGGGTCTTGGGCTAGCACACTTATTCGCCCGACAGCTTGTAAACAGATTCATTTTCTTCCGCGACGTAAATGATCCATTTCTGCGCACTGTTTGCCAAGTAAGGCTCGTGCGGGCGTTGCCAAATTTTGTTGTTGCCACAGAAAGTATGCCAGGGCGCCTTTTTGGTTTTTTAAGAGAAGTCGTAAACAGCGTCAGAATTTTGACAACTCGTTTTTCGATTCAATATTTGTGTTCAGTCAATAGGAAAAAATTGTATAAGGATGTGTGCGATGACTTTTTCTCCGTTCCTGTGTACAGAGCCTTGTACAACGGCTATCCGGGTCAAGATGTATTGAAGCGGGTCAAAAGGATGCCAGTTTCCCCAGGAGTAAAAACGTTTTTCTTTAAGCTGCATACTGGAACGTTGTCGGTAAAAACATTTCTTGAAGACAGGGGTGTTTTCTGCCATGGGGGTCGCTTTGTTTAATATGCAAACAGCCTGAGACAATAGATCATGTTTTTCTACACTGTTGGGAGGGGGTTTATTTTTGGGACGTGCTGCAAAGAACCCTTAAAAAAGACTTACCGTTAGATACACATAGCATCAGGTTCCTATCAACAGATAACGAAGACGGCATACCTTTTGATACCGTCATGTTAATCGGTCTGCACAGCCTCTGGCGGTCCCGGATGGCTGGGTATCATTTAGATCCCGATGCTCGCCCTGCAAGGCTCTACTTTCGTGAAAGTATGCATGCCTTTGTTGAAATGCACAAATTGAAGTGTACAGTTCCAGAATGGCTGCCAAGATTAGAGCCCTTGATCCATTTGAGAGAATTTTAAAACGACAACGTCATCCCACCTAAGGATGACAGCTTCCTTATTACTATCATTTCCACGTGAACTTTTGGCTGTGAGTTCGCTTTATTTTTTCCGTGTACGATTTTGTACTGTGTAAGTATCCGGAAATAAAGAAAAAAAACCGTGTTCCGGCGTGGTCTAGTGGCTAGGATACCTGGCTTTCACCCAGGAGGCCCGGGTTCGATTCCCGGCGTCGGAAAATTTGGTCTCATGGTGTAATGGTTAGCACTCTGGACTCTGAATCCAGCGATCCGAGTTCGAATCTCGGTGAGACCTGCTCATCCTTTTCATTTTTTTTCCCAGTTTTAATGCCAACCGCGCTTCTTGTGCGTCCTCTTGCTGCTCTTCACCGTGTTCCGGCGTGGTCTAGTGGCTAGGATACCTGGCTTTCACCCAGGAGGCCCGGGTTCGATTCCCGGCGTCGGAAAATTTGGTCTCATGGTGTAATGGTTAGCACTCTGGACTCTGAATCCAGCGATCCGAGTTCGAATCTCGGTGAGACCTGCTCATCCTTTTCATTTTTTTTCCCAGTTTTAATGCCAACCGCGCTTCTTGTGCGTCCTCTTGCTGCTGTTCACCGTGTTCCGGCGTGGTCTAGTGGCTAGGATACCTGGCTTTCACCCAGGAGGCCCGGGTTCGATTCCCGGCGTCGGAAAATTTGGTCTCATGGTGTAATGGTTAGCACTCTGGACTCTGAATCCAGCGATCCGAGTTCAAATCTCGGTGAGACCTGCTCATCCTTTTCATTTTTTTTCCCAGTTTTAATGCCAACCGCGCTTCTTGTGCGTCCTCTTGCTGCTGTTCACCGTGTTCCGGCGTGGTCTAGTGGCTAGGATACCTGGCTTTCACCCATGAGGCCCGGGTTCGATTCCCGGCGTCGGAAAATTTGGCCTCATGGTGTAATGGTTAGCACTCTGGACTCTGAATCCAGCGATCCGAGTTCAAATCTCGGTGAGACCTGCTCATCCTTTTCATTTTTTTCCCCAGTTTTAATGCCAACCGCGCTTCTTGTGCGTCCTCTTGCTGCTGTTCACCGTGTTCCGGCATGGTCTAGTGGCTAGGATACCTGGCTTTCACCCAGGAGGCCCGGGTTCGATTCCCGGCGTCGGAAAATTTGGTCTCATGGTGTAATGGTTAGCACTCTGGACTCTGAATCCAGCGATCCGAGTTCGAATCTCGGTGAGACCTGCTCATCCTTTTCATTTTTTTTCCAGTTTTAATGCCAACCGCGCTTCTTGTGCGTCCTCTTGCTGCTGTTCACCGTGTTCCGGCGTGGTCTAGTGGCTAGGATACCTGGATTTCACCCAGGAGGCCCGGGTTCGATTCCCGGCGTCGGAAAATTTGGTCTCATGGTGTAATGGTTAGCACTCTGGACTCTGAATCCAGCGATCCGAGTTCGAATCTCGGTGAGACCTGCTCATCCTTTTCATTTTTTTTCCCAGTTTTAATGCCAGCCGCGCTTCTTGTGCGTCCTCTTGCTGCTGTTCACCGTGTTCCGGCGTGGTCTAGTGGCTAGGATACCTGGCTTTCACCCAGGAGGCCCGGGTTCGATTCCCGGCGTCGGAAAATTTGGTCTCATGGTGTAATGGTTAGCACTCTGGACTCTGAATCCAGCGATCCGAGTTCGAATCTCGGTGAGACCTGCTCATCCTTTTCATTTTTTTTCCCAGTTTTAATGCCAACCGCGCTTCTTGTGCGTCCTCTTGCTGCTGTTCACCGTGTTCCGGCGTGGTCTAGTGGCTAGGATACCTGGCTTTCACCCAGGCGGCCCGGGTTCGATTCCCGGCGTCGGAAAATTTGGTCTCATGGTGTAATGGTTAGCACTCTGGACTCTGATTCCAGCGATCCGAGTTCGAATCTCGGTGAGACCTGCTCATCCTTTTCATTTTTTTTCCCAGTTTTAATGCCAGCCGCGCTTCTTGTGCGTCCTCTTGCTGCTGTTCACCGTGTTCCGGCGTGGTCTAGTGAGATTCGACTTCCGGCCACCGAGCGTGACGGACGTGTGTATCATGGGCTCCCAAGGAGCGGATTTAGCGGCCCAGCCGGGCCGCGGTATCAGGAGTACGATCAAACCGAACGAGGACTACCAGCTGATTTTGCCGCATTTGCCAACAGGTTCGAGCGTTTTGCATACTGTTTTTTTGCATGGCGACGTCCAAGCCAGGCCATACCGTGTTGAAAACTTTCGTGACGCTCTTGAGCGTCTGTCATTGCTGCCGGAAGTGGTTGCCCTCGGGGCATATCAGATGAATCATGTTTGGGCCGTGACATTCTGCGATGAAGAAGGAAAAAACAAAATGCTACAGGCGGAGGCGTTCAACGTCAAGGACCGCCGCTGTGTGGTCATTGACCCATGCAACCAGGGCGTCAGGCTGAAGCTGTTCTGGCTGCTACACGGCGTGAAAGATGACGACGTGAAGGCAGCTCTGGCGGCTTTTGGAAAAGTGACCGACATAACTCGGGACAAGTGGAGAGTCAAAGGCTGCGTCGACAAGTCGTCTACTACGCGCTCAGTGACATTGAAGCTGAAGGTGGGCGTTACCACCGAGGACTTACCGCACCAGCTGCGTGTTGGAGAGGACGTTGCACTCGTCCACGTTCCTGGCAGAGCTCCGCTCTGCCTCCGGTGCCGCGGCACCGGACACATACGTCGGGAGTGCCGTGTGCCACGTTGCGGGCTCTGTCGTCGCTTCGGCCACGACGACGCCCAGTGCGTGCGAACATATGCTACCGTAGCTGGTCCTGGTCGTAGGGATACTACTGAGGAGCATATTATGGACGAAATCGACGCAGTAGAGGCGACCCGTGAGAGTCGGGAAGACGCAGTACCGAAAAGCATAGCCTCAGAAAAAGCAACGCTTCCCACGGAACATGAGGCTGCCAACTCAGAAGAACCGCCTGTGCCTGACACCAGAACTGAGGCGGACGCGGGAAAAGCAGATGATGCTGCGGTAGGTGCAGCTGAGACGGTTTTGGAATCGACCGACGAGAGGAACGTTGACACGGAGATGCCCGCGGCGTCAACTTTGCCAGCGAAGAGGACGCATGACGAAGCTGATGACAAGGCGACGAGCTACGACGGGACGGACCATGAGGAACCTCTTCCCAAAGCGCCTCCTGTTCGACGTGCGGCCTACAAGCCCAAGCCGAACATCCCTCCTGATCGTAGGACTTCGTCGGGTGTCCCTCCGCCTTAGCGGAGGTGCCTTGCAGGGTCTTCGTGTTGGTAATCCGGTCTTCGATCGGGTTCAGTGCTGACACCGCCGTACTTTGCAAGCTGGAAGGATTTTTGATGAGGTGAGCTGCAAACCGATGTCACTTTGAGAGCGGCGAATCCCAACCATTTAGATGGCGCCTCAACTAACATCTAGCTTGCGTATTGCCACACTGAACGTGAGAGGTCTTTCTGCGCGAAGAAGGCAAAATCAGCTTAAACGTCTCTTGTTCGAAAACGAAATCGATCTGTTGGCTGTTCAAGAGACAAAAATTGAAAGCGAAGAGTTGACAGATGCGATGGCAGAAATTTACCGTGCACAGTTCAGTGTTTGCGTGTGCCATGCAAAAGGAAAGTCGGGAGGGTGTCTGATTTTAACTCGAAACGGCAAAGTCGCTGTGGAAACTGTATTTTCCTGTGAAAGTGGCCGGATTGTAGCATGCGATTTTTACTTTTCTGGTGTAGAGTGGAGAGCTGTGTGTGTATATGCACCTAATAGAATTCCCGAACGAGATGCCTTTTTTCGCCGTGTTCAACCTTTCCTGCTGACAGAAAAGCGTGTACTATTGCTTGGAGATTTCAACTGCGTGTGTAGACCTGAAGATAGAACAAGCAACAAAACCCTGCAGGACACGAGTGCCGAGCTACTGTCTGAGATGATTAATGAAGCAGAATTGGAAGATATTGGCATTATAATGCAAGGTTCAGAACAAGCACAGTACACGCATTTCCAAGGCGTTAGTCACGCAAGGCTGGACAGAATTTATGTTCCTTCTGAAGTTGTGCCCTTGTGTTCCCAGTACCAGACTGTGCACGTCAGCTTCAGTGATCATTCTTTAGTCGTGATCACACTTGGGGAGAGGAAAAGGACTGTCAAGTTTAGTTGGGAATTATGGAAATTTAATGACTCATTGTTGGAGGATGACGAGTTTAGCAAGAAACTAAAACACTCAGTCAAAAGCTTGTTAGAAAAAGAGACAGACTTTATACAAACATGGGAACAATTTAAATGCGACGTGAAAGTGGCCGCTATAGAAAGAGCATGTGTTTTAAAGCGTAAAGAAAAACAGCAAGAAAAGGAACTTCGTACCGAGCTTGATTTCATGCTCAGCATGGAAGGCGTCAAGCCGGGGTTGTACAGACAAGAAATAAAAGAGACCAAAACTAAGCTTGAACTAATAGATGAAACGAAATATCGAGGTGCTGTGATAAGGGCACGCAGCGAAAGATTTTGGCTTGGGGAGACGCCCACAAAAAGGGCGCTCAGCGACGAAAAACAGTATGCAGTTTCGAAAGAGATAAAGGAAATTTGTTATCGCAATGACGTAACTTCCGAATCTGAGGTGATTGAAAGGGCGTTTCTGGAATATTACCAAAACTTGTTCAGCCTTAAAACGCCTGATGTTGAACAATACAAAACTGCATTCCTGTCGCTAATGCCAAGAGTCGAGGAGGACCTGGCGCAGGTACTTGAGGAGCCCATAACGGCAGCAGAAATCGAAGCTGCAATACAGCAGCTGAGCTTGAACAAGTCGCCTGGGCCGGACGGCCTCGGTGCCGCACTTTACAAGGCTTTGAAAACAGAAATGGCAATAGCATTACAGCGCGTAATAAGCGAGTGTTACGAAAGAAAGTTAACTCCGCCGTCTTTTCGAACTTCCCACGTGGTGTTGATCCCAAAATCGGACGACCCGAGTAGGTTGCAGTCAGTTGAGTGTTACCGCCCAATAAGCTTAACTAACGTAGACTACAAAATTTATATGAAAGTGCTAGCCGGACGACTCCAAACAGTAATTAAAACCCTTGTTGGCCCACACCAGACCTGCGGCATAAAAGAAAGATCCATTTTTACTAACATACACGTAGCTAGAAGTGTCCTTGAATGCTGTGATGCAACGGAGGGTCGTGTCGCCATGATGCAATTGGACCTGCATAAGGCGTTTGATAAAGTTGTGCATGAAATTTTGTTCGTGCTTTTGGAACATGTGAATGTAGGATGTATCATCACTGATGGCGTGAAAATGGTTTATGATAGCTGTACATCAAGGTTCATAATTAATAACCGCCTGAGTAATAGTATTCCTGTCTTGTCGTCAGTGAGGCAGGGTTGCCCTCTTTCTCCACTGCTTTTTGCACTTTACCTGGAGCCCTTTTGTTTAAAGCTGTTAACTACGCAAAACATTCGAGGTTACGCCTTTTGTCATAATGAGGTGAAGGTATTGGCATACGCAGATGATATAGCAGTGTTCTGCAGAGACCAGGAAAGCGTGCAAGAAGCGGTGAGAAAAGCCGTAAATTTTTGTGATGCAAGTGGCTGCGCGATAAGCTGGCAGAAATGTTTTGGTTTTTGGCATGGAAAGTGGCAGGCCACGCCAGAAGTATTCTGTCGAATGAAGTGGGTAGACACGCCAGGAAACTACCTCGGCGTGCCGCTAACCAACTACAGAGAAAGCAAAGAATATTGGGCCCATGAAACCGAACGAGTCAAAGCTCAGACAAGCAAATGGGGCGGTCACAACTTTTCCATGTTCGCAAGAGCTACGGTGTGCAACATGTTTGTAGTAGCGAGGATTTTTTACGTTCTGCAAGCGTTAACTTTGCCAAGGACTTCAGTGCAAAGGTTGCACAGAGTGTTTGCAACATTTATTTGGGCGTCAACATGGGAACGTACCAGCCGATGCAATCTGTTCCACAAGGTGCGGAACGGGGGGCTAGGGTTGTCAAATTTATTTCTGAGACAGATAGTCACTAGATTCTTTTTCTTGCGTCAAGATAATGATTTTCTGCGAACTGTTATACAAGTGCGATTGTCAGAATCACTGCCTGATTATGTTGTGTCATCTATGTCTGCAGGGCAGAGTGGGTTAAGTGCTTTTTTGCAAGAAGTTGTTGCAGCAGTCCGTATTCTTCGGTCAAAATTTTCCGATGAGTATCTAACCATTGTAACAAGGAAAAAGATGTACAAGGACCTGCTTGATGTGTTTCTGCCAGTGCCTGTTTATCGCAGTGCATATCTTCTGGGTCCCGAAAGGGATGTGCTAAAAAGAGTCAAAAGAATGCCGGTGAAGCCTTCAGTGCGGTCTTTCTTTTTTCAATTGCATACTGGAACCCTCCCAGTGAAGCCATGGTTGCAAAGCAAAGGCCTTTTTGTACCTTGGTCAGTAGAGTGTCTTATTTGCAAGAAAGTGGAAACTATAGAACATATCTTTCTCGACTGTCATGACGCTGTTTTTCTTTGGGATGTGTTGAAGCGCACACTGAAAAAAGATTTCCCCCTGACTCCTTTTGGAATACGCTTCCTACCATGTGCAGAGCCAGGTGAAGTGCCTTGCGACCTGCTAATGTTGCTCTGCATGCACAGCCTATGGCGTACGCGAATGGATGTCAGGCATGAACATGTTGTTGTGAATCCGGCTCATCAGTATTTCATTGAGAGCATCATGTATACTCAGGAAGTTTTCGGACAGCAAGCTCCTCAGCCTGAGTGGCTGCCTGTCCTCGGCCAACTAAAATCATTTAACCCATTTTATCATCGTGCACTAGCTAGAAACTGACCTGTGCTTTTATTGTCATGTCATTGTATTTTTGTTTTGTTTGCCCGGCCAAGTCGGTAATAAAGAAAGAAAAAAAAAATCCGGCGTGGTCTAGTGGCTAGGATACCTGGCTTTCACCCAGGAGGCCCGGGTTCGATTCCCGGCGTCGGAAAATTTGGTCTCATGGTGTAATGGTTAGCACTCTGGACTCTGAATCCAGCGATCCGAGTTCGAATCTCGGTGAGACCTGCTCATCCTTTTCATTTTTTTTCCCAGTTTTAATGCCAACCGCGCTTCTTGTGCGTCCTTTTGCTGCTGTTCACCGTGTTCCGGCGTGGTCTAGTGGCTAGGATACCTGGCTTTCACCCAGGAGGCCCGGGTTCGATTCCCGGCGTCGGAAAATTTGGTTTCATGGTGTAATGGTTAGCACTCTGGACTCTGAATCCAGCGATCCGAGTTCGAATCTCGGTGAGACCTGCTTATCCTTTTCATTTTTTTTCCCAGTTTTAATGCCAACCGCGCTTCTTGTGCGTCCTCCTGCTGCTGTTCACCGTGTTCCGGCGTGGTCTAGTGGCTAGGATACCTGGCTTTCACCCAGGAGGCCCGGGTTCGATTCCCGGCGTCGGAAAATTTGGTCTCATGGTGTAATGGTTACCACTCTGGACTCTGAATCCAGCGATCCGAGTTCAAATCTCGGTGAGACCTGCTCATCCTTTTCATTTTTTTTTTCAGTTTTAATGCCAACCGCGCTTCTTGTGCGTCCTCTTGCTGCTGTTCACCGTGTTCCGGCGTGGTCTAGTGGGATTCGGCTTCCGGCCACCGAGCGTGACGGACGTGCGATGACGGGCTCCGTTGGAGCGGCTACAGCGGCCATGTCTGGCCGCGGAAACAGGATTTTTGCCTCGGAAGATGAATATCAGGTGATTCTGCCTACCCTTCCTACAGGAAATGTTGTGTTAAACACAGTTTTTTTGCACGCTGACGTGCGGGCCCGCCCTTATCGGGTCGAAGATTTCAGGGATGCGCTGGCTCAGCTGATGCTGCTCCCCGAGGTTATCGCCTTGGGGGCGTATCGCATGAGCCATGTGTGGGCTATTACCTTCACCAGTGCTGATGCGGTGAAGAAAATTCTTTCTGCCCGGGAAGTGAAAGTGAAGGACCGCCGCTGTCTAGTCATCGACCCGGCAAACCAAGACGTCCGCGTCAAGCTGCACTGGTTGCTGCACAACGTGCCCGACGAAGACGTGAGGGTAGCCTTCGCCCCGTACGGCAAGGTGAGCGAAGTCACGAAGGAACGGTGTCGCGTCCAGGGTGTCGCCAGCAAGGGGTCAACGACGCGCCTGGTTTCATTGAAAATGAATCCTGGCGTGAAATTGGAAGACCTCCCTCACGAAGTCAGGGTTGGCGGTGAGCTGGCTCTCGTGGTTGTACCGGGCAGAGCTCCGCTATGTCTGCGCTGCCACGGTACTGGACACATTCGCCGTGAGTGCAAAGTCCCAAGGTGCGGCGCCTGTCGCCGTTACGGACATAAGGATAGCAGCTGTGTACGTACGTACGCGAGCGCTGCCGTCCCAGTCAACAATGACGTCTCGTCCGAGCTTGTCATGGACGAGGCTGACGCGGAAGACGCTGCAGCAGAGGCAGGTGACTGAGCGGAGAAGGAGAAATCCCCGGCTTTGTCGACTCCTGGAACATCCGCAACCGCGGAGACGCTCAGCAGTAAACTGCAGCAACAGGAAGCGCCGCCTGCAGAAGTTAAGGCGTCAAAGAACGAAGTCTTCTCGGAGAGTGGGGCGTCAGCTCCCGGCGTTCCCCAACATGCTGAAAGCGTGGAAGTGACGGATGCGTCAACCAGCAACCAGGGAGGAAAGCGACCGCACGAGCACAGTGCGAATGGAGAGCCTAAAGCGAGCGAGGGCGACGAGCCACCGCCGAAGACTGTTGGTGTGAGGCGAGCGACGCTGAAACCGCGGCCGAATATACCGGCCGATCAACGAGCGGCGGCTAAGCCGCCGCCTTAGGTGAGTGAGTGCGTTGTGTGTGGCTTCTGTGGACGCGAGATGGCCTTTTTCGGTGACGGACACCATGGGCTGGGTTTCCAGTCCGTACGCTTGAGGAAGAGGTGCAAGAGACGTTGGAATACCGGCACTGTACTGTACCCATCGAGCTCCATGGACTAGGCAAGTCGCCCTCCACCGTCGCCTTGTGTCCTGAGGTACGCACCATACGGCTCCTGTACTTAAACTAGATGGCTTCGACACCTGTTAGAGCGTTGCGCATTGCAACAATTAATGTTAGGGGACTGGCTTCTAAAAAACTTCAGTACCAACTAAGCCGGTTGTTCCTCGATAGTGACCTAGACATAATAGCCGTTCAGGAGACCAAAGTCGAAGGACAGGAACAGACGGACCGTATGGTGCAGCCTTTTACGACACGTTACAATATTTGTGTGTGCCATTAGTCTGGCACATCGGGGGGTTGTGCTGTCTTTATTAGGAATTCCATGGGGATTGTCGAACAGAATTTTACTGTGTGTCAAACTGGCCGTTTGCTCGTAGTCGATTTTCTGCCTGCCTGGTGAAAATTTCACCAGCTACATAGAGGACGTTGTGAACCTGTGCACACGAGTTGATGCCTCTATGTCTGAGCGCGCCAAGATTGAGAACATTTTGAAAGGAATCGACGACGATGCGTTCCAGATGCTTCTGGCACGCAATCCCACCACAGTCGCCGACGTCATTACTCATTGCCAGAACTTTGACGAACTTCGGAAGCGACGCATCCTCACCCGTTCTCCGCTCTCGCAGCAGGAATCGCTTGCTTCCCTCACATCTGACACCGACCCGGCGCAACTGTCACCGCAGATAAAGCAGTTTGTTCGGGAGGAAGTCGCGCGTCAGCTCTCGTTGATGCCCTCCAGTCACGCCGCTGCGACTCCTCTGGTGGCGCCATTGCAGGAGGTCATCCGCCATGAAGTTGCCGAGGCTATTCCTACTGCACATCCAGTCCCTTCGGTTGCTCCCTTAACCTACGCCGAGGCTCAGTATCCCCAACCATCTCCTATACCCGCCCGGATGACCTACGCAGAAGCAGCGGCGCGCTCCGTGCCCCTGACTGTTCCACCTCGTCAGCCCGTCCCGCGCCCCGCCCCGTCTCTACGACCAGCCCCGGTTTCTTCGCCGTCTCCGCAGCGGCTTTACAACCCTTGGCGCACATCGGATAACCGACCCATCTGTTACTCCTGTGGGTACGCGGGACATGTCGCCCGCCACTGTCGCCGTCGCATGGTGGCATCGCCACCCATCTCAACCCCTGTGCATCCATCCCAGATGTTTTATTCGGCTCCTCCATCCTCGCCGCTAGACGCGTACGGCCCCGACCGTCGTGCTTACGAGACCCGACGTTCTCCATCACCGCGCCGTCGCTCACTGTCACCAATGCGCCGTCGCCCTCCCTCTGCTGAAGAGGGAAACTAAGATCCGCAGTTCCGGAGGCAAGAACTGCGCGCTGTTCGAAAAGCTCAAGGCCTCCGTTTTCCCCACGCAACGTTCTTCAGGTCATCGTCGACGGACTGCCGGTACATGCGCTTATCGACACGGGTGCCTCAGTATCAGTGATTCACGAAAAACTCTGCCGCCGCTTGCGCAAAGTCACGACGCCATTTACGGGTATCTCGCTCCGCACCGCTAGTGAACAGTGCATTGCCCCTCTCGCCTCGTGCACAGCACGAGTCATCATTGACGATATATTGTATCCAGTCGAATTGTTGGTGCTGTCCTCATGCTCGCATGACATAATTCTCGGGTGGGACTTTCTGTCACACAACAACGCCGTCATCGATTGCGCCCGCGCTGAAGTTGAATTTTCTCCTTTGTTTGACGAGCTTACTACTGAAACCTCTGCCCCCTTGCCACTCAAGGTCACTATCGCTGAAGATGTTGAAGTAGCGCCGGGAGCATCTGCCCTTGTTTCCCTGTCGTGCCGTGCCGCGTCGGATGACACCGTTTTATTTACGCCGTCTGCTTCCTTTGTACGCCGGAAGAACCTGCCGCTACCTTCTGCTGTCCTCGATGTTCGGCGGGGTGTCACGAAGATGCTGCTCTACAATCCATCCTCGTGTGCCCTTACCCTGCTACCTGGTGAGTCCCCTGGCTGCATTCAACCGGTCTGCCTTCTCTCTGCCCTTAATGTCCACGAGGCAGCCAGCGGTCCCTCTCTAAACGCCATGCATTCCGAGCTCGCTACTGAACCTGAGCCTGACGAACTTTTCCGCGCCGTCATCGACGATACTCTTCCGTCCACCTACCGTCAGCAGCTTTCAGCCCTTCTCCACACTTTCCGCTTCGCTTTCGATGCAGCCCATCAGCCTTTAGGCCGTACATCAACCGTGGCTCATCGCATTGAGACCGGCTCCCACCCGCCTTTTCGGCAGCGCCCCTATCGCGTGTCTGCGGCTGAGCGTCAAGTGATAAGTGAGCACGTTGAAGACATGCTGCACCGTGGCGTCATCCGTCCCTCTCACAGCCCTTGGTCTTCTCCGGTGGTGCTGGTCAAGAAGAAAGACGGTTCTATCAGATTTTGTGTCGATTACCGGCGACTGAACAAAATTACCCCCAAAGACAATTATCCGCTTCCCCGCATCGTTGACGCTCTTGACTGTCTCCAAGGCGCCGAATACTTCTCCTCTCTTGACTTGCGTTCGGGCTACTGGCAGGTCCCGATGGCTGCCGCTGACCGTGAGAAGACCGCATTCGTTACCCCCGACGGCCTGTACGAGTTCACCGTTATGCCATTCGGCCTGTGCAACGCGCCAGCTACATTCGAAAGAATGATGGATAACGTCTTACGGAAGCTGAAGTGGCATACTTGCCTCTGTTATTTGGACGATATCGTTGTCTTTTCGGTAGATTTCTCCACTCACCTCACGCGCCTGCAGCAGGTTCTGACTTGCCTCACCGACGCCGGCCTACAGCTTAATCTGAAGAAGTGCCACTTCGGCGCCCGGCAGCTAACCATCTTGGGTCACATTGTATCCAAGGAAGGCGTTCTCCCCGACCCGGCCAAACTTCGCGCTGTTGCGGAGTTTCCCAAGCCGACAACAATGAAGCAGCTTCGGAGCTTTATCGGTCTGTGCTCCTATTTTCGGCGCTTCGTCCGCAATTTTGCGTCGATCATTGCGCCACTCACGAAACTGCTTGGAACAGACAACCACCTGTCCGCTTGGTCCCCCGAATGCGAAGACGCGTTCACCACACTGCGCCGTCTTCTTACCTCGCCGCCCATACTTCGCCACTACGATCCGAGAGCCCCTACCGAGGTGCATACCGATGCAAGTGGCGTCGGCCTCGGAGCTGTCCTGACTCAGCGGAAAGATGGTTATGAGGAATACGTCGTGGCGTATGCGAGTCGGGTGCTCAGCAAGGCTGAATGCAACTATTCCGTTACGGAGAAGGAATGTTTAGCGATCGTCTGTGCACTCATGAAATTTCGACCCTATCTGTACGGCCGCCAGTTTGATGTCGTCACGGACCATCACGCGCTTTGCTGGTTGTCGTCTCTTAAAGACCCGGCCGGCCGCCTCGCCAGGTGGGCTCTCCGCCTTCAGGAGTTCGACATCCGCGTTGTATATCGCTCTGGCCGTAGGCACATGGACGCCGACGCTCTATCTCGATCTCCTCTGCCCACCGCCGCTGCCTGCTCATCCGTGCCTGAACCCGTCCTCTCGCCTCTTACCGCCTCTGATATGCTTGCGGAACAGCGCAAAGACCCGTGGCTTGCGTCGATCATCGACGTCGTGACCAACGCTCACACTGCTGTGCCTTCGCGCACTCTACGCCGCCAGGCACCACATTTTGCGTTCCGTGATGGCCTGCTCTACCGCCGTAACTACACGCAAGATGGTCGACGGTGGCTCCTCGCGATACCTCGCCATTTACGTTCTGAGATCTGTGCCTCGTTTCACGCTGACCCACAATGTGCCCACGCCGGTGTGTTGAAGACGTTTCAAAGAATATCTCAGCGTTATTATTGGCGGGGCATGTACGGGTACATTCGCCAATACGTCCGCTCCTGCATCGCCTGTCAGCGACGCAAGTCTCCCGCGCCCCGTACGAGCGGCCCCTTGCAGCCATTGCCGTGCCCGGCTCGCCCATTCGATCGTGTTGGCGTCGACCTCTACGGCCCGCTGCCCTACACGTTATCTGGGAACCGCTGGATAATTGTTGGCGTCGACCACCTAACCCGATATGCAGAGACCGCCGCACTACCCGCTGCCACTGCTCGTGATGTTGCCCACTTCCTGCTGCACAATTTTGTTCTCCGCCATGGTGCGCCGCGCGAGTTGCTCAGTGATCGAGGCCGTGTCTTTCTTTCGGACGTGGTGGAAGCCCTCCTCAGAGAGTGTCGCATCATTCATCGGACCACCACTGCCTACCACCCTCAAACTAACGGGCTGACTGAGCGCTTTAATCGCACTCTCGGCGATATGCTCACCATGTACGTCTCGTCAGATCAGTCTAACTGGGACTCTGTGCTGCCTTTTGTGACGTACGCATACAATACCGCCACCCAGTCAACCACCGGATTTTCCCCTTTCTACCTGTTGTATGGCCGTGAGCCGTCCTCCACAATGGACACGGTTTTGCCGTACACTCCGGACGCCTCCGAATGCACGCCCCTTTCCGAACTCGCCAAGCACGCCGAGGAATGTCGCCAACTGGCCCGTTCTTTCACCTCGGACTCCCAAGGTCGCCGAAAGCATGAACACGATGCCCATCAAACCGCGCACGCTTTCTCTCCAGGTTCATTAGTTTGGCTTTGGGTCCCCTCGACTACACCAGGACAGTCTTCGAAATTTCGCAGAGAACATCATGGCCCTTACCGCGTCGTCGAATCAACATCCCCTGTTAATTATATTGTAGAGCCGCTTACACCCTCTTCGGACTTGCGTCGTCGCGGCCGTGAGCTTGTCCATGTCAGTCGCCTCAAGACTTATTACGACCCGCTCCTCTTGCCAGCACCATAGGTCGCCAGGATGGCTCCTCTTCCATCCCGGGGCCATTGTAGTGAATTACAATGAACGCGCCTGAACTATTATGAATGCGCCTCAGGTTGCCTCGATGGCAGACGAAGAAGTTGACGACGAAGGGTGCCGGCGCGCGGCTCCAGCTCTCTGGCTGTGCAGACTGACTGTGATTTTGCTGCCGTCCGCTCAGCTGTTTGGTGAACTGTATAGGTGAGGTCACTAGTACGCGAACCCCCTTTCAATTCCAATTTACTATGGAGGATCATATGTGTGTATGCCCCTAACAAAGAGAACGAGCGAGATGAATTTTTTGAGCGTCTTGAACAATACGTATGCTGTGAGCGTTTAATTGTGCTTTTGGGTGACTTTAACTGCGTATGTAAAGCAGAGGACAGAACTACAAAAAGACTTGTCCGCGACAAAAGTGCGGAATCGTTGAATGTGCTTGTACACGAAAATGGTTTAGATGATGTTGCCGAAGTTCTTTCGGTAGCATCGCATTTTACTCACTTTCAGGGTGAAAGTCACGCGAGATTGGACAGAGCGTATGTTTCCCTTGATCTTGTTCCTTTGTGCAACAGCTACGAGGTGAAAAACATGTCTTTTACCGACCACAGCTTAGTTATGTTTACCCTGGGGAAAAAAGAAAAGAAATCTAGTTTCTCGTGGGACCTTTGGAAGTTTAACGCACAGCTAGTCGAGGATGAACGTTTTGGTAGTAAGGTTAATGAATGTATTAAAGCATTGCTATCAGCAGAGCCTGGGAACTGGGTAATTAGATGGGAAGACTTCAAACAGCAAGTGAAAATGAACGCGATTGAAAGAGCAAGCGTTATTTGCCATGATAAACGTGCTGAAGAAAAAGAGCTACATTGCCAACTTGACTTGCTCGTAAGCCTGGAAAGTTCCCAGCCGGGAAGATATAAGAAAGAGATAAGAGAAACAAAAAGTAAACTTGAGATTATCGAAAAAAACAAGTATACAGCTGCCGTGATAAGGGCGCGTGCTGAACGTCTATGGCTTGACCAAGTGCCTACTAAACGCTCGCTTAGTGATGAAAAGAAGTACGCGACTCAAAATGAAATAAAACAAATCAGGTATAGAAACGAGGTAACGAATGATAGCAAGGTGATTCAGTTAGCTTTTGTTGAGCAGTATAGGGAATTGTTTGGGCGCCGTCAGCTTGAAGAAGAGGGCTTTACAGAGACGTTCTTGTCTCGTATGCCAAAGCTTGGAGATGAAATAAAACAAGGGCTGGAGGTACCAATCAGCGTAAGCGAAGTGGGAAGAGCAATCGAAGAGCTGAGTGCCGGAAAATCTCCTGGTCCTGATGGCTTAGGCAGTGATTTTTATAAGAGTTTCAAAGCCGAACTCACCCATGCTCTGCACTGCGTCTTCACCGAAACAAAGAAAATGCCTCCGTCATTTAAAACAGCACACGTGGTTTTAGTGCCCAAGAGTGAAGACCAGGCTAAACTGCTGTCCGTTGGGGCTTATCGGCCGATAAGCCTGACCAACGTCGACTATAAAGTGTTTATGAAGATTCTTGCCAATAGACTGCAAAAGGTTATAAAGGACCTTGTAGGGCCGCACCAAACGTGCGGTATTAAAGGTCGCACCATAGGAACGAATGTGCACATTGCTAGAACTGTTCTTGAATGTTGCGATGCGTTCGTGGGACGAGTTGCCATGATGCAGCTTGACCTGGCGAAAGCCTTCGATCGCGTGTCACACGAAATTCTTTTCGCCGTTCTAGAATATGCCAACGTCGGCTCTGTAATATTACAAGGTGTACAGATGGCGTACGAAAACTGTGTTACGCGTATCATAGTGAACAAACAGCTTACTGAACCTGTGCCTGTCTGTTCCTAGGTCAGGCAGGGCTGCCCGCTCCCGCCCCTGCTCTTTGCGATCTATCTTGAGCCTTTTCTGTTATCGCTGTTACACAATGATGGGATCTGCGGATTCACTCTTCAGTCGGTGCAAGTAAAAGTGCTTGCTTACGCTGATGATATCGCTGTTTTTTGCGCGGACCAAGAAAGCGTTAAAGAAGTTGTGAAAGTTGCGGGGGCCTATTGCAAAAAGACCGGGTGCGAAGTTAACTGGGATAAGTTGTGGGAATCCTGGCTTTCCGCCGTTGCCTTTGCGCGGCTGTGCCGGCTTCCTGCGTTGTTTCTCCTCTTTCCCTTGCTCCCGCCTCAGGCGGTGGAGAGGCGGCTAGGTGACTAATCACTGTCATTTGGCCACAGCTCCGCCCCGGCTCCCCAACGGCCTTTGCCATTGGCGCATTTTGGCGGGAAATCCGGGACCCGCTCTGGGCGGCCGCGCACCGCGCGACCGTCCGAGCGGGGCCCAGAGAGAGATCCCTCCGAGACAGCGTAAGGTGCGTACGTTACTGTTTGTCCGTGCCGGCCTTTGCCGTTCGGACCAGTGCTTACTCGAGCTCGCCCGCACGTGTCCTCTGACCTGCAGCGGCTCGAGCCTGTCCAGCGGGGTCCAGCGACCTCTGACAGGCGTACCTTGCGTTGAATGCCCACTCTCTCTCGCAACCGGCCCAACGGTCGACACGAGAGAGAGATCACAGCACTGCCGCGGGGACATTCTCCTGCAGCGGCGTGCTAGCGGCGCACATTGCTCGAGTCGCTTCGTGCGCGCAGCGGAGCCTTGCTCCTCGCGCGCCCCCGGGACGGGGTGACGATTGAGTGTGTGTGTACTGCTGAAGGACGACGTGAATAAACGTCTCCTTTGTGAACTTGGAGGCTTATTTCTTTGCGGCGAATCGCTCTCCTCCCAGCGGAGGTTGAGTGCACCGCATCGGTGTCCCAGTGTGTGTGTGGTGACGGCTGATCGGGGCCCTTGGCTCGCGCGAAGCTCGAACCCGCGGTGGGTGGTGGCCTGTGTCCACGTAGAAACCCACAAAGTGCATTGGGTTTTGGCACGGTGATTGGGAGAGCACACCACCAGTGTTTGCCAACATGCAATGGACGACCTCCCCTGCGAAGTATTTGGGGGTACCCTTAGAGCACTATAAGAACAGTACAGAGTTGTGGGGTGAGGTAACGCAGAGTGCAAGGAAAAAAGCGGATGGATGGAAAGGACGTGACCTGTCTGTTTTCGCGCGTGAAAGTGTGTGCAATGTATTTTTGATAGCCAGAATTTGGTATTTTTTGCAGTTTTTGCTCATCACCAGAGCAAACGTGTTTGCTGTTTTTCTTTGGAGCTCGAATTGGGAGCGAACTAGTCGAGCTAATTTGTTCCTACCGGTCAAAAGAGGTGGCCTTGGACTTTCCAACTTGTTTCTGAAACAAGTTGTCTCAAGATTTTTGTTCCTACGTGATCAAACCGATCCTTTGTTGCGCGCAATGTTGCAGGTGCGCTTAGGAAATGTGTTACCGGAATTTGTTGTGTCCAGTTTCCCAGCCACGAATCGTGCTGTAACTGGTTTCTTACGTGAAGTTGTGGCTGCCTTTCACATTTTGAGCTCTCATTTTTCGACAGAGTATCTGACTTCTGTACCCATGAAAAAATTGTACAAGGATTTGCTAGATATCTTTATACCTGTACCCTTATACCGATCCTTTTACTGCGGAGGCCCAGGCAAAGATGTGCTAAATCGAGTTAAGAAGATGCCGGTAAGACCGAACGTCAAATCCTTTTTCTTTAAACTACACACTGGTACCCTTCCGGTGAAAACATGGCTAAACGATAAGGGCATTTTCGTACCATGGAACGTCGACTGCACATTGTGCAAAAAACCTGAGACCATCGAACATGTCTTTATCGACTGCTGGGACCCGGTTTTCCACTGGGATATCTTGCAAAGAACATTAAAAAAAGAGCTACCTGTTACTCCATATGGCATCCGGTTCCTACCTATAGAAAATGACGAAGTGCCATACGATATGTTTATGCTACTGGGCCTCCACAGCATCTGGAAAACTAGGATGGCGGCTAGGCACGCAGACGCAAATGTGCGACCTGTCAGGGAAAACTTCATAGAAAGTGTAGTCTCTCTGAGAGATGTTCTCCGCAGTCAACCTCAACCACCGGACTGGGAGGCAGTTATGGACAAATTGATCGAAATGAAAATGTTTTAATCCGTCGCCTTAGCCAAAGTCTGGCTAGCGACTTTTTACGCCTGCGCATGTATTGTTTTCCGGCAATAAAGAAAAAAAAAATCCGGCGTGGTCTAGTGGCTAGGATACCTGGCTTTCACCCAGGAGGCCCGGGTTCGATTCCCGGCGTCGGAAAATTTGGTCTCATGGTGTAACGGTTAGCACTCTGGACTCTGAATCCAGCGATCCGAGTTCAAATCTCGGTGAGACCTGCTCATCCTTTTCATTTTTTTTCCCAGTTTTAATGCCAACCGCGCTTCTTGTGCGTCCTCTTGCTGCTGTTCACCGTGTTCCGGCGTGGTCTAGTGGCTAGGATACCTGGCTTTCACCCAGGAGGCCCGGGTTCGATTCCCGGCGTCGGAAAATTTGGTCTCATGGTGTAATGGTTAGCACTCTGGACTCTGAATCCAGCGATCCGAGTTCAAATCTCGGTGAGACCTGCTCATCCTTTTCATTTTTTTCCCAGTTTTAATGCCAACCGCGCTTCTTGTGCGTCCTCTTGCTGCTGTTCACCGTGTTCCGGCGTGGTCTAGTGGCTAGGATACCTGGCTTTCACCCAGGAGGCCCGGGTTCGATTCCCGGCGTCGGAAAATTTGGTCTCATGGTGTAATGGTTAGCACTCTGGACTCTGAATCCAGCGATCCGAGTTCAAATCTCGGTGAGACCTGCTCATCCTTTTCATTTTTTTCCCCAGTTTTAATGCCAACCGCGCTTCTTGTGCGTCCTCTTGCTGCTGTTCACCGTGTTCCGGCGTGGTCTAGTGGCTAGGATACCTGGCTTTCACCCAGGAGGCCCGGGTTCGATTCCGGGCGTCGGAAAATTTGGTCTCATGGTGTAATGGTTAGCACTCTGGACTCTGAATCCAGCGATCCGAGTTCAAATCTCGGTGAGACCTGCTCATCCTTTTCATTTTTTTTTTCCAGTTTTAATGCCAACCGCGCTTCTTGTGCGTCCTCTTGCTGCTGTTCACCGTGTTCCGGCGTGGTCTAGTGGCTAGGCATTCTACTTCCGGCCACTGGCGTGTACGGCTCCCACGGAGCGGCGATAGCGGCCGTCGATGGCCGCGGAAACAGGATTGAAGATAAGGAAGGACAGGAGTACGAAATCGTTTTGCCTACGTTGCCTACCGGTCGTGTTGTTCTAAACACCGTGTTTTTGCACGGCGACGTGCGAGTTAGGCCCTACAGGGTCGAGGATTTCCGCGACGCCCTCGCCAACGCTGGTGCGCTCCCCGACGTTGTGGCGTTGGGGGCGTATCAGGTAAACCACGTTTGGGCGGTTACGCTCAACAGTACCGAGGCAACGAAGAAGTTGGCAGCGATAAAGGAACTGGATGTCAAAGGACGGCGCTGCATTGTCATCGATCCTGCCGACCAACAGGTGAAACTACGGCTGCACTGGATGCTGCACGGTGTAGCCGACGACGACATTCGGACGGCTCTTGCGGCTTTTGGGAATGTAACGGAGGTGACCCGGGAGCGTTGGCGTGTTTCAGGCGTCAAAGAGAAGGGGTCTACAACCAGGACTGTTCTCCTGAAGCTGAAACCCGGTATGAAGGTTGACGACCTGCCACACCAGTTACGCGTCGCCGGCGAGCTGGCCCTTGTTGTGGTGCCTGGGCGGCCTATGCAGTGCTTACGGTGCCGCGGCACGGGTCACGTTCGACGTGAATGCAAGGTACCCCGGTGCTCCAAATGCAGGCGTTATGGCCACGGTGACAGCGAGTGTGTTCGCACATACGCGGTGGCTACCGGTGCGGTATCGAGAGACGACACGGCAGAGCTTCTGATGGACGTCGTCGAGGCGGAGGCGGCGAAAGGAGCAGTGGAAGTTGGCAAGGCTGCCGGGACGACCGACGCATCAGGGCCTCCCAGCGGAGACATTAGTGGACCCGGCAACCAAAGGAAGCCACTCGAAGAGGAAGATTTACCTTCGAGTCAGGCGAGCACGTCGGCAGACGGGGAGAACGTCTTGGCAACTAAGGACGCCGAGCCAATGATCAGCGAGGAACAGCAGGACCAGAGCTGCGCCCGTTCAGCGAGCGGCACCACCCCAGCCAAGCGCCCTCATGGCCTGACCGACAACGAAGGGGACAAGGCGGCAGCTCTCAGTGGTGAGGAGCCGCCAGCAAAAACTGCTCAATCCCGACGGTCATCTTTCAGACCGAAACCCAACGTTTTGGCGGACAAGCGTGCCGGCGATAAGGCAGCCCCGCGGCAAGGTCAGGGGCCTGCACCGGATGGCTCCGGTGGCAACGACTGCGTCTAGCCATGTGCTAGACGGGTGGGGTAAGCACCATGCTCTTGGCCTCTTCACTATTTGCGACAATGGCTTCTGTAACCCCGTTGAAAGTAGCCACACTCAATGTTAGGGGCTTGGCAGGAAAGAAAAAGCAAAGACAAGTTTACCGGCTTTTAACAGAGCACGATATTGACTTACTGGCCGTGCAGGAGACAAAAGTAGAAGGGGAAGAAGAGACCGGGAGCATGGTGCGACGTTTCACGTCTAGATTCTACGCTGTAGTGAGTCATGCGATAGGTACATCTGCTGGCAGCGTCCTTTTTGTAAAGAAGTTGCCGGGTCTTGTCGTGCAAGCTCATTTCTCGTGTCCGTCAGGTCGCTGTGTCGCTATCGATTTTACATTGAAGAACATTGAGTGGCGAATTGTCTGTGTGTACGCACCAAATGTTACGGACGAAAGGGCTGCGTTTTTTCAAAGTGTTGAACAGCGTCTTTGTTCCGAGAAACAGCTTATCATCATGGGCGACTTCAACTGCGTCCTAAGTGGCTGCGATAAGACCAGTGCAAGGGTGTTCAGGGACGCGAGTACGAAGATACTGTCGCAAATCATAGATAAATGGAACCTTGAGGATGCGGCAGAGTGTTTGCAAGGCGCGTGCGGCGTGAAGTACACACACTTTCAGAGGGCAAGCCATGCTCGGCTTGACCGTATTTATGTATCGCTGGATGTGATTCCAAAATGTAACAGTTACCATGTAGTGCCGGTGGCTTTTTCGGACCACTGTTTAGTAGTATGTGGGATAGGATTGAAAAAACGGGGCAGTGCTTTTAGTTGGGATATGTGGAAAATAAATAACAAGCTAATTAAGGACGATGAATTTAGCTGTGCAGTAATTGAAGAAATAAGCAAAATAGAGCCTAGTAGTGAACTGAGAATATGGCAACAGTGGGAACTTTGCAAAGAACAGGTTAAAATTAAAGCAGTCGAACGATCTAGTGCCATTGTGTACGAAGAGAATCTAAACGAACGCAATCTAAGATGTATGCTTGCAAAACTGCTAGAAAAGGAAAGTGAAGCGCCTGGTAAATGGATCGATGACATTAGGAAAATAAAGCAGAAAATTCAACTAATAGAAGAGGACCGTTATCGTGGAGCGTTGGTGCGGGCCAGAGCGGAAGATATAGCAGCAGGGGAGACGCCGTCGAAACGAGCGTTGGGAATTGAAAAGGCTCATGCTCGGCGAAATCACATTGATAGCATAGAATGGGGTGGCATCTTATCAGACGAAAACGAACATATACAGCGTGCGTTTTTTGAGTACTATGAGGCGCTCTTCGCATTACAGGATGCAGACATAAATACGTTTAAGAACAGGTTTCTTGGGGCACTGCCGCGACTCAGCGACGAGCAGAAAGACGTTTTAGAGCTGGCAATAACCGAATCAGAGGTAGAAATGGCAATAGACAATTTAAATTCTGGGAGGTCACCAGGACCAGACGGGTTAAGCGCGGCGTTTTACAAATCATTTAAGAGCAGAATCGCGCCAGTGTTGAAGGCGGTCTTTAATGAAGCTTACGACGTACGTGAATTGCCTCCGTCTTATGGTAAATCACATACTGTCCTAATTCCGAAAACGGATGAAGCTGACAAGTTACGACACGTAACAGGGTACAGGCCAATTGCTCTCACAAATGTCGATTATAAAATTTATATGAAGGTGTTGGCGCAAAGGTTACAGAGTGTAATCCAGGAAATTGTTGGCCCCCACCAAACGTGCGGGATAAAAGGCCGGTCTATTCTTTTTAACATACACAAGGCAAGATGTGTGCTCGAGTGCTGTGATTTTACAAATAGTCGCGTTGCCATCTTGCAGCTTGATCTCGAAAAGGCGTTCGACTGTGTCGCGCATAAAATTTTGCTGTGCTTACTTGATTATGTGAATGTTGGGTATGTTATCCGGGAGGGAGTCGCCTTGGCGTATCGGAACTGTACGACGAGATTGATTGTTAACCAGAGTCTGGGGGCCCCCATTCGTGTGCAGCGTTCGGTACGTCAAGGCTGCCCCCTCAGCCCTCTTCTGTTTGCTATCTACGTCGAGACTTTGTGTTTAGACATCATCGAAAACGAGAGAATAACTGGTTTTCGGCTGCAAGCTGCGGAGGTGAAGCTGCTGGCATATGCGGATGATTTAGCGGTTTTTTCCGTTAATCGAGAAGGTGTAACAGAGGCCGTTG